>NC_136648.1:14034206-14409206 GCF_949748355.1 Melanostigma gelatinosum
CACTTGCTTCACTTCTTTGATGTCTTGCCTTACTTTGTTCCTTGTTTGATTTTGCTCCCACTCAACGCCGGCTTTGTTATTTCCCTCTCTGTCATAATGAGCAACAGCGCCGTGCAGTCCAGAGAATCCAATCCATGACAAACATCAATGAAGTGTGTGTGTGTGTGTGTGTGTGTGCGTGTGTGTGTGTGTGTGGGGGGGGGGGTGTTCAATCCTCTGAAGTGATAGTATCTTTATTTAATTCTTTTCTGCAGTAATTATTTTTTTGTTGCTCACTGCAAGCGAGACTAGAAAGTGAATCTGTGAACGCTTTGCTAATCCATCCACCTGTCGAAACAGCCATCTGTGTGTGTGTGTGTGTGTGTGTGTGTGTGTCCTGTCTAGTCAGTCAGATTACATTAACAGACAATCATCAAACATAAAATTGGTAGAAAGTATTCCTGATCACAAAACTAATCGCGAGATAGTTTTCAGCGTCTCTGCTTTCACAGCATTGGTATTTCAACCTTTACGAGAAATCCCCCGTGCACCCAAAATAGATTCAACTGGAATCCTACACTCTTTCTTTCTGGGTGTAATCTGACAGCTGAAGAGAGACTGTGTTTGACAGTTGTGACGAATATACACGGAGGGATGGTGGGATTAAAGGGAAAAACAAAAACAAGACACTGCATCATTCAATGAATCACTTCAAACACACGTTTGTTCTCAAAAGTAGAACAAACATCTTTGAATTTATCTATAACTATAACTTATCTATAACCTTGCATTACTGACCCGTATGGAACAAACACACATTGAGATTAACGAAGAAATAATTCCGTCAGACGTGTGTCTAACTTTACTCAGTCCTGCCAGAAACTTTCCTTCTCATCCCCCAAATCAAAGCACTAAACATCTGATTTGGATTTACAAGAAGTTGATTAGCCTCAGCACCTTTGACAACACAAACATTATGATATAGAAAACATGTTTTATGCTTGACATGACTATCATAACCACATAAACCATGAGGATAATATGATCTAAACAGAAAACAGAACTAAGTCTACAGCTCTGTGAGACTACTGAGGGCATAGTGGTGCTTTGGGCTAAATGCTAAGATGCTCACATTGACAATGTTAACATGCTGATGTCAACAAAGTCCGAAAGATTCATCCTCGGAGCGTCATAGGTACAAACGTTCACAGAAATCCTTCTGATAGTTGAGATACTTTAGTCTGGAGTAACTGGTGACCATTTCCATCGGCACAGACCAAAACATATTTGATGTCCCGTTACAGTAGACAGTGGGTCGAAAGGGGTTAATAGTTACGTCTAAACTTGTAACGTGTTCAAAACAAAGAGGATTCCAGTCAGTGCTCACATTTACTGGATCACAACATGGATCCTTCTGTTTTACACAAAGGCCTGGCACATTTAATTCGCGGTAGCTACTCTGATGATTCTCACACCCTGCAGTGTTTTGACCTGCTTTTCTCTGGCTCAAACCTGAGCACATGGATACACATACTGAGAAAACACACACACACACACACACACACGCACACACACACACGCACACACACACAGAGAGAGCGAGAGGCAGATACATACAGTGTAGTACACAAACAACAGAGGGCGGCCCAGGAATCCGGCATATTAGATGGGTAACTTTGCCTGCAACCATATGGTCTCTGCTCAGTTCTCTGTAAGTTTTAAGTGCACCCCCAAAAACTATTTCTGCCTTGCTCCCAACATATATTCACTGGCAGCTCTGACTCACATGTACATAAACACTCAAAGCCTAAATACATAGACATATGCTTTTGGGCAAATCCTTAAGAGTGAATGAGTAAAACGTTCACGATGGAAATGTGTCTGTTACGTAGCCCACGCGTAAGTATGGTACAAGAATGTTTCCCTAAACGAAGGGATTTCACTTGTCAGCGCAATTCAACTTCATTCATCTGCATTCAGCAGCTCCAGTAGGGCAGTGCCACTACAAGCGTGGTCCTGTTATCCAGGATGGGACTTTGCCTCATCAACGAGCAGGTTGGAGCAACTACAGAGCCCATTCCCACATCCTGAAGATAAAGAAAAAATCATCTTTCTCTTCTCTGATTCCGAGCAGTCGCTGTGATGTGTTGAGATGACATGTGTACCGGTCTGTGTGATACGCTGCTATATGTGCTGAAAAGGAAAGATCAGGAGATGCAGATTAGACGTTTGGACACCTGCCAGCTGGTAGGCAGATAGAGGACTTTAGTCATTAAGTCGATATGTGCACTACCGAAGCTGCACAAATAGTTTGCATGCACACGAATAAGCCTGTGTTTACATGGCTTTTTAAAAGTGTATTCAGGAAAGGCATTTTGTGTGGCAATTGTTTATCCTGAGGTGTAATTAACCAACAAGTGCAGATTATTACACTATGAGCAAGAGTTCAAGTTAGAGGGAAAGAGTTAAGAATAGCAGGGGGATACAAATCAATCTAATCAAACTTGACCCGTCTGAGGAAAAATAACTTTCACACATGCAGACACCAATCCTTTTGAGTGACACACTGACAAGTCTGACAAGTGACTGAACAGCCTTGAATTAGTCTTGCCCTTTGGGGATCTGTGGCCTCATTACTCGCGTGGATTGAAATTACTCATTAATTAATCTCAGACGCGTTTCCAAAAAGCTTGGTCAGCGCCTTGAGCTATTGCCTCACATTTGTGAAATACTCGCAGAATATTCAGCTGTAGTAGTTGTAGTACTCTTGCAGTATTGTGCGGGTCGTGCTGATAAATGAGGTCTTATATCGTTGTCACGGAAGACAAATCTCTCCTTCACGTAAACAGGAGACCGTCGTCGCAGTTGTGATTACTGGGCTCTAGATGGGATTTGAAGGGAGTTCATTTCTGGTGTCATTTCCTTTCTAAAGGCTAATGAATTTCCAGATGACAAAATGGTGGGGTGATCCTGAGGGTTGGTCATTTGGAGTCTTCTTCTCAGCACCGACCGAGCAGCCGCAGATTGCGATGATAGCCGGGCGATAGCTGCAAAGAAAAACATTTCCTTGGAGACATCTCACCTGAAAGGCATCGGCCCCTTTTAGTGTGTTTTTATATCCCTTCGATGTTGAGAAGAAAATAAATAAATTCAATTCTCCAGCTCGTTAGATATGTGAAAGCCAAACAGGGAATTTAAAACCAAGACAGACGACGCCTCCTCGATATACCGCCGCAAATACGCAGACTGCAGGAAGAAGCGCTATCACAATAAACTGAAGGGAGGAGATTGAAAAAGATAAGTGCAGAGCTGCATGATTTGACCACAATGTGAGCGACTGATGAATGTGGGTATCTGGGGAGGAGATGAGGGATATGAAGGACAGCAAAGAAGTGAGTATCTAAAAAGGAGGGAAAGAGCGAACAGGGGGGCGGTAAGAGGGACACTTTGACTGTCTCACTCTGTCACTAATGCTGGAGGAAGGTCAAAGCTATTCCACAGTTGAGAGAATCCAATGATGCAAATTAGGTTACGCTCAGTCAGATGCCAGAAGAGAGGCCCAGGAATCCTGATGCTGCTCGATAACACACAGCGAGAAATGTTGTGTTCTAAATATTCTCCGTTCATAAAACAAAGACGTCGGTGGAATTTTACTGAGTGAAAAGGCAATATCTGTCGAAAGAAGGAAAAGAGGAAAGCTGAGCGCAGCCTGGCTGACTGGTACAAATATATAACTGTCTGTGTGGCAAGTAAACAGCGAGAAAAGGATCGAGTTGGAGAAAGAAGGGGGAGGGGAGGAGGGTGACAGCTTTCCATCCCCAGTCTTTGAAGAGCCGCGTGGTGCCGGATTCACATGTGGGAGAATGCATAAACTGACACTCACAGTTTCTCAATTGCATTTTCTAAAATTGCATTTTGCCTAAAAATGCACAGAATAAAACATAGAAGATGGAATAACTTGACATCAAATGGTCCCCCAGCATTTAAAATGACCTTTCACTCCCAGTCAAGCTGTTGCTGTGAATAAACCATATATCCAAGAAGGACCTTCATGTATACAGTAGACATGTGCAGTAGAGGCGCAAGGACGGGGAAAGCATTGCATATGCATGGCAGGGACATAGACAGCAGAGTAATTGCAGCGCTTCATGGATAATAGTGACCTTGTTAGCCCAAAATCGTATTGGCTGCCATGTTTCACTGACTCCATCTGCGCAACCAATGGGGGCGGTCGCTACCGTTTCAGATGTGGGGATGAAGGGGTAGAAAGAGGGGGGGGGGTGAATGCAGGAAAAAGAATACGGGAATAGATGACATGGGGAGAGAGATGGAGTGACAAGGATGGAGATGCAGAATGAAAAAAGAGCGGGACAGAGCGAAATCCTTTGTACTGAGGAAACAAAGGCGACAATCCCTGAGCTCTGATAAAACCGTTCAGCTTGTGGTTGTACAACACCAACAGAGCAGACTGTATGTGTGTGTGTGTGTGTGTGTGTGTGTGTGTGTGTACGAAGATGGTGCTTCACAGGACATTAGGTGCTAATCACAATTCCTGGATCCTTTTCTCACCAGAGATTCCTGAGGAGGATCCAGAAACCCCCATAAATACACATGTATGTAGACACACGTACGGCTGTGAAGGCTTTGCAAACACTGCAGAGCAAGATGGTGATAAGAAACAGATCATTGTGAGGAGGAGGAGGAGGAGGAGGAGGAGGAGGAGGAGGAGGAGGAGGAGGAGGAGGAGAAGTGGGATCACAGGTGAGGAAGTTTCTGGAAAGGTCATAAAGGCAGTTGAACAAATGAGGGAGAAGACGGTAAAATGATGAACACACAGGATGGGAAATAGATGAGAGCTGATTAAAGGGACGACGAGTTAGAGAGAGCTTGAACAGGTTGCCAGGTTTGGGGACAGTTAGGGGTTATTTTGTTTGTTAGCCTGTCCATGTCTGCACCTCCATACGTGTGTGCACGCACTTTGACAATAAAATTCTGCTTTTTTATAATCTTATTGTAATAGTTTTACACTGTGCCCATCGGTAAAATGGAATTGTTCTCACCAAACGTATTGCTTAGATTGAGAGAGATGGAGAACAATATGCAACAGAGGTTCCCGGGGGAACTCAAACTGGAGACGTTACGATTCATGGTCACGCCTTCACCCTGTAGACCACCAGAGCGCCCCCAATCAGAGGAAATAAAACATGTTCAAGTTAGTTCTTGACCTTGAAACACTAGAAAAGGGGAAAACGGTGAAAAATGAACTGAAAGATCAAGTGATACGATCAGAAGCCCAAAAACAACCCCCGGTGAGATTGCTTTGTCAAAGAATGTTTGTATCCTGCAAGCTAGCCACCAACTCTTTCTGTTGGGATCTTGAAGGACACTGAATGTTTGCCTCCATCCCTAAAGTAGCTTTACGTTTACCTGCTGTGCATCACTGTGTGTAACCCAAATGAAATGACGCAAAGGGAAAGCGGTGTACAGTGCTGAAGAACAGCGCTCAAGTAAAGCGATGCCACTGGAGGAGAGCTGAACTCTCTGGGGCTCAGACAACATGATGGTGCTTCACATTGTTGAAGCATCCTGCAAGCAGCTGGTCCGGCCTCAAGACTGGGTGTTGATTTGGCTGATGTGTTGCTATATTTACAACCTGTCTTCAACGTAGTTGCTGGGTTCTCAGTTCTCAACCTACCTTACCCGGGGCAGTGCAATGTCATCATAACTGACAGAAAAGGGTGGCTAAATCTACAAAACGTGAAACACACATTGCAAGAAACACACACTGCTATGGGGATGATGTAGTTGGAACCCTGATCACATTACTGACAACAGATAGTGACATTTATCCTCTGGTACATCCTCTGCTCTGGAAGAATTGGCTACCGCTGGAGGTATGTCATTATCCAGCGCTAAAACCGGATAAGAGACACCCTTTGCCACTGATTCATCAAATTACTTTTCTCCCCAAAACAAAAGCAGCTAGTGAGCGGTGGCAGACGAGATTCCCTTTCCTTGAGCTCCGAAAAGGCTGCTGTGGGACTCTGGCATTGAAGACACACAGCGATGATGGGAGTTCTCCCCGGGGAGCATCCGGTTAAAATTCAAGGACTCTTTCATTTTTGCTCCCTCTAATGCTCATCTCGCTCACTCTCTCCCTCTTGGCGAGGTCACGGCTGAAAAGTTTCAATGATGCCCCAGGAGGCCGAGAATAATCATCCAAGTGTGCATCTGCATCCGTGTGTGTGTGTGTATCCAGGCGGGGGACCTTATGTGTGCACAGAGATTTGTGTGTCTGTATTTTTGTCCATGTGAAGACTATGTATAGCCGTGTGGTTGACCGCCCGGTGGCCTCCTTCGCACCCTCGCAGGGTCCTCAGATCCCCCGCGGCACTATTTTGCCTCCCAATCGGGCCGTCTGATGTGAAGAGATAAGCACTTTAGCCTCTCCCCTGTGATTTCCTCTTCGTATAAAATGCAAACTGAGAGCTAGAGGAACTCCTTTTGGGGCATTCAATACGTGTCACTCCACATCTCAAACGGCAAACATCGAAAGCGAGTCAAAGAGAGTGAGACGGGAAGCTCTCCGTGATGAGATCAATGGCGGTCTTTTGAGTAGAACGCTGGTGAAATAAACTGTTGCATGCTATGCCATCAAAGCTATTCAGTAGAAATCTGCAAAACAAGATCCATAATCACCACTTAAGTACTGACAAACAACCTCAGGGATTATTACTTGAAAAGGCAAAAACCAATCAACAAACATCGCAAAGACAGCAAACAAACACAACAAATGTAAACACACAAATAGCATTTATAAAAAGCAACAAGCACACGGAACGAGGCTGACAATCCCATCATATCTATGCAGTCCTTCCCGAGGACAGAGTAGAATCTGTTCTCTCCTCATGTGATAGTGACTGAACTGGTGGGAGGAATGATAGAGAGCAAGAAGAGAGGGAGAAGAAAGAGTGAGCGCTACAGGAGAGGTGCTGACAGCTCGCCATTCCAAAATAGCAGGAATAGTGCGGCTCCAAAATAATTCTCTTTTTTCTCCTGATCCAAAATTCTCCTGCAGCTGAATTATTCATTTCTAGACCAATGGCATGCGGAGATGGGGACAAAGAGTCATTGCTCTATTTTGATTCGCATAATAAATTCATGACTCAGTGTTTAAAAGGAGGGGAGGTAAAGACAGAGGAGGGGAGGTAAAGACAGAGGAGGGGAGGTAAGGGGGAGACGGTGGGAGGCTCAGGTCAGGTTGAGAGTGCCGGAAAGTGTAAAACAAGGATGAAACAGGAGCGAGCGGAGGGAGGAGGAGCAGGAGATCGAGGAATCAAGACTAGAAAGGGTGTGCGCGTTGGGAGATAAATGCGTTTCAGTCGCTTCTCAGTGAAAGATCCACACACACACATACACACACACACACACACACACACACACACACACACACACACACGTGCATATTAACCCGAGATCAGCTGAGAGTGGAGCTGACAGGCTGCAAGCGAAACCAAAAAGGAGAAGAGTGAATCACACCTTTATAAATACTGTATTGGCACAGATATGAGACACTTTGTGTTAGATTCTGGGACTATAGATATTTATGTATTCACAACATCACATATTCTTCCTGAATGTGACACTGGCTCCTACAGAGAGTGTTGCATTGTGGGTCGTTTGTAGCCTGAATGTTGCGGCTCGCAAACGAAATGAATTTGTTTCGAGTAAAAACAAGCAGCTTCCGACGTCTTTACGGCAACAACGAGCCAAACCGAATCTTCTGTGGAGTAAAAATAATCTGTCCAATTACCCCCGACAACAATATCACAAAGAGGAGGTCAAAACAAGTAAAACAGTCTGAAAATGGAAACAACCAGAGAAAATGATTGTGATCGATTCAAGAGCCGGACAGGAGAGCGCGTGAGTACACATTATACTTACCGTACTTTCCGGGCTATAGAGCGCACCGGCATATAGGCCGCACCAGCTGATTTTTAAAAGAAAAGAGAATTTGTACATTGATAAGCCGCACTGGTCTATAGGCCGCAGGTGTCCCGTTGAACAGCAAGATGCTTTTAACAGTACTAAAGTTGTCTTCTTCCGCGATTAGCATTAGCGAATACAGTGAATATAATATATATTCGTACATCTTTTCATGCAGACATACTTACAGACTAAGGTCTCTCAAGGCTACCAAACTGAAGAAGTAAAACGAAGCATTAGAATCTAAAAGCAACGAGGCAACAACTTGTTGCTCGTAGCTCATCTTGGTTTGCAATATAACTCTGCTGTCCGGAGTCTGCATTTGGGTCCTTGAACACACCACATCATGTACCGGTACCTTCATGGCTGAATAACAACGAATGGCTGAGATAAAGCAGACTATCATCATACCAGCCATTGTAAACACAATTATACATGAACTAAGATCATATCTGGAAGATTTGCCACAATTGTGAAAAAGCTGATCTTCATAGCTCATAGCTCTGAATAGCATTTACGGCTAACTGGCTTGGCCAGTTGCTGCTAGCACAACAGCTATTCAGAGCTATGAGCAACAACAGTTATTGCCTCATTGTTTTTCGTTTGGTAGCCGTGAGAGACCTTAGTCTGTAATGCAAGTATGTCTGCATGAAAAGATGTACAAAGATATATTATATATTCGCTAATGCTAATCGCGGTTAGCATTTCCCCATTGACCGTAATGTTAAAATTAGCTTAGAAGCTAGCGAATCGGACATGTACTGTTAAAAGCATCTTGCCGTTCAACCTTTTTGTTAACAGTCCTAGTGAGAGGTCAAAGGTACTTCATCCATATTGTAGCGACCCTGTTAGTAACAGCTGGTAGCAGAGGGGTTGCTGGTAGCAACTGTTCTGTGTCGGGAGCTAGTAAATGTTGTGTTAGACCAGAACCGGAAGTTTTGGTTGTTGTTGTGGTGGAGAAAAGCTACGGAAAAATCCGTATATAAAGCGCACCGGACTATAAGCCGACGCCTCAAAGCGTGGGGTAAAAAGTAGCGGCTTATCGTCCGAAAAGTACGGTAAATAGAAGTATTGCATATTTTGCTTTTACGGGTGGAAAGGTTTTTAAGAATGAGAGCTATATCTTCTCTTTTGGCGTAATAGTATCTCGGAGCAACTCTCCAAACAGGACTCTTAAAATAAATTGTTGACCTTCAAATGGGGAATGCAGATGATTGATGAGAGTGTTGCTGTACAAATGAGAGCAGGAGCCAAGAAAAGAGTGATTTCATGTTAAAGAGGAGACTAACCTTTAGCTCCACAAGAGCCTTAACAGATACTGCATACGTTTACACAGCTACTCATCTGCTGGCCTCTTTGTTATACGTGACACGTATAAAGGACAAAGTGACAAAGTGCTGGCATCCCCAAGTGACTTCCACATGCCTCCAGTCCTGCAAGCGACTGTGATGCCTCTGTATGTCCGTGTAGCATGCACGCACACCAATGGGGAACAGTCCCTTGGCGTCTGCAAGCCTGTTTGTGTGGCAGTGAGGCAGAAGCAATGTTTGAATCTGTGCTCCCTCAGAGCGAAATGTATGTCTGTGAGTGTGTGTGTGTGTGTGTGTGTGTGTGTGTGCGTGTGGAACAGGGGGTCAGTGCTGAAGGACATTATAGAATATCTGTCCATCTACAGTCACCCACAATGAATTATTCCCACAGCAGGGTGGATGTTTAATGTGGGGAAAATGCACAACAGATTAAAATGACATCTCACACTGATAATCATTGCCTTTGAGCATCTGTTCAAGTCGAATTGACCTGCTCCGTATAACAGCTCCGTACAACAGCTCATTCCAAAGTAGCAACAACACAACAAGTCTTATTTCCAGGTGATTATACACAATATACACTGTATGAGAAAACATACCTTTTAATATTATATCCCAGTTCTGCCAAAAGATCCCCCTCAATGCAACACACTGTTCCTTTAAGGCAAAATGTAATGTGATGTAAAATGGCCATATATCTGACACAATTTCAGATCAAATGCCAAAAACATTACTTCCCTGACCCTTTCTTAATTTCCCATTTTAATTTCTGCAGAGAGCAGTGTTCAAGAAATGATACTTGACTCATTAAAATCCAATTTGCAGGACCGGGTCACAACACTCCATCACAGCTATCAGCTGAGCGCTCCGTACCGCATCACAGGAAAATGTGCTTTTGTGTTGTGCATGAACAAACGGAGGGATCAGAGGAGAAATCAATAGCAATACAGCATTAATTTAACAGAGTACTTACAGATCAGAAAGCTGTTCATCCACTCAGAATCACAGCTGAAAGAGCGAAACAAGAGCGACGGAGAGAAAGACAAGAGAGGATCGGAGAAAAGTGAAGCGTACAAGCGACACTGATTGACCTTATGTGGGCAAAGAGCACACGCACACAGTTTAACAGCGCTCTTGCCTTCAAGACATGCGGCTAAACTTAATGAATAACGTCCCCCCTGCCCCAAAGGTCTGTTCTACAGATGGCGTAATACACACACACACACACACACACATACATGCACAGTACAGGCCATCAGGGCAGTCATTAAAATAACTAACAGCAAATTTGTGTGGGTATTCAAATGTCATTCAGCAGTACGTCATCACATCGATTCAAACCAAACCAGCATCAAAATAACTAAAACAGATTTATATCTCTCACACACACACACACACACACAAAACGAAAAAAAAAAACACGAGAGAGGATTTCACTGCACACAAACTAAATTACTCGCAAGAATCGTGTTCACAGAGAGACAACGTAGGAGTCAGGACACCATAGACATCGTAGCTTCTATAATTCTTACAGTTATGAAAGGTTTTGTAAGCGCTGTTAAATTGGTTAAACCTGACAACCCTAATCACACACACACACACACACACACACAGAGAGAGGAAGGGGAAGACAATAGAGAAAGGCAGAGGAGTAAAGGTAGAGTGAAGGAATTAGAGCTCCTGAATCCTGCGTGTGGTCATTAATAGAGTTGCATTATTAAAACGCAAGGTGATGTTACTTAACCTGCATTGCCATTGAATTAACAATCACATGGGCACGGGTGCACTTTCACTCACACATATACATTAAAGGGTAATCGCATAGACCTGCATTTACATCTGCGAAGCGACGGGGAAGCACAGGTGAGCAGAGCCACAAACCTCATGACCCACATCAACATTTAATGAGGTCTGAGAAACACAAATCCTTAATTCAAGCTGAGCATGTGATGATAAGGCATTTAGATATCGCGATTATTAAGTCAGAATATTTCGAATCGAGCAAATGAACTGAAGTATTTATTATCTTCATCAACTGTTTTGGTCCAGCTAGTTAAGTAGTTATACCTTGACTTGGGCATAGAGGGGTAGATGGTTATGATGCACTTTTCGACAGCCTCCTTTGCAAATTGCATATCCATCTATCTCACAACTCCTTGGTACTTTAGTAGATATCCAAAATGCTCCCACACTGCCGATGTAAGGCTCTTATTGGCAGATATAAAGGCTGCAATATCACTTCCTTCTTACATTTTTACAGCTCTTCTCGTCAGAGCGGCACGACTCTCAAACACAAAACGAAAAAAAAACCACACGAGAGAGGATTTCACTGCACACAAACTAAATTACTCGCAAGAATCGTGTTCACAGAGAGACAACGTAGGAGTCAGGACACCATAGACATCGTAGCTTCTATAATTCTTACAGTTATGAAAGGTTTTGTAAGCGCTGTTAAATCGGTTAAACCTCTCATTTGTAGCAACGACAGAAATCTCGTGTTGCAAATGTCTGTGAACACCAAACCAACACTGGTCACAGCACAGACAGAAGAGGTCAAAATCATTAGAGGTCTGGAGGAATGCACACGCGAGTGTCAGAAAAAGGATGTCGACACACTCGGTTATTGATTTACTGTTGATGACCGAGAGGATGGAAGTCTGGCAGTGAGATTATCTCACTGCCAGACAAGGACCAATCTCAGATAGGTCCTTGTCAGGTTTCAAAGACCGCATGCCTCCTCACATCTTGATGTTAAGATCGTAAATAAGTGATCAAGTTGTTTTTGCGCCTGCTGCTTCAGAACCAGTGAAAGTACATTTGCTGATTGGACTGAGAGTCCTGGAGTAGTGTTGCTAGCGAGCAACAACATGGCAGTGTCTGTTCAAGGTCAATAAATTGCTGCAGGATTTTCACTAAGCCAGTGTTAGTTTAGTTTTTTGCTTTCTGCGGTTAAACAAGAAACCTTGTTAGTAATCCTCAGAGTGAGGTGTTGAAGTAAGAAGCTTTCTTCTGAATGAGACAAAGACATAGCGTAACTGCAAACTAACAATATATATATACTGTATATATATATATATATATATATATATATATATATATATATATATATATACACATATATATATATATATATTTGCATTGATTTGACAGGAAAAACCCTGGAAAATCTGTGAAATGTGTCTCTTTTCTCATTATTAAATGAATCTTTACCTGGCTGAGCAGTCTCTAGCCACACTGGTGAGGAGGGCTTTGTCTGTCTCCAAGATGTGTGTAATTTGAAAGGAAAGATTCAATCATTACCAAATTCAATGTGAGAGTTTATTTGAAAGAGAATGTCAGACTGAATAATGAAGCAAAGCTAAATGCGAATATATTATGAGCGTTAGGCGAGAGATACCAGGTGACCTTAAAATCAGACCCAAGCAGACGAGAGAGAGACAGAGAGAGAGAGAGAGAGAGACAGAGAGAGAGAGAGAGACAGAGAGAGAGAGAGAGAGAGAGAGAGACAGAGAGAGAGAGAGAGAGAGAGAGAGAGAGAGAGAGAGAGATAGAGAGAGAGAGAGAGAGAGAGGGAAAGTTAAGGAGGCTGACAACCAGACAGCAACTGTGAGCAGCAGCAACAGAATGTGAAGTCAGAGAAAATGCACCCGGGAAAGAAAATTAAAGTAAACAAAATGGAAAGTGGAAGGGCAGAATGAGGAACATAGGGAAAGTCCGAGGGAGAATTATTTATCGTGAGGGAGGGAGTGAAAGGAAGAGAAACGGCTCGAGGAGGAGGAGTTGGGGAAGAAGCTCAGGGTGTCGTCATAGAGCAGTGAGACTGCACAGGAGTCGTAGTTCCCACCTGCTGGTTATTTGCCCTGAGACCAAAGCCCACTTGTTCAATACTGACTGGAACCGTGCCCTTCATGCCGCACCGTACATGTGAGACAACACCAGCGGCAAACGTCGTAAAAGCCTAATAACCTCTGTGTATCTGCACAATTAATGCAACAATTTACAAACCGCAAGAGGTGCATTATTTGTTAAAAGGTGAAATGTGTGTCAAACAAATACCATTCTAAATATAATATTGTTGTGCTGTTGTTGTGTCGTTATGTAAACATCTGTGTTTTGCACAGATCTCTGCAAAAAAAATCACACCATAATCATTTAAATATATCTTTCAATGAAAATAATGATGATGATGATTCCCTCTGATATTGCATATACAATTGCAATTAGATAGTTTTTCAGAATTGTTCAGCCCTACTTGTGTGGACTCTACCAAAAGCAAGACTGTTAAATTCAGTTTTGTGAGCAAGCTCTGATGCAACCACAAGGCTCTGTACTGTAATTCCACAGCTTAATAAAGACTGGTGTTTTATTGTGTGTGTGTGTGTGTGTATTGACATGGAGGTGTGTGTGCCGGCAGGTAGATAGCTGTGGGCGTTGTGTCCTTCTCCATGCATGCACCTCAATCTCCGTCCAGGATTCTAATAGCAGCAATCTTCCACTCACGACATCTTTTAAGACCCTCGCTAGTGCATTTCTCAAGGTCACCCATCATGATCACACACACACACACACACACACACACACACACACACACACACACGCACACACACACACACACACACACACACACACACACCAAGATCAAAAGCTCCTTCAACACACCCACATGTACCCCCGGTCGCCTTCCCAATCAAATCCTCTCCCTACGCAGCCAACCACTGCTCCCTCTCTCCTCTCATCACGTGCTCACATTTTTCTCCCTGAAGTCTTAACCTTCTGTGTTTCAGAAACTCCCATGTTGCCTGAACTCCCCACTCTGCTGAGGCGTTTAAGACTAAAAAAGGGAAATTCTGGTTTCATACAATGAAGCTATTTTTCATAGCTTTGACCATCCTTCCTTTCGGTTACAATAAAACGGTACTCACCAGTTGCTAAAAAGAAGTGAGACAGGGCGAGAGTCATGATCACGTCAATGTGGAACTGCCATCTTTAATTACCATCTTGTGTACGTTAACTAATTTGAATATGTTTGCCATTTTTAAAATTAGCTCTTTTTAGTATATCTTTGTCTGGTGTTTTGTTTATTTAGCTTTAATAATTTATTGTACTACACTGTGCATTGCTTGGGAGTTTGACGCAACGACGTGTCACTTCACCACGTTGGAAAAACATGTTTTGAAGAGAAAACGAAGGCGGAATGTAACATGTATGCCCAAACCGTCAGTCGTTAACATCCATTCAAGCTTACAGATGGACTTCATGGTTCAATTTGAACCTAATGGACACATTTGTTAAGTCACGTGCTACATGTACCGTCAAATCTAAAATGTCCACAAGTTGTCTGTGACAATAAGAGGTCCATGTAAACATTTGGTGATCAATCTATATACAAACAGTACAACAATGCAGAGCTCTGCATTCTCAATGCTACACTGCTGATCCTATGTATGCATTTAGCCTTAAGTCTGGCTTGGACCAACCCAACAAGCTGTCAACACAACATTTGCCCATATTAAGCTGTTGTGCAAGTCAAACTGTTGCTTATTTACACATCCAGGAGATATAAAGCAACATTATAACTCATTTGGAGTTGTGTTTCAGGCTTGATGACATCCTTTTAGCTGTATTGGTCTCCACTTACTCCTGAGAAAAATAGTTGTCTCTTTAGCTGCTAAATACTGCACTATGTTCACCAGTTAGTCGTTGACTGTGTCTCTCTGCTGTTTGGTGCAGAGCAGTAGGTCTAGGAATTTAGAGCTTGTCCCCCAAAAACAAGGTCGATGTCATCGGTGAAACGGAACCAAAACTGGCCCTGACCTGTTGAGACACTTTGCACCTTGTAAGTAGTGAAGATGTCACTGTGAAGGACACCTTTAACATTACACATCATTTACACGTCATTGCAGACGAGGTTATCATCATAAAGTGGTTTGAGGTAGTTTTTACAAGTATGAGTACAGTATTGGACCTCATACCCGATAATCAGTGCATCTCTTTACTCGTGTTACTTCCCCCACGTGAGTACTACATTATCATGACCGACAGGAATGATGACAAAAACTACAAAAAAAAGACTTAAATAAACATAATAAACCAGAGTTGTCCTCCCAGAAGCAGCTGAATGCTCTTTTTTTATGAAGCAACCACCCTGTGGCAACCTCTCCCTCTCTCTGTGTCTGTCCTCGCCTTCCTTCCCCTCGGGTGGCTGAAAACTATCACAAAAGACATCAGCAATCAGCACCTGTCAACACTGAGGCCGAACATTTTCACCAACATTCTCACATTTTTCCGTCACCGTCTCTAGACTTTCTTTCCCTTTGGCTCCCCACCTTATTCCATTACCGCCTCAGTCTTCTTTTATTCGAACTGATGAAAAGTTGTGATGGAAGTCTTTCCTCTCTCAGACACCAACAGCAAGATCGCCAAATTCGCTGGGAGCGACGTGCCCTCCAGCTCTGTCTGGGTGAGTTTCTGTTTTTGTTTTCAGGAAGACGAGACTGCGGCCAGCGATAAAGTTAGAAACCCAAACAAGTTAATGAGGAGCAGGAAATAATGAGCTGATTGCATGATCAGAGGCATAATTCTTCGGAACACTACAAATAAACCGCAGCTATTTCCTATTTACATATCTTGAGTGCAGCAATAATATGAAGTGGCTGCCGTGCTCAGGCTTCACTGAGGGCGCTCTTTGATAAAGTTGGGGTAACCATAAGAAAATGTCCATGAAATCATCGCCCATCCTTCACTTTGATTGATGAAAAGGCAGACATGAAACTAACCAGCTATGCTGTCCGGAGGGGCAGAGTCAGGTAAAGGTAATTGCTTAGCAAGAGAATGAAACAGCCGATAGGATCAGAGGGAAAGGGAGAGAGGTGACAACCTATAATTGGAAACGGAGAAAGGAGGAAGATGGTGGAAAAAGAGGGATAGAGAGAGAGAGAGAGAGACATGAGTGGGTGGGGAGGGCTGATACAGCTCATGCAAACCTGCTGTCATAAAGACATATGCCCTCTGCCACAACATGACATAACACATGAACACATGGCATCCTGCAGTGCATGTCTCAGACCAGAGCGCACAAACAGCCGCCACACACGTTATCCCCTTTCAGATATGTCTGGTGTGCACAATTTATGACTGCAAATAACTCACGTACAAAATTAATGTAATGAGCAATGTTACAGCCACAAAAAAAGAGAGTTAAATCACAGTGACTGTTTCATTTGTCCGGCTGACGTGAAACATGGCAACGTTTATTTACATGCATCACTCTGACAGCTTACGAAACCCATTATGAAATGCCTCCAGTGCTATACAATAACGTTATAACGGGATGTAGACGGTAAGAAAGCATGACCGCGCGCGCGCACACACACACACACACACACACACACACACAATCTCTCCTCCTCATCCTCCTTCCTTTGCTGCAAGTATCTGAGGGCAAGTAGGGAGACTTGTCAGGGTGGGTACTCGTCAACCCTTAAGATCTGCGAGCATGCACTGTTGCGTTTCAAGTGTTTCTGTGCTCTATTGGTAAAATCACAGCACCCATTGAGTATAAAATGTACATACCTGTGTGTATGAGTGTGTGTAGTTTAAGTGAACATACCCAGGACTGAAGCGTGGTCCCTGATGCCTCCTCATCTGTCCAGCTGTTTGCGTATGTCAATCTATTTTCCTCTCCTCTTGGCCCACAAGTTGCCAACACTGCTCCACACGTGCCAGCTCCTCCACTCCTCAGTCCGTCTCCGTCTCACTCTCAGACCGTGGCATCAACAGCTGTACCAAAGCTGCCACTCATCCCCCCCTCTTGTCTCTCCTACTCCCTCCCTCCAGCCGGCAGGCTCGTATGTGCACACACCTCCTTTCACTCCTTGTTGGTTATTGTCCCAAAATATGATCCAGGCACTCACAGGAGGGGTTGCTCGTGTGAGATTTTCCTCTCCGTCAAACAGTGCTCCTCAGCGGGTCGGGGCGCCCTCCATCTCCCCCGGCGTGGATGTGGGATTATAAGAGAGGAGAGGGAGGATGGTGATGTGCTGTTGCTGTAGCTGTTGCCTCTGCCTCCTTCAGTGTGAGCGCCTCTCTCTCGCTTAGCATGCTTTTCATCTTTTTCTCTCTCTCTCTCTCTCTCTCTCTCTCTCTCCCTGTTCTCTCAGTACCCCCCCTCCCTCCCTTTTCTCAGTCACTGTCTATCTGCTGCTCCGGCTGTTTGGATTCACAATTCAGTGGGCTGCCGGGCGTACAGTTTAGGGAGTCTCTCCAATCATCCAGGCAGGAAGAAAAACGAACAGACTGAGAGAAGGAATTCAGAAGAGATCATTCGATTTTGAGCCTGGAAAAGATGAAAATTATTAATAATTAAAAACTATTATAAGGTGCTTTACAAAAGACAAAACAAAGAAACGTTAAGATTACGGTTAAATTAATTTGGATACTTCAGATTCAATAAAATACAATTTAACAAATGAAATTAAAACAACAACTGCATTAAAAGCTTCATGTATTATTATCATTATGTATTTTCATACACGGTGGATGGAATCATTTTTCATTCAGAAGGTTAGAAAATACTTTGAGGAATCTGGATATACCTTCAGAACAGCACGTGTTGTTAAACTTGAAGTCTTCTAGGTTTAACAGCTTTCAGAAAAATAGAAGCTTAGCTCAGTGACTTGAATTTAATGAATTATACAGAAGACACAAATCGGTGCCAAAATTAGACAAAGAATAGAAACAACAAAAAGTTATTCAAACAATAAAAAGTTATTCAAAGATAGATAAAGAAGTAGCTGGCCTGATTTACTCCAGCAGGTTTCTCGGGAGTCGAGGCATCTCGACTGCATCGGTATCTGACGATTACATTTCTTAAGATTCTTGAGGTCACGATTTGATTCAAAATCTATTCCTGATTAACTTTAGGATTACGTTTTGGCTACATTTTATGTCATTTCCAGTGATATTTTTTTTTTCAAATATAGATTTGAATTTTGAATATTTGTTGACAGCCCTAGTGTGCAGGATTACTGTCCCTCAGTAGTAATATCTAGGTCCTTCGTAGAAAGAATGAATAGATTTCCCCCCTCACCTCCAGTGATCATTATTGTCGTAAAGATCCATTCTACCACATACAGGCCACCAACATAGAAATGTGTAAATATTGGTCATAGACCGTCTGCGTCTTTTAAATGACTTTGCTGCACCATTCTGGAAGAAACAGAACCAAACCGGTACTGATATATTATTATGAATATAACATACAAAAGAAGGGTTTAAGCTCAAACAATTGTTCTCCGGGAGTGTCATTCTCCGGGAGTGTTAACAGCTCATCGCAGGAAAGAAGAAGTCTGGCCTGCGACCCTTAGGTCAGGTGTCGGGCTTGTCATGATGCCTGGTGGAGTCCAGCAAACGCCCACCACTCCAACCTCTGAGCCAATACACACACACACACACACACACACACACACACACACACACACACACACACACACACACACACACACACACACACACACACACACACATACACACACACACACACACACACACACACTCATTACTTACTACACACTTTACTGTTATATTGCACATACTGCAGTAGTGCACGTATCACCATATATGCTGCTACTTAACCCACATTGCATTAGAGTTGCACGATACCAAAATTGTCATTTCGAAACAATACCGTGCTAGAATATCTCGATGCTGACACTGAAACATGTATAAATTGAAAATACAATAGTTCCTACTGCGACCTGGAAGTACTGTCTACCTACATTGGGGGCGGGACTTCCCTTTGTGTTCGCTATACCTGTACTTCAAAACTTCCGGTTACAGTTAAAAACTGGCAAACTTCACACAAGTATCACAACGAGTCTAATATGAGAAATAAAAGCATTACAATAAAACTTAAGTCAAGAGTTAAATTGTTTATAACTTTATTTATTTTAGCCTGTTTTGTACAGTTGATCTACACGTTGATTCATGAACAGCAGGAATTACAAAGTGTTTTATTTTGGTGGATGAATTTACTGCAGCGTTGACTGTCATGACCGAGTCGGATTCGAGTTGCTAATGTTTTTTTTTTTTTTGCTTTCTCAACTGCAGATCTAATTTAATAAATTAGATGTTGGTTGAATTTGTATGTGCTTCTAAACAGAGAAATGGGTGACATCCTGTGAGAGCCTGTGACATAATTTGCTGCGACATTTGTTATTCAGGCCATTTTGTTTATGTTTTAGATTCATTTAGACATTATTGATGGTATGCCATCTGACTCAAACACCAGAAGAGCAGGTGGTGCTTTTCTACTGCTGTGTACTTAATAAACAACCTCTCCTGTTGTACTTAAATAATTAAGTCATTAAAAAAGAGTGCCAGAGAAGAAAACCACATGTATGAAATGAGAAAAGTACTTTTGTCTCAGGATTTAACATTACTCGAACCAGGTAGTGAGTATTGAAGTGCGTTTTTCACCCACAATTACTGAAACAGACGTGCAGAAATCCAGTCTTCCTGTAACCTCTCCCTCTACTACAAGGTCATGAAATAATTTCCAGCTCCACTGACAATTCTGGTATTTGCTTTGTGGCTCCACCTTGAACGACGGCAAAGGTATACTGGTGGGTGTACAGTGACTGCATACACAAGATGTCTTCACAGTGGGTGCAGAGCGTCAAGATTATGGCTGCAAATGTAAATCAGACTTTGATTCCAGCGTGGGTCTTACACGGCAGACAAATGACAGTCTCCTTTCTCAAAGCCCCCCTTTTGGGAGGACTTTCATTTGCACTGACATTTAGGACCGAATAGGATGACATTTGAGTTGTGAATGTACGTGGGCCGTGGGTCAGACATAAATGTATCAGATGGTTTGGATGGAGTATAGCAGGAAACTAACTGGTACAAATCCTACCTGTTTAAGAGAGCCGAATGGGGGGAAAGTATATGTGATAAATGGAGCTTCTGAGTTGATTCATGCTCACACGTACCTTTCCATGTCACCTTGTGCTTAAGCACCTCAAGATGTGCAAATGAATCCCATAATAAGAGGAACTACTCAGCAATGAAAACGGAAATTTGATTTAAACATGCATACATTATGGATGTCTCTCTGTTCTAGGTTACATGCTCCCTATCCGCAGCTGTGCCCTGAAACTAATCACAGCCTTGTTCACCACTGTTGCGTTTGGCAACTTCTCTGCATTTCAGCCTGTTCAAAAGGCCGACGAGCCAAGTGGAATTACATCTCTGACTGTGGTCACGCGCACCAAAATACCACACACTTCTCATATGACCTGAACTATCATCAAATAACTCTACACTGAGGATGTGGTGCTCTGGAAACAGCTCCAAAACAGAAAGCTGTTCATGCTACAGATGTATTGTACTTGTAAGATATTTAAGCTATTTAGTTCTAAAAAGCCTTCAACAATGTAGGTTCACATTTTTCAAGTATATCTCTATTTCGTACATTGAAAGAGGTATTGCTTTCTGTAATCATATCTCCTGTTTGTATTGGCCGTTAAGAGAACGCTTTCCAACACGACTACAGTGTAAAAGATGAGGGAAAAAGCCACGGTTCAGCTGAAGTTAAAATGACCTGCCAAAACAACTGGATTTGTGTTACGCCGGCTGCAGCAAGTCATATACAACAGCAGCACCAAGATACAGCTGGCAACACTAAAACTCTTTGGGGTGACACTAAAAACTGCGAACATGATAGTAATTAGGAAAAGGCTTATGCTAGCCTCATATTGTTTCAGATGAACAAGGACTGTGGATTTTGTTCAACATCTCTTACACAGCCAATAGGATGATTACAGAGACCAATAACTCTTTTATTGTACATATTGCATGTGAGTGTTGTATTAAGACGGACCTCTTATATCCTCCAACATCCTAAAGATGCTGACATAAATCCTAATTCAGTTTAGATGACTCTATTCAAGTGTTCCAGTGACAGTGAACAAGCATGCATTATACAAGGACCTTGAAATCAAAGCATCAACAATTGAACGATTTATGTCTGTGTTTTCCCTTCTGTGACAAGTCAAAATGTCTGCCTGGGAATAAGCCAATTGGAAAAAGTCTCGGACAGATAATAATAAACTGTCTGACCTGTAGCTCAGCCTGTGGTCTCAGATAGAGCAGCATGTTCACCACTCTGTCTAACTGAGCCGAACATGACATGCCAGGAACCGAATTTTCAGTGCAGCCCCAAATAAAATGGATTGACAAAAAAGAGAAAGAACTTTTTGTCCTGTTTGTTCACCTTCTCCCTCTGTCCATTTTTTCCTTTCCCGCCTACTCACCGCTTCTATTTGGCTCAGAGAGAAAGATCACTGATGACACATTCATTAGCGATGATATTAGGGGAAGAGAGGAAGAGCAGTTTACTGTGATGCTAACTATGTTGGCAATGCAACATCGTTATCTCTTCTCACTGCGTGTTGCTGACAGTCTTATCAGTGGAAACAGACCTGGACGTGAGCAGGGTGGCGAGCAGGAGGAGGATGTTGAGGGGGAGCAGGGGGTATAAAAGCAACAGTGCAAGTCAAGGATAAGAAAAGAAATAGGAGACTGGGGGATAAGTGGAAATGGACGATAGACACATGAAGGATTTCAAAAAGGTATAACGCTTTGTTAACGAGGAGAACGCGAGATAAATGACAAAAAAGGAGGACAGTGGGAGGGAGATGGGGAGAAAAGGGGACGTGATCCGGGTGGAAAGTGGGAGCAGAGGGAGGGACTGGGAGGTTGGGCGAGTGAGAAGATGCCTAAAAGGAAATAAGGAAGACTGGGCGAGCGGAGACAGGCTTCAGAAATTAGGTGTCTGATGGACTGATCTTCCGTGCAAGTGCCTCGAGGGTGGCTAGATGCCACTCATCTCTCACTTATGGCTCAGAGTATTGGCATGCTGGTTTAGTCTCTCCTGAAGGCTATAATATACATAATGTCCAAAGTATTCTGAACCTTGGTATACAAAATGGTAGCTGGAATCACAATGGCACAAACAACATGTGGACTCCAAAGTATAATTCAACACTAGTGACAGGCAGTGTCTCTCAGGAAGACATCATTAAATTATCCCGCAGAGAAATTTGTATCCACAACACTGGTACCTCACGTCCCATATTTCAAAAGTACTTTACGACTCAATCGGTTCATGATTGAACATCCTGAAACATGTTTTTGTGTCTGGGAGTCAGAAAACATTTGTGAGCACCAGTGTAGTTGTGTGTGTGTGTGCGTGTTCTACTCCAAACAACCAATGTGAAAACACATGCACACATCTATCTTGTCCAGATGCTGGGTCCAAAAAACCGTAAGTGTGATTCATATCTCCCTCTACTCCCAACACCATCATCTGCTCCCAATGAAATGTATTACATTAAGAATAGCATAATTGTTTTGACAACAAATTGGCGCCTCGACAAAAAGGTTCAGGTTTGTGTCCAAGTAAAGCCTCACCCATACGTGTTGTGACAGCCAACACATCCAGGCCTGACTTAAGATACTGAGAGAAACACATCAAATGACTGAACAAATGTCCGTACACATACTGGCGTGTGCTGCTATAAAACATGCTGACATTCTTACATTCTTGGGTTTTTTTGGAACGCTTGATTGTGTCATTGAATTGACTTCATGATGTTCCATCATTCTGAGCACTTGAAGTGATGTTTTTCTACTTTTACTTATTGTTAATTGAACTGCTGGATATATTAGTTAATATCTTTTCAACTTTTTTTTACATTTTTCACTGGTCATCATGAGGTTCCTCTGTTGCCTCATGGTCTAAGACCATGTGATGGCATCATCACTCTGGTTTGATTCCAGCCAGTTGCACGTCATCAACATTGCTTCCTCCATGTGTCTCAAGTCAACCTCGCTGTCATCTGTAAAAATAAAAGCAAAAATTGATTTTAAAGGTTTTGTTACATGATGTAAAGAAGAATTTCAAGCTTAAAACAAGCAATAAAAACTCTCTATACTGGATATAAATCTTCATCATGGCACAGACGCACAATGCGTTTTTCTCAGTGATCCCATCAGAGAGGAAAAGGGCATTATCAGCGTTTTGCCCAGCTATGCAGCGCCCTGAAGGCAGTACAAACACAGATTGCCTCACTCAGAAGCCACAGCAGGCAGGCAGAGACAGTTTGTGTGAAGTCCAACAGAAAGTCACAACAAAAACGCAGCGATAGAACGATAGGTGAGAAGAGGGGAGATGAAAAGGAGTGCCAAAGAAATTTAATAATAATAATAATAATAATGTATTTTATTTGTAACGCACTTTTCATTTTATTTTTTTTTAAATCTCAGAGTGCCACAGAGCCAGTACATAGTAAAAACATAGTAAAAAGCATAGTTAAAACATAAAAAAACTGTAATAAAATAAAAACCAGTGAATGAACAGAAACACAAAATAAATATCTGACAGTGATTTAGGTCAGAAAGTCTTTCCTGAATAAAAAGGTTTTTAGGCCAGTCTTAAAAGAGACCAGTGTCTGTGTTGCCCTTAGGTGGTCAGGGAGACTGTTCCACAGGCGTGGAGCTGCCGAGCCAAAGGCCCGGTCGCCCATGGTGCGGCGCTTGGTGCTGGGGACCCGGAGGAGCGAGCTGTTTGATGATCTGAGGGTGCGGGTGGAGATTTGGGGAGTGATGAGATCTTGTAGGTAGGGAGGTGCATGTCCATTTATGCATTTATGTGTGAGTAGTAGGACTTTGTAGTCAATCCGGAATGAGACAGGGAGCAAGTGTAGGGAGTGCAGAATGGGTGTTATGTGCTCATACTTCCGGACTCTCATCAGGATCCTGGCAGCGCTGTTTTGGATGTATTGCAGCTTCTGGATGTTCTTGGCAGTGATCCCAGTGAATAGTGCGTTGCAGTAGTCCAGTCTTGAGGATATAAAGGCGTGGACGAGCTTCTCTGCATCTGACAGGGTTAAAGTGGGGCGGAGTTTGGAGATGTTTTTGAGATGATAAAACGAGGTTTTGCACAGGTGTTTTATATGGTCATTAAAGGACAGGTGTGGGTCAAACCTAACTCCCAGATTAGTGACTGTGGAGGCAAGGGGGATGACCTGACCGTCGAAGGTGAGATGAGTTATGGAGGATGACTGAACCTGGTGTGGAGTGCCAACAAGGAGGGCTTCGGTTTTGCTACTGTTTAACTGGAGAAAGTTGTTGCTCATCCACGCCTTTATCTCCCCAAGACAGGAGGTGAGACATGACATGGCTGCAGAGGGGCTTGGGGCAGTTTTGATGTAGAGCTGTGTATCATCAGCATAACAGTGGAAAGACATCCTATGTCTGCTGATGACACGACCGAGGGGGAGCATGTAAATAATGAAGAGGATGGGGCCGAGGACCGACCCTTGCGGAACACCACAGGAGACGGGGAGCAGTCTGGACTTGTATCTTCCCAGTGACACATATTCAGTTCTGCCTGAAAGGTAGGACTGAAACCACTTGAGTGCAGAGTCTGATAGTCCAATGGTGGTATGGAGGCGCTGTAGGAGGATAGTGTGATCCACTGTGTCAAATGCAGCAGTCAGGTCCAGGAGCATGAGGACTATGGGTGATCCTGCATCGGCTGTCATCAGCAGGTCATTCGTCACTCTGACCAAAGCTGTTTCAGTGCTGTGGGCTGAACGAAATCCTGGCTGAAATTTTTCAAACAAGTTGTTGTGTTTGAGGTGGTCCTGAAGTTGAGAAGCAACTACCTTCTCTAACACTTTGGACAGGAAGGCGAGGTTGGAGATAGGCCTGTAGTTGGCTAGAACCTCTGGGTCCAGGGTGGGCTTCTTGAGAAGGGGACGGATGACAGCAACCTTGAGTGCAGGTGGGACACAGCCAGACTGAAGGGCAAGGTTAACAACTTTGGTGATCAAAGGACTGAGAGTGGGGATATGTGATTTGAGCAGAGCAGTAGGAATGGGGTCCAGGGTACAGGTACAGGGTTTCATTTTTCTGAGGATTTCCTCAACATGGCTCTCTTGAAACCTGAAATTTAAAGAAGTGAGACACAGCTTAGTCGGTAGGAGATAGAAAAGTAGAAAAAGAGATTACGAATAATGATATCTGCAAGGGAAAGTGAGACACAGTGTATGCCTGGCAGAGATAGCTGGAGATAGAAAAGTGATAGAGAGGGAGATTTGATTTTGTTTGTGTGTGAAAATGCAAACAACCCTGCAAGGTGTGGAAAGACAGAGTGAGTGTGGGAATTAAGAGATGTGAAGGTATGACAGCAGAGGAAAATCAATACAGATATGACTGGAGAGAGATAAAGTGGATTGAAGGAGAATTGGGGCATGGGAGGAAGGAGAACGGAGACAATAACGCCGAAAGAAGGACACGGAAGGCAGGGGGAAGGGGCGAGAGAGGGAATGAGAGGGTTACAAGTAGAAAAAGAGAGGGAGAGAGAGAGGGTGTGATGAATATAAGAGAGTGCAAGATGATGTGAGAGGAGCTGTTGTTTGTCCTCAGGCTGCTCTCTCCGAGGAAGGACAAGGATGTTGGGGTGGTTAGCAAGATTTACTGACATAAACTGTGAGTGTGTGCGTGTGTTCATTTTTCACAGCAACCAGCCACCAATAACATTATATAAGAATGATCAAAACAGAGGAAACCATGGCAACTGTAATCCAACAGCCACTAGCATAGAGGGAACACGGCATAGGTGTGACAGAGCAATTACAGATGCTAAATATCTTACCAGGTATCAAAAAAAATTATCTTTCTTCCACGCCTGACGTCATGTTTTTTGTCCACCATGAGGAGAGAAGAGCTCACAGCCTAACAGGGAAGAGATGTTTTTGTTATCGTGCCACTGCAGACCACGGGGCTCTTACTCAGAAACAGTGACGGGCATAGCTTCTGGGAGATGAGTGTATTTCAGGCTTGAAACAGAGGCTTGATGGACAGAAGATCACGTCATCCGGGTCACTGTTCCAAATGACTCCCTTCCCAAATGACTCCCTTGCTTCCAAAAACTCAGACACGAGCCTCCAACGGCTGTCTGGATCCCCAGCTTAGGAGAGGACGAGGGGGATAAGTGAGGTAGCTCCAGAGAATGCTGCTTCACTAGCTACAGCTTAAAAGCTCATTTACATCTGTTTCACCCTCACACAGGGCTAAACTGGGCCTTGGATGGCCTAAATACCAGTTACCCCACCTGTCTTTACTTTTCGACCCAAAGACCATCAGAATCAAGCAAACATTCCACCAAACTGATTGTTTGGCCTGAGCAGAGTCTGCAGTGAGACAGCTTCGAAGCATGCGTCTTCGGGTGCTGAAGGAGCTACTTGCTAAGTATGACTGCACACTATTGAAATGTTCATATATGTGTGGTTACAGGTGTTCTTTTCCTTTTCCATTTTTAATGGCACTCCATCCAATAGTTTCTAAAATATTTCAGTCTGGACCAAAGTGGGGGACTGAGCAACAGACATTGCCATAAATTGAGTCATGCAATTAATTCCAACAGTCGACCACAAAATATTGCCAGATCACAAAGAGATAGAGCGCATCACATCATAGTCTGAGAAACCACGCCCGCCTGAGGGGAAACATAATACTCAGAGCTTTCTGATTTATCCAAACTTCACTCAAACACAAGTTGCAAAATGTCAAAATGATTCAGGTTAACTTTCAGATAGTTAGCCTAAAACTGAGCTTTGGACAAATTGCTTGCTGCACACGTAACGTCAGGCATATTGAGTGTCAGGATCCACAGTTTTTACATTCTTCCTGCTTAAGCCGCACTTTTGTCTTCTTAAAGTCTCAGTTTTTTCATGGGCAGCTTGTAAAAAACTTATTTCTGAGTTCTTTAGCCCGTTGGTAGTACATCCCACCACACAGCAGATTTTAGCCATTTTTTGTTGTTTGCTTGAAAGTGACAAGGAGGCACCTTCACGCAATACGAAGTCAATGGAGAGCGATTCATTGTTTCCCCCTCCAGCGTGGGCAGTTCTTAAATGTGTGCTCTCTCTATAGCAATATTGAGGTATATCATTAAAAACTTTGTGATCTTTCATTTTCCTCCACATTATCCTCCAAACAGCAATTAGAGGAGAGACAAATTAGTTAATATACTGTGTGAGATTTCTGTCCAAGTCTGTGTGATTTAGAGACTTAAAAACAAAGGCTTGGCTGCTTCTTGATTTTCATATCAACTCTTATGGTCAGGCGTGTGGGCCGACTCATTGAAAATAAGGAAATAGCATGCTTAAAAAAGGAGTCAGCCAGAAGATCCAGTGAGGCTTTTTATGCAATAATTAAAACTTACCCATCAAATCCGAAAATCACAAGAGGCCACTGCGGGGGAAGAGAGCAGCAGAGTGTCTAGTGTGTGTTTAGATTTCATCAGTAGGACATACGGGGAGATTTAATCCAGTGTCCGTCTCAGCTTTCACATCTCAATTGTCCAGCTTGAGGAATATAATTCCTCATTGACTCCGAAAACATGAGTGTGCACGGAGTGTGTGTCGGTGGGTCGATGGCGGGGTTGTGGCTGATTGCCTGCCTCTTAACATCACCTGCTGATTTAATATTATCAAAAATGTGGCGCGAATAAACAGACGACAGAAGGCATTCCTCGCTGTGAAGCAACAGTTTCCATTCAGAGCCAAAAATGGGGCATCTGTCACAGTAGCTCATGCAATATCCCATCACTCACTCCGGACCATATCGGTTATAGACAAATTCTGGGAATTTAACGAAGCATTTCATTACAGTATGTTGTCTTTCTTTGCTGTGATTGCAACAGAAGTGATGGTGCGGAGGACGAGCCACAGCACTAGATACAGTTTACAATGAATTCACAGACATTTACTTGTTTATTTTGTGCAGAGTCAGAGGGGGCTGGAGCCTATCCCAGCACAGGGTGATGGCAACTTCCATCCAGGTGCCAAATAATTGTATTGCACTGTAAACACAGAAAAAGAACAGTCGTGGATCAACGTCGGCTTTCTTGTTGGCTGCTATCCTGACTGTCTTGTGCTCAGACTGGGCCACCTTCCTTCTGAGGAAGAATAACCAGAAAGTAATGAACCAAAAGCAATTGTGTGGACAAAACAAATGAATCTGTCATCAAATTAAAATAAATTACCGAGACACAATAGCAAATGTGCAACAACCTCTATCGTGACAAAAGACTCCTTATATTAGCCACTGAACACAAAAATGTAACAGCTTACATGAGAATACAATTATTAAGTTAGCTCACCACCGTAAAGCCAGATACAGCTAGCCTATACCACGGGCCTAGAGTATCAATTCAAACCAGCGCTAGCTGGCTGCCTTACTTTCTAACATAGACATAGCAACAAATCTGAATAGAATTAGCATAAATATATATGTGGCACTTGTGCATATAGGACAGTCGTGGATTAACATTGTAGGACAGTCGTGGATTAACATTGGCTTTGTAGTTTGCTGCTACCCTGACTGTCTTTTGCTCAGACTGGGCTACCTTCTTTCTAAATAAGAAGAACAGCGCCAGTGGCTAACATAGCAAAACTGCTACTGCCAGCTACTGGTGAAAAAGAATATCGCCTTAAAACTATTCAACTTTAAGTCAGGTGACTTTGCTATTGTCTTCCAAGTGACACAAAGCATCTGAAATAATAAAAATAATGTCCAGGGCGCCACAGTTTCTGTCGGTCACAACACACAAAGACAAACGGACATTCACACTCACATCCACAACTGCAGGCAATACTAGTTTTTGAGCCATTGAAGCAGCTTGGCTATAGGGATGGCGGTTTGTCGGTCCACCTCTTTGGACCAGACTAAAAGAGATAAACAAATAGTAGATGGACAGATTGTGTTTACTTTGGTACGTTATGATCAAATGACTGTAAAACTAATGGCTTTCCCATAAGCTTCATCTGTAATTTAGCAAATGTTACCATGCTAACGTGCTTAACTAAGACGGTGAACATGGCAAACATTATACCTGCGTGTTAGCATGCCATGCTGCTGTTAGCATTTAGCTCAAAGCTTCACAGAGCTGATGGCATGGCTGCGGACTCTTAGTCTTGTTATGAACAACTATACATTGAAATAATCCTTGTGGTTTTAAAATGGGGCGTTTATAACGGATTTACAGATCGAGATTAACAATAAATGTACCCAAAATCTGTTATTTGAACAAAATCAAAAAATCATTAAGATGAGATATAACAGACCTGTAATGTGCAGCCAAAATTCAGTCAGAGACAAACTTGTGTAATTGTTGCTTTGGAAATTGAAACAAGAAAGTAAATTACAACCAGTTCTGTGCCATTACAATCTATCACACACCTGTGATACTCATTTCACAATAGGTTTGATTATGCTGTGTGTCACTGTGTGGGTGCCAATGTGAGCATCTTTTGTGTCTGGTGCTGAATTGTATTCACGAATATCATCCTGAGAAGACAATGGAGCAATTGTTGAACAGCGGCCCTGTCTCCTCTGTTATAAGAGCTACCCTAACATTTCATTAAAGTCTTATAACAACTTTACTGAATAGAAATATGCAGCCACACAGAGATACACTTTTCTTTTCTTTTTTACACACTTTAAACTTAATTTTTCTATTCATAAACAGACACAAATGAATCACAATCATTTATGCACATTATCATCTTCAATGCTTCCCTTTTTTTGTTCGTCATAATGTCTCCAGTAGACGGAAGCGGAGCCTGGAGATGAGTCCTTGTACGCGCTGGATAGAGATGAAATGAAAGAAAGATGAGTCAATTAATGCGATGCAACAAGAATAATGTCTTTTGACGTGTGGAATGAAGTGTGAGGATCACATATTCTCACTGCAGATTCGCAAACACAAAAACACAATTATTGTGGCCGTGCATCTCTGCAGCGTGTGTGTGTGTGTGTGTGTGTGTGTGTGTGTGTGTGTGTGTGTGAGTTTATGCCTTGCTTGCATCTGATGATCTTTGAAAATGGTTTGTGACATGTGGTGGGCCAGAGGACACATCATTGAATCATATTGGTTGCTGCTTATATTAGATTCTCTTGTTTTCTTTTTGTCATGTGACACAAGACACATCTCCTACCTGAGGCTGCTCTCACCTTCTTGTTAATGTGTATGGGGTTTCATTTTCTCCCAGCATCGATCTGATTTGGACCGCAGATGTGGAGGAGGAAGAGAGAGCGAAGGAGAGAGAGAGAGAGGGAGAGCTGTTGATTTTCTTTGAGTGGCGAAGCATTATTTGCTTTTTAGAGGGTGTTGTTGTTCAGAAGCAGCCGGCTGGAGAGCAGTGCCTGCTGTACCTAATCGGAACCGAGAGTGTGACGCCCTGATTAAAAACCCAATGAAAGCACTCTCTCGCAGACACACACTAACACACACACACACATACACACAATCCATGTCTGCTTCGGAAACAACAACTCTCTCCAAACCTTCTCTTTGCTTAATTCACACACTTAGATGAAAGCTCATTACGTTGGAGGTGCCCAGAAAAAGACACAGCTATATCACAAATAGAGTTCAGTGTATTCGATCGTGTGCTCTGCTTGGTGAAAGTAATGTCTTTAATGTACCGGGAACCATGTCTGGAGATGGTACGCTCTGTGTCAAATCAAGAGTAAAGTTTATACCGTCGTCCTCCAGTGTGAAGGGTAACACTTATTAGCACATGATGTGGCTTGAATCCTAGAACGGCTGCGATTCCAATAGGTCCTTATATCCTATAGCTTTATATTTGCCCATCATGTCAAATTCCTTGTATGTTCAACATACAATGGCAATAAACGGTTTCTGATTCAGATTCTGATTCTGATATGCTATCATCTTCCTCAGTCACCTAATTGTTATCCTCTTGCCTGTGACATCCGTGTTGATGCACATTGCATGTCTCGTCTGCTAGTCCAATGCACATGTTGTGCAGAGCACATGATGCCACAATGATCTTCACCATTATGACCAAATGGATGTTGCTGTGGATCCCTCAGCCATCTCCACTTACACTTCAGGTGTCCAAATGCCTGCTCCACCACCACTCTGCCTTGGCTGCTGGTCCTCCATTGTTAGAGCACCATTGTCTCGCTTAGGGCTGATGATGAAGGGGTAGGTGTATGTAGGCAGTGTCTTACAGGAGCTTGTACTGCATGGACCTGTCTCTGAACTTCCCTTGGTCATCAACTATGGCTATGTATTGAATAGAAGGTATTTTTATTATTTATATAATTATGTACCTGTAAAATAAAGTTACAGAAACATTCTCCCCTTGTTAAAAAGTGCAATGGATCTTCCCAAAACCGCTGCCTGGAGGCCGAGAGTGGATGTTTTGGACTGTTTTCAGGGTTTAAGATGAAGCAGATGTCATATCAAAGCCTAGTAAGCCTTCCATGTATGCCAACACACACACATACTGATGGCTGTGGATATAACTACAGTAGGCTGGTAGCGAAGGACAATGCGGTTATTCATCTTTCACCCTCATCCCTCTGCTCTCGCTCTCCGCCTCTCTCAGTTTCAGTATATCCCTCTCTCCCCACTCTAACCTTTCATTCTCTGCCCTTCTCCTAGTTTTGCGGCTCTCAACCCCGTGGTCACGAGCAGTGTGTGGTTATGTATGCATGAAAAGCGAAGGGGAGGAGAGGGGGAATCTAAATGTATTTACATGTTTATATCTCCCTCCAACCACCTGCTCTGTAGTTCTAGCCGGCAGGATGTAACCTGGAGTCAAGCCCAAGCCTCCATGACGGGAGAATTGCAATTATTTCTTCAATGCCCTTATCTCACCTCATAATCACATTCATCCACCCAACTTCTCTATTTTAAAGCCTTCATTCAGAAAATGAGGGCAGAGCACAGATACACTTTTCCAAAAGCGCTTAAACTGACACAAGTAAATATATTCACACCGAAGTGTTACCCAGTGTGCCAAAATTCTCCATTTACTATCGCAAAGCTGACCCTGACTCTGCTATTTTTCACCTGTTTATGTATATGAGAGGTTTCCTTTTTTTGGGCCAAAATAAGGAAACACGTATGATGTGATAAGACAAAAATAATATCAAGTAAGTAAGTGTTTCTTGCATTTAATATGGATATTAAATACTGTCTCTTAAACTATTTCTCGGGTGTGGCTCGGGTGGTAGAGTGGGTTGAGTGTGGTTCAATTCTAGATTTGGTGGGTTGATTCCTTGCTCTCCTGTCCTGTTCTGCTGGTGTGTCCTTGATTATGAAAAACATTCATTTTTAGAAAAGCATCTGCCTCATGTTTCCAATATTGCTAAGAATTGCATCTGTATTGTACAATTCTGCATGTCACAATTTGGAGTTCTAGTCCGATCAATAAATGCTTGTTTTAATATAGTGGATGACCACAATCTTTCCCTGGCCTCAACCAAAATGTTTCGCCAAACGCTTACCAGTTGATTTTTAAACACTTGATAAATGAGTGGAAACCATGCAGCTGTTTGGAAGGAAGGGAAGATATATGAAGTTTGCACTTGACAGAGTAAACACATACAAAACAACTGGCACTGACCCTCGAGGACCTTGCTCAGAGACACTGTTGTAGAAATTGCTGCAAGTTTCATTTATTCAACTCTGCCACCCACAAGCTCCAGACAGTGCGAGGATTCTTTCACCTTTACTCACCTTTACTCACCTTTACACCTCCACTGCTGCCCTGCATTAACTCCAAGAATATAAGGAGAGCCATTTCTGCTACGAAAAAAACACATGTAGTGAATGTTAATAGGTTGTGCTCTATCCAGCATGGACAAATCGGCACATTTCTCCTCTGAAATAACTGGAAACTATATATTTAATTAACTGACTTCCTCTTTCCTTCTGTCCCACTTCCTGTCCTTGTGCTGCCTTTCCCCTCCTAGGATGTCCGATCTGCATGAGGGGAGATAAGACAGCGCATTCATCACCACTGGTATTACTTGCAACTCCCCTGACAATAATTGAAGCACAGACGCACACACATTAAAGATAGTAAACCTTGCACACCCTCAAGCTCTTCGAACCCTCATAAAGCAGTTGTTTAAGCACTTGGGGCCTCTCACAGGGTTTAGAGAGGCAATCCTTCGAGCCAGGTTGGAGGAGGTCAGGGAGAAGGGCACAGAGGGATGGAGCTGAGAAAGAGGCGAAGATCATGGAAAGGAGGAAAGTAAAAGTTGGGGATTGGAGCAGCAGGGGGATATATTAACCGGCATGAAAGAGGGAGGTCTAAATAAGAATATATTAAGCATGAACAAGAGGAGGATTGACAAGTGAGTGGGTGGAAGTGAAGGGAAAATGGAGGCTTTGACAGAAATACAGTATGAAATTGGTTGCAGAGTTAGAGTGCATTTGGAGACACGCAGCCAGAGAGGCCCGAAAATGAGAGGATTGTGCAAAGAGGATAAAGGAGAAGGAAAGTGGGAGACTGTTGAAGCCTTTGGTGGTTACCTCTAGTCACCTCAGACTGAAAAATGTATCCTCTGCTATAGGCAAAACAACACACCCATGTGCATATATGCTCACTCTCTTTTTACACTGAAACATACACAAGGTAGGATGCCGATCCTTGATCCCTGGACCCTTGACTCAACCATTGAGCCCGTGCATTGAGCCCGTCTCTCTGTCCCTCTATAGCTGATGTGAAATCAGGCCTGAAACACGGAGAGATTATTCCAGCACACTGCAGTTTATTACACCAGAACCACGCTCTGAGCTTGCCCAATACAGTACACAGCACAGGCCCTCGCCACTTGACTCCTTGCTGTTGTTTTCCCTTTGGTAATGATTTTATATACCGTAAATAAGGTAGAGACTAATCCTAGAAGGTGCAGCCAAGTGAAGAGCCAGTTAGCATATGGCCAGCAAACCTTTTCAGAGACCAGGCAGTCACTGGCAGCACACTGTGCATTTGACTGCACTGTGAACTCACTGATGTGATGTAATGCAGCATTATAGTCGCTTTGTACTTAAAATAGCCGGCTGCGGCCTTGCAATATACAGTTACGGTGGCTCCATAAGAACATGTATGGGGAGATTTATAGTTCATGAATAGCACTCTAAACCATGAACAGGCAGTGATTTAGTCCTGCATGTCCATACGACTATAGGGACTCATGAGACAGACTAATGAAAAAAATATCTGACTTTTAGATCCTTCCCATAATGCAACTCAACATCATCTACCACGTCTTTTGTAATGCAGGATTTCTGTTATAAATCTGAATATAGATCTGAATTCTCCAAGTCGAAGCCGAGATAACGCCGATGACATCATAATCACTTCCTCGTGGTTATTATTTTAGATGTGACAAAGCTCCTTCCAGAGCCACAGAGGACATCATGAGACTGTCGTCAAAGGCCCGATTGCACCAACCGCTACTAGACACTAACTGACTATGACGTCAAAAAAATGGTGGAGTCTTCCTTTTAACATCATATTTACCATCAAGGAAACCTTTGTAACTATATGACTACGAGCACTAGTGTGCATTCACATTCCAGTGTGTGTGCGTAAACCCAGTGTCCCATCAGTAGATTACAACTGACAGAGACGGGGAAAAAAGGCGTTTTCCTTTCAGATTCCTTGATGTGTTTGTGTAGTCAGTGTGTGTTTTCATACAGGGGCTCATACGTGTTGATGTGCGCAGTGGTGCGTGGCCCACTCTTTGTCTGTGCAGGATATCTGATAATAAGCCAATCAACTGGGCTGATGGAGAGGGCTGAGTGATGAGAGCTCTGTCTCCCAGCGGAGAATGAGACTGCGGGGGATAGATGATGTGTTCTGATGCAGTCAGCGCTGCTTTCTATCTCTCACGACCACCTAACACCTGAGACCAGGGTCATGGCAACACAGCAAGCCCCAGCTGATACAGGCTGATTGTTATAGAGAGCACATACACAGTGAATTATTGTCTCAGCAGAAGCCTCGCCAAAGTAACGACAGAAAAACACAGTTTGTTTTATAATGCGTCTGCAGAGAGGGTTGAATCTAGTCTGAGCTCTGTTTACTTTCGCACTGGACAGCAATTATCTTGTGATATATTAACTAGCATCATGGCATTTTATGCATACAGAAGAGGAAACATTGATAAATGAGGCTCAGGTTTACATTAATCACTGCACACTAACTGCACTGAGAAAGTAAACGGTAATCTTACTTCATTTTGGCACCTGGCGTGGGAGTCCTGCGCACAGCTGAAATGGAAACAGTCTTGGACTGTTATTACGAGGTATACATTGATCACCCTCTTATCACCAGCTGCAGGAACACGCAAACACAAACACACACAGAAATGCACATTCAAGCAGAAGTTCCATTATATTGTTTACAAGTAGCCTGTCACACATCTCTCTCCTGTAGAGATCCCATATTGATTGTTATTTTTTCGCTGCAGTTCTATGTTGAACTGGGCTGTATACAACAGGCTCCCTGGATTACTCTAAATGCCAAAAAGGGAAATATAGAAGCAGAAGTCCACAGCGCTAAACAAGCAAAAGAAGACATAAATTACCACCAGAGTTTGTAGATGATCTGCGATGGCACTACAGGGTCACAATCATGCAAATAGCCCGGTGGAGATGAATCAAAGGAAGCCGCAGCAAAATCCTTCTCGTATATGGGGGGAGGCACCTTTTTGCCCAAATATTCAAAAATGATTGCTAGCCTCTGTTTTTTTTTAGAACGAATAATCGCCACAGCACACAAATAAGCACAGGCACGTGCAATGTGCTCAACAGACAGGCAATAAGAAATATACCGGCAGGTGCCAGCTAACACTCAGTGGGCATAGCAATCACATATGTGAGCCTGCATGGGAAATCAGAGTGCCTGCAGTGGCGAGATCAACAGAAAAGCAAGGCCTTTTTTTCTGTTTGTGTGTGCATCCGCATCTGTGCTCTGTACTTCCAGGACGATACGAGCCTGAAGGAGACCAGCGGCACAGTTCAGTTCAATAATGGTATACTTACTGCCATATTTCTCCCCAACAGTTCTTCTATCTCCTGCTTCTCCTCTGGACGCCTCATTTCACAGCCAATAAAAACAAACAGAAAGAAGAAGAAAACAAAATACATCCAATAAAGGTATTCTTTGTTAGCCTTTCATAATGTGAGCTCTGTTTCTTAATAACTATCTGACAGGACTGGTAATGCACCAGCACATTTTTTTATTAGTAAATTTCTTTTTTTGTACAAGATTAATACAAAAAGAGCAATTTTATTGTGTCAGTAAAATAGAATCTTTTACAGTGGAGTCACATTAGGAAAGGATATTTTCACTGCCAGTATGGACAGGAGAAATGATTATAGCAATAGCTTGTTCAACGGACATATGGGGATGTGAGAATTTCATTAAGATAGATTTGAAGACATTAACAATACAAACCTAAACTCCAGTGCAACCATTGCCCTCCTCTGGACAATTGGCCTCCCGTCCCTCTGAAGACCTTCCTGGTCAGGGTTTTGTTCTGTTAACCTCTGAAGTCAGGAGAGTCGCTGCTCATGATCAGCCACAGCAGCGAGAAAGCAGCTCTTACTTACATTTCATTTCTTTAAAAAAATAAGACAAAAAGACAACAACAAAGCACAAAACAGCTTTCTGTTGTTTATGTTATATTTCCAATTATTTTACATTGTTCTTATTAAGTTATTTGTAATTGCTCTGTTCTAAAGCATGGGGTTCTCAACCTTCTGTAACTTGAGACCAACGTCTGATCAGCTGGACATTTCCGAGCACCACCTTCCCAAATAAATATCAAAAAAAAAACATGACAAAAAAATAGAAAAAATAAACATCTGTCAGCTATAATGACCGAAATAAATATTCTGCTTACCCTCAGCCATCACTGCCTGCCGTCATGAATCCAAATTAAATGTGCTTTTTGTGAGATTGGGAACCTTTCTATTGCCTCTCAATGGCTCTCAGCATGCTGACAGCTGAGCCGGTGGCTCACAGCTAACACGCTGACAGAGACAGAACAGTGTTGACCTGAAGGGGAAACTGTAGAGTAAGTGCTACGCTTCTGCGATGAACCACCATATGAGAGCAGTGCAGAGTCTCAGCTAACAAGAGGGTACGCACACATCCACGAACATGCACTAAAATCACGCCCGGCCGAGCTTTTAATGGTTCAGATTGTCTCCAACATCACCTTTAAAATAAAAACATTGAGTAGATCTGGTGGTTTAATTGTGATGGGTTTGGAACCATCCATTTAGCATTCAGTTACATTTGCAGAGAAGTTGGGGGTCCTGTTAGAATGATCCTTACTAACAGACAACATCCATATCCCCTCTTTTATTTCCCTGCATGTCAACCTTGCATCTCCTTTCATCATGAGGAATATACTTTTAGGTCCACTTTGAAAGTAATGTTCCTCATGCATGTCAAGTGAGAGTCAAAGAGACGGAGTGTTTGTGAGAGATGCACCAAGATGGAGAGAGAGAAAGCGTGAGTGTTATCTTTTTCTGCTTTGATCTCGCTTGCAATTATCCACTTCTACCGGCGGTCAAGTGTGCAGCTGTCATGGCTCCCCATGAAACAAGGAGGCAGACAGAAAGGGGGGTTCCTGTTGAGTGATGGCGGCGATGGGTCCTCAAGTCTCCGCTGTCACTGCACAGAACGCAGCTTATGTAAGCAGGAGGCCGACGGAGGGAGATGGAGACGCAGAGGACAATGAGCAGAGAAAAGAGAAAGACGGGGAAGAGAAAACTGCATCAGGCAAGCAGTAAGAGAAAGAGAGGAGAGCTGTCATCATAAAGAGTCTGACTCATTCCTACTGTTCTGGATATAGCACTGAGCTGAGAGGCATGTACGACAGCTCCAGAACAATTACATTCCCTCAAACCAGGATTAGTTTCATAATATGTGCGTGAACGGGCCAGTCTCTGCAAAACTACTCAGAGAACAAACTCAATTTCCACTGAGACTGCCACCAAATCATGTCTAGTTATTTTATTCCTCAAATAAAATGTAGACATTAATTTGGAGTGCAGATATATTTTGTTACATTTAAATTACATTTTGTATGTGAAAAAAATGGAATTGTCTTTCATAACCAAGGGCCAGCACTTAATGTTTAGGAAGATATTCATATTGCATCTTTGCTAATAATGTGAAATACCTCACTGCAGCAGCATGGTCAGATATATGATTCCGTTTCTCTCCCATTGTGTCTGTAGTTATCCGCAGAGGCAGTTAAGGACCTCTGCTTGGCATGTTCTCCCTCTGTAAGTGCCTCCAGAAAGGACTGGCTGTGAAAGCTGCAGTCAAATAGCTGTAATTATCTACAATCAGTTGACAACCGGGGGCCGGCTGAAAGGCTGCGAGCACACAAACACGGCGGAGGGAAAGAGGCATTGAGGGCGCAGAGGCTATCATATATCTGGAGAAGAAAAGAAAATGGTAGCGATGTTAGTTTCAAAATCAGCCGGTAACGGTTGTGAAAATCACGCTATAATTAAGATCACAAATGAAGCTGCAGCAGATGTGAATACTAATCGGAGTCGAAATGACAACAGGACTGACTCGTGTCTGTAAAGCTTTCCAATAAAACATCATGTTTCTCTCTACAAACGCCATCTTTATCAGAGGATGTTGTTTTAAAACGAAACACATTTTACACAACCTTTCAGCAGGTTGTACAGTATGTTACCCCTACTTTAGTAAAACATTTAAGTCGAGTCACAAGACTGCCACTTGCACAGGATATTTCGTGACACTTCACACAATATTGCCCACAAAGCCTGAGAAGATAACATTCCTAATGCACAGGTTGCTACTGATGGCTCGGACAGGCAGAGAGAGACTAAGTGCATGTGGGCTCCTTTATTCGGCGGAGAAGAAGGCTGATGGATGAGTACGGTTTAGGATGCTGTCATAGTCATTCCTCTTAACAGCCATCATATGAGAGCAAATGAGAGGCAACTTTTTTTTAGCAAGATGAAACTACAATTTTACAAGACAAATGTCAGATCTCCAACTAAAGGTAAAGAACTGAAGGCTGAATGTCAGAGAGGACAAGAGAGCACACGCAGTAAACAGAGAAGCTTGGGATAATCAGCTCTGTATGTTTTTCATATTAAATATACACGTCTGTGCATGTAACTGACACATGAGTGGTGTTAGTGGAGTGCCAATTGCTTCTTTATCCGTGCTTATATACTGTACATCAAATGGTCTCCAAAAACAAAACAAAAATCCCTCCTCTTCTTTCTCTGACCTCTCTCTCCAGCTTCCCGTCTAACTCTCACTGCATGCAAATGACAGATTTATCTGAAAGTGATTATCAGTTTCACAAATTCCTAATCAGTTTCAGACACTGGAATGATTATACAGGCCTGTGTGCCAACAACTAACATAAAGGAGCATTGAGCGGTGGGGCTGAAGACCTCAATGAAGACAAAACGCATTTTATAATCCGTGACCAAAGCTGTCCAGACTCACGTGGTCATCGGCGAGCAGCAGTCATATATCACACTCTTCCTCAGCACACAAGGTTGCACATTACTCGTCTCCCACAGGCACACGAGCGCTTCTGCCGGAGCATTAAGGGCCGTCACAGAAGCTGCGAAGCATTGGCCTGCACCGCTGCTCTGGAAGGCTGCACGGCATCAGATGAATAGATGGTAATTAATACACATCGCACACAGGAGACCGCAGTACAGTCTCGGGGCAAATTACCCCATCAATAAAATGGCCTGAGAGACAGAGAGCAGGGGAGGGAGAGGGAGGGGAAAACTACATATTTAGGGCCAAGCAACTCTCAGGTGTGAAAGTGAAGTGGTTCATTTCTTAAAAAAGAGACACTCAGTCATGCCTCTCTGGAGAAATAAACACAAAAGACACAGTAAACGAGTTTTAAACGGAAGGTAAGATAACGTGTGGCAGGCTAACACAAAAGATATCATAACACCTAAAATATACAATGGGCTCTGTAGCAGGGGCATCATAAAGTTTAACTTAATGTTCACAATGAAACATTATTAATTGGATTTCCCCTGCCTTTTAAGAAATCCAATGTCTCTTCTCTCTCCTTTGCTTCTCATCTTCCCTCTATCTCCTGCATGCTCGTCCCATAATGATGAAACAAGGCTTCAAGATATTTGGAAGAAAAGATCAATGGGGGGGGGGGGAATGCGTAGCCTGCACATAATGCAAATCTTTCTTCCAATCTTCTTCTCTGATCATCCCATCCACTGTGCAAGTGTCACCCACCGATCATTCCTCTGGGTCAGCGTCTCGCTCCTGCTCCTTTTCTCTCAGGATGTTACGCCTCTGCTTCCCCCTCTAAATGGGGAAATGAGGGACAGTTTATCACATTGTTTGGACATTTGAACATTAATCCACCTGACGGCTGGGTCCGGATAACAGCAGAGCGCTACCACTCAGTGAACTCTGCAGGACTCGCACTGATGATCCGGTCAGTTGCATGTTGTGGTCTCCGAAAGATCAAAAGGCTGAGCAAGCTGCCTGAAGAGATACAGAGAAACCCACAGTGACTCCGAGAGAGCATGAAGGCTTTGGTTTGAGATTGGAAGTGAAAGACGAGCAGCACCGAGACATATGACTCAATCCTTGTGGATCCAGTGTCATTCCTCTTCAAGTACAGGTTTTACACTGTCAGCACATCTGAGAGGGAGGGTGTTTAACACAGGCAGATGTCTGTGCCGAGAGGCAGGCAGGTTGGCTTGTGAGGCTGTCTGGTAGCTGAGCGTTCAGAGCCACTGACTTACTCTCGTGATGGCAGCTGCTTGTTTTGGCCATTTTATTTCTATGAAACAGCATGTGAATAAGGCATTACAACTGCCAAAATAAATACAAATAATAATAAGAGCAGCTTAAAGTCTGGTTTATAGGCGTAACAAAAGATACATATGTTATTCTACAGAGTACAAAGTCTATAAGGAGAAGTGCACTGCTGGGTCAGCAACATAGCGAGCACAAAAGCACTTGTAAATGTGTGTAGACAGAACTCACAACACACAAGGCAAAGGCATCATTTAGGCTCAACACTTTCATTCTTTACAAGCTTCTTTTGCAGAAACACTGTAGTGTAAATAAAATGAATTCCATGTCCTTCCTCTGGACTTACAACCTTCGCTGCTACGAAGACGGTTGATTCGCTGAAGCACGGTTCTCCAGTAAGTGCTGAATGGACAGTTATCTAATTCTGTTAGCAGCCTCATCTTCATCCCTATAGTCTCCTAACTTCATGTCCACTGTTTATGATCATGATTCAATACTTGCACAGTGTCCATTTTGAAAAATCCAGAGCTGTATTTTTTTAGCCCAAGTCAAGAATAAGTGTCAAAACTTAAATACTTCAGTACAAGTCCAAGTTAAGCCTTCTTCAAATTGAAAGGCAAGATGCAAGTCTCTGAACGCTGATCATTACGATGAAACCGCTTTTGAGTTTTTTTCCTTTCAAAGCCGTATTAAACTGTACATGGTCCCTTTTAAACAAATAAAATAAATAAATAAGCTCTGTAACCTTTCGCCGTGGGTCGGCTGACCAAGAAGAAGACCCGGGTCTCCAATAGTGCTCAGCGCTGCATCACATGATGTCATGTCCCAAAACTGACACAACCAATCCTTGTCAGTTGTGGTGCTTTAAAAAAAAAAAAAATCTGAATTGGGTGGCCCAATATCTCAACAACTATTGGATACATTGCCATGACAGTTATGTTCCCCTCAGGAACATGGATTGATTGATAGCTGATGGTAACAATTAGTAAATGGTAGCTTGCTAACACACCAAACTAAAATGGTGAACATGGTAAACATCAGTGTGTATCACTGTGAGCATGTTAGCATGCTGATGTTAGCATGTGTTCAAAGCACTATTGTGCCTTTGTTCATCCTGCCAGAGCAGCGAGCGAGGCAATAGATTCTTAGTGTTGTTACAAAATATTTACTGTGAATGGATCAATTACCATAAAAACAAAACATACATTACAACCAACCTTTTAAAAAAGTCTTTACAAAATACAATATTTAATCTTAACTCACGGTACGGTTCCAGTACAAAATAGCTAAATCCATATTTTTTAAATCTCTGTCCAGACTGTTAGCTGAGAGCCGCGTGGACGAAATCTCTCAATCGTGCTCTGAATTTGGAATGTAGCACCTTTATATTCATATAGTTTAAAACACAAAGTGTACGATATGTTCAGCATGTATCTGTGCTGTGGGCTCTCATATTACAGTATAGAACACACACTGACTGTTATAGTGGTATCATGTGTTCATTTAGTGTTAGTCTTGCCTATAATGAGCTTGTCTGCAGACTTAATTGACCAAGTGCACACTCTCACCCCACTGATTAGTCAGTGCTTACACTCTAGTCCCAGAGATACAGCTTCATCACTAGTTAGACTGCATCTTCTGAGGGAACAGTTCTAATTGAAAAGCACATTTGATTTGGATGAATTAATTAAGTCTTCCGACATTCAACGGAACCTACAGATTTCCTCCTCAATGTCAATGAATAATCTGAGCTCCTTCTATCTTATTCACAGCATGTGTCGAGGTAAAAAAAAAAAGGCGCCACGTGTGGGCCAAAGTCTTGGATGTTTCAAGGGCAACACGAGCCCCGTGCCACGAGCCACGTCGTGCCAAATAAAGTGAGCAAATGTTCTACATTCCAAATGAAGTCAGTGGAGAGACCCAAGCTGGGTAAAGCTTTCGGCCCCCTTTTTGTCCTTACATATTGTGGACTGTGCTCCAAGGACACAGTGACCGTCCAGCACCCAGTGGGAGCTGCTCTATGCCCGCGTACACTGAGGAGCGAGGAGTACAGTGGAGCGTGAAACAACACTCACTGTGTGGACTGTTTAAAAGGCACAGGCTGAAATGACTTGTGGGGACTTCTATTGGATTTAAATTGACTTCATATGAGAGTGTAAGCATTTCGATTGCCTCTAAACGTTACTCAACATGTCAGCGGCTCGCAGCTAATGGTGCTAACAGCGCTAACAGAGCTAACAGTGCTAACAGAGCTAACAGAGCTAACAGTGCAAACTATATGGCAAAAAGTGCTGGCATAGCTAACAGTGTTTACCTGAGAGGGAACCGGAGGGCGGGAGCTACGATTCTGCGACGACGCCATTGGTCGGGACGCCGTTATCAGCTGTATGAGAGCAGTGCAGAGTGGATAAGCAGTGGGGGCCGCTCACATGCACTAACATGCACTAAAAAGCAGGCTGCACGGCTATGTCAACAAAAGCATCGACAAACTCGGACTACAGCACACACAGAGGAAGAGCAACTTAATCCTCTGTTCCGATAGACATTACTCCTCCACTATATCTTTACATAGAGCAGCGTTGTTTGCTACTCTATTAATGCTCTGAATGTCGTATATCGCACCTTTAATATTTTTGTTTTGAAGTCATTGTAAAGGAAGAGCTGATGTGTCTTTATAAAGCTAACGCAGACAGATGATGTTTCCAGAGCTATAGACAGACTTGAGGCCTCAGTATGGTTGAAACAAACCGTAGAAGCATAAAAAACAACCTCACCTTACACCGTTCACACAACCGCTCTGTAACTTACAATGAGAAAGAATCTGTACGTATCTCTCAAGCTCACTTTCTCCATTCTTCACACAACTATCCTGCCACCTTTCATGTGTACAGCTGAGTTCAACACCATGAAAGCTTGTGTGGAAAAGGTTTGCCCCGTTTGCTTGAGTTTTTACTCTCTGTCCGTGAAGAACTTAACTCGAAATTAGAAGACAAACACGTTCGTGCCTCATGTTTTCATTTGGTGAATCAGGAAAAATAGAAAAGTGACCTTCAAACAGGCCTTGCATGTCCCCACGCCGTACATATCTAACCATCAGCTCTGAAGGACTTGTTGTCAACTATATGGCTATGTAAAAAGATGTCTAACACATACGCACTTGAGTTCTGTCTTGATGTTGCAAAGTTGGACAAAACAATCACAACTCAAGGTCTACAAACCTTTTTACAGAGTCCTCAGCCTCAGCCAAGGTCTTCATCAGCAGATGGAGTTTTTCTTTTTTGTCATGCAGATGTATAGTGACATGAAAGTGCCGTTAGGATTTTATTCATATTTCTTTCACACTTCTAATTCATGTTGGCTTACAATTTAAGAATGAAAGCTCATTCTTGACCTTGGAAATATCAGTTCGCTGAAACAACTCTGAAAGCGGAAACGTGGGCTTTGATTTGAGGTTGCTCCTTAAAATAATTAAACATAAATGTCTCCATTCGATGCACTGTACCAGATTGTAGCTTAAGCTAATTCTACATGTATATATATATATATATATATATATATATATATATATATATATATATATATATATATATATATATATATATATATATATATATATATATATATATATATATAATATATATAATATATAATATATATATATATATATATATAATATATATAATATATAATATATATATATATATATATATATAATATGTCCACTTCAAAGGGATTACTGACGGGTATATCAGTGTGTGATTCAGCTGGAATTGGGCAGAGTCCCAGCAAAGGTATGAGTCATCAACATCGCCACAAGTCTGTTTGTCAACACTTCCTCTCTCCTCCCACATTAAGGTGGCCTGCAACCACCTCACCCTGATATAACCCAATCATCTTCACATCTGTTTACACTGCTTCCTGTTAGTGGCCTCCATCTCTCTCTCTCTCACACACACACACACACACACTCACACACACACACACACACACACACAGTATGAGAATAATAATGCACTTCTGCAATACTGTACAAAGGAAACATAAAGAGGATCATTTGACAAATGTGTTTGATGTAGAGGCTGCAGCTGATGATCAGCTCATTAAAAGTGTGTCAGTCCTTCTGCTAGTCTGTTTGACAGACTTCATTTGTGGAGCAAAGCAGCCTGAAACTCTGTCTTACCAGTACAGTGGCGCCCTCTGCTGGTGACTTATGAAATTCAAAATAATGTCCAAAAAGCAGACAAAAGGTGGGAAAGCGTCTTAAAATATAATCATAAACATACACAACTCTTAATTGTTTCTTCCAGCTGTTTTCAAAGTACAAACCCAGTTTTTCAGTTTTTCTTATTAGGGGTGTTGCCCTAGTTGCTCAAACTATGTGGGATTGACACCGAATAAGATTTGTATACGATTTTTTCCATATGGCTCAGAGTTTTCCAAAACCTGGTCTACAGTTTGGCTTTCTTCCTCAACTCTCAGCCCTCTCGTGGGATTCGACAGCTGTATGGCACATGTTAATGTCAACCCTCCCTCTGTCAACGCCTCTGACTGACACTCAATTCTTTTTTGTTTTTTCATTCTCCGGCACCTGTGCTTGGCTGTCAGACAGTACAGAGCCTGACTCTGCTGCCATCTCTGCCGAGGAACAACAGGCTTTGTGACAAAGGTTTGCCGACGCTGCCCGGGGGGACCCCAAATGTCGAGACAGGTAGGTCCTTATTTCAATCAGGGCCAAAGGTCAGGCTTCATCACAAGGGAAAGGCTAGCCAGGGGTGTAACGGTAACATCGGCCCTTATATTCAGCTTGTATCCATCTGTCTCTCCAGTGACTTTGCGTCATCTATTTATAGGGCTGCTAAGACATTAGCTCAATGTGCGGGTAGAAATGTCATGGAAGACATAAGGGCCTCAGCTTTCATCCGTAAATGTGAAGGTCAAGAAACTGCGTTAAGTTTATTCATAAACTAGAGAAGTTGACCTTTTATTTCTTATCATTTTGTGACGCCAATGTGAAACGCTGATGAGAAAACGGAAGTAACTTTGACAAAGTGAAGAATAGACAGACATTGTGGTCCAGCGAATCATCTTGTTTCTGGGATGTAATAGATGGCACAAAAAGAGCATTTCTAAAAAAAACAAACAACAATCTATAGGCTGAGCTGGCCTCTGACAACAGCCAGGCTCATATGCGAAGCTTTGTGTAATATGGATATGTCTAAATCTGCTGACTCATTTTTAAACAAAATGAGCCACATCCATCTTCTACCCTCTCTTTCTCTCAGGGAAGAGATGGAAGAGAGCTATGAGACATTTGAAGAGGAGTTAAGGCCACCAAGAGCAGATCCTCCCCCACAGAAGCCTGTTCGACAGATCCTCAGACCAGGTGGCGACACACACACACGCACGCACGCACGCACGCACGCACGCACGCACGCACGCACACACACACACACACAATCTGTAATGCCTGCACATAATAGCCTTTGTACATATATTGTACAACTCTATAAATACTTGGGAACAGCAGCACATGACCCCTTGCCAAAGGCAACACAGCGATAATGCTGAATGGATGGTGGGTGTAATAAGACTCACTCTCTACAAACAAACACAAAGTCCTGCTTGTGAGACTAGCTCTAAAATGTCTAAAAAGACCATGTGGTCTGTTTATTTGCCAGCGCTTTGGTCTAGATTGAAACCATTTTGTACAATCTTTCAAGGTCCCTGATGAATCCTAATGAATTAGAGTTTTTGTCAAGTGTCAATTTAATTTGCCCAATAATTGAATTGTCCAATAATTACATTTATGACAAAATACTTGTAAAAGTATTGAAATTCCAGGGGGCCTCAGCTGTACTGTGTTTGGTGCGTATTAGTAAATGTTGCACATGCTAACACACCAAGAAGTTGAACGTGGTAAACATTATCTTAGCATGGTTGATGTTAGCATGTAGCTCAATGCACAGCCTCACAGTCACTAGCATGGCTGTCCGTAATACAAAACTTTGTCATAGTAGACTTGTATTTCATGTGTATAAAAGGTTTTAATGTCAGCCAACAGTAAAGTTTGAATACAAATCAAATCAATGGGGATGAATACATTTGAGGGAAAGGTTGTGTGTTACCCCTCAGTACATGTCCATCTGTCTGTTTCAGAAATGTATGCTCCAAGAAAAGTCAGAGAGGTCAGTTGGAAAACAACCAACATGAACAATTCTTTTACAGTGTTCAAATCCCTAATACGTCTTTTATTCTGTTTTATTCATGTTCTTCTCCAACAGGAAAAGTCTCAGTTTTCACAGCAACCTAGAGCAGAACCCAAGATTTTACCCAGGGAGCCCAGCTCCCCCAGAACAAGTGAGTCATTCCCATCTTTCTCCTCAACCCCTGTCAGCTTTCAGTGTTTACTTTACTGGATTACAATGAAAGCTTTTCTTTCTCTTTCTTTCATTTCCGTCAGCAGCCTTACGTGAAGCCTCGTCCAGCCAAAACCTGACCCAGATTGAAACGCCGTGGGAGAATGTCACCCTCAACCGCTGTCTGTTTGTGGCCATTACCATCCTGGTGCTCACCTCAGGCTTTCAGAGGCTTCATGGCAAGTAAACTAAAAGTAGAACCACAGTTACAAAATGACATGTCTGTGAATAAGTGGTCTCTTTTCAAAAAAACAACAAAAAAAACAGAAACCCTGCGTGGTCAAGGGGCAGCAGAGGAAGAGGAAGTTGGACTGACAGTGAGACGGGCAGGCAAAATCCAACACAGGAGACAACCACCAGAGGTAAGGCCAGTAACAAATAACTTGGATTCACCTATTTGACACGTTTATCCTCCGACATGAGGATAAACAGATGTCCAGGTACCACAGTGTCAACTACGCCATGTGTTCTCCCCCCTCAGCCCGAGACAAGTCTTTGGGAGGTCATGTTATGGTGGCTGCCAGACCTTGATGATGAAGAGGATGAGGACGACGACGACGATGACGAACAAGTCAAAATAGAAAAGTCAAAGAGAGGAGCGACAGCATCAAGAGGTCTCAGAAATAAGCCACCGCCGGACAAAAAACTCATGAAGCAGAGTGAAGGGAAATTTAAGGAAAGGAGAGCCAAAAAAGCCAAGGATGAAGAAATCAAAGAGAAAAAGGAGGAACCTGAAGCAGCAGCAGATGAGGAAGATGAGGATGAAGGAAAGGAGGAGGCAGAGTTTGAGAAGAATCAAAAGCTGGAGGGAAAGAAAGAGAAGAATTAGACTCAAAAGGGATGAGTTCGATTATTTCTACTGTAGCAGATGGTCATTTATTTTCTAATCCATTTTCACCAGAATTGATTTAACATTCATGAAGGTGGTAATGTTGAATTCAATAATAGATATCCTCTGTCAAATTTGTCAAATACCACCACTGAGACTCAAAATAATGTTGCTGCTTTGCATAACGGATGTGATTCTGAGTAATGAAACGCTGAGTTACCTGTAAAGATGTTTGCATTTTCCTTTCATTTAATCTGCCGCTAGCTTCATCTTAAATCTCCATGTGATCGTTTGATTCCTTTAATTTTGAAAAGTCTACATCTTTAATAAACTGCAGTTAGTTCTTATGTAACTAGAAGGTATTGAACATGGCAAACTAAAGATCGAGGTTGCGGGTTGTGACTAATTTGACCCACTAGTTCCCTCTGAGAGCTGCTTCAGTTAAAAGGTGTTTTATCCTGATCTGCAACTTCCATCTCGATATTTCAGGAACTCTTCTCTTCTGCTATGACCCATTCACACGATCAATTCATCTTTCTGTGTGACATCTTTCTAAAAACAGACTTTGAGATGCAAATACTTTTTTCCAAAGAATTTAATTACAAAAACAGAATCCTAAAAGATGATCTATTTTCAATCATAGCTCCAAATACAGAAAGTAAGCATTTATACAAAACAGTGTGGTCATACAAACATAAACCAAATAAAGAAATCTACTAAATGTAGACTTTAAACATCATTAAAAACACCATGAAAGTGTTTCACTGGTAGGGGATCAGTTATTAGACATAAGGCCCTCAGGAGGAGGGGGCCTCATTGGCATGGGAGGCATGGCCATCTGAGGAGGCATATGGGGAGTTCCCGGAGCGCCAGGTGGGAGAGGAGGCATCCCTCCTGGCGGGGGAGGGGGCATAGACTCATTTGGTGGGCGATGTCCAACTCCACTCATGAGAGGAGGGGGGCGCTTCACACCTGCAGGAGGTGGGGGTCCACTGGACTGGGGAACAGCTTTCTCCATTTTGAAGTGGAACTGTAGGAAGAACTGGGAGGAAAGATAACACGGAAGACCAGTTAACAGCACACGTTTCCACATTCCTCCCATCAAACAGCCGGGTTGGCTTTGTGGTGACAAATGTTAATCAGCTGATCAATACCTGTTTAGTTTCCCTGTTCCAGTGGGTCCAGAAGCGGTTTTCTGCTTTATCAATTTCTCTACTGGGGACCTAAAAAAGAAAAAATGTTGTGTCACAGCAAGAATAACAATATTATAAGAGCGTAGTAGCGGTGCAGCTTCCGCTCACCTTAAAGGCAATAGTCTCGTATGGTTCAGCAGCCAGAAGCAGGTACTGCCAGCGACGATCAGGAGGCTCGATGCGCTGTTCGTAAGCGGACATGAAACGATGTCGGGGTCCAATTCCTTCAGCGATCTCTGGGTAGTCGATCTGATGAACAGAGGAAGTGGATTTCGGATGCCGATAAAAAAACGAGCCGACCAATAAAACTAAATACTTTTCACGTGATCAATAGATTTTCTCGGCCGTCGATGTCACAAAAATAGTGTCCTCTTCGATAAATAACAAAGATTATAAAGACAACGGACAGGAAGACAACTGGGGAAGTGTAGCAGTTGAACTGACCTTCAGTAGTAGCAGCCTACAAAAGGTTGGAAGACACATTTCTTTGTCGAGTACAGAGTCAGAACTATTAATTTCTAAGTGTAACGTTGTCTTTATCTTTTTTCCATACATTTTGGCTTTTGGGCTGAGACAATTACAGAGAGGAGGACTGAGAGCATTTGCAATGTTTCTGTAAGTTATGATTAATAATGTCAACATTAAATCCACGGATCCCCGGAGGTATTCTAATAAGCCGACCGTTATGAAAGGACTATTAAGCCTTGCATTAAAGTCCATGTATTGCATAATAATAAACACATACACTACATGTGATTTAGGTAGAATGATGATAACCAGTGCAATGAAGCTCAGCATTTACACTCGTTACAAAAACATGCTTTGACGCCACACATAGAAAATAGTGTAACTCTTCTACACAGTCCTGCACACTTGTAATAATGAGTGTCCAGTTTGTAGAGTTGGATATGGGTTTAATAAAGTAAAAACAACTTATTAATTGGGGATTGTGTGGGAGAACGAACTTCAATTTTTGGTGGAATGCACCAAATGCAAATATTTGTCGGCATTGGTGTGAAACATTTGAATGCAAAAAAAGTCAACAAATATTCCCCATTTTCTTATTTTGTCCCCAGTATGAAATGGCCAACAAGAAATAAAAAACAACATCTACTCTGCTGTCATAAGCTTGAAAGCGCCTCGATAAAGAAAATATGCACAAAGAAAGAAGAAGGCGAGTACTGACTTCAGCATGCGGCGCTGTGTTAGACAGCTGCTTTTGACTGAGAAAAGGTCAGTTTCTTAGAAGTACAGGACAAAGCCAGACATGGGTGAGCGGGTATTGAGAAGCTGGACAATATCTGTTTACAGTTGCTTCAGCTGTCAGTGGTGAAACAAGACTACACTCTAAAGCCAAACAAAAGTAACTATTTAAGCTAACTGACTAACTTTTAAGTATCTGTCTTAATGGGAGCTTTAATGTTGATTTACTTGTTTCAGAATCTTTCTAAAATTAAAAACTCCTTCCATACAAAGGGATTCCCGCCAAACACACTAACCTGGAAAAGTAAGGACTGCTGTCCAGTCTCTGAATCCCTCTGTTTGGTTACTATAAAGAAGAAAAAGACATGGACCATAGGTAAAAATGCAATACATTTACAGCGAAACCTCCAACAGCATAAAGTAAATAATAAATGCACTGATTCATAACCACGCAGCCAGCTTACCTTTGTATCCTGGTCGGCCAATTTTCACAAACTTTTTGACCTCAACTTTCACTTTGGCTGGAGCTGGCTGAGCAGGAGCTTCTTTTGCCTCTTTGGCTGCTCTCCGCGCTCTGAAACAAACAAATGATATCGTTTTATAATTGGTAATCAACTCACTGGACAAAATGAGTTGTTGTACTGTCAATTCACAGCAACCATCAAATAGCTGATGATCCACCACAAGCCCAGTAAATGTAATGTGGACTTGTGGTTTGATTCATTTGTCAGCCATGGTTAAGTGAAGTGGAATGAATCACATAGAAGACAACATGTAAATTGCACAGTGCTCTTACAAGTTGGTCTGATGTTTCTTTCCTTGTGTGTGAGCCAAGTAGCTGCCCTGTAATGCAGAGGAGAGCAGTTTGTCAAAGAAGATACTCAGAAAACAAGCATGAACACCAAGTTCAGATAACATAAACTGGGAAAGTGTCAGTGTGTGCCTCCATACCTCATTGTTATGAAGTGTCAAGCAAAGTTTGCACTCGTACGATCCTAAATGATTTTTCATAAAGTAGGGGTCTTTGTTGATGTCGATTGTCTCCAGGGCCAGCTGACGTAACCGCTCTCGCCTGTCACGGTTACTCTCAGAGGCAGATGCCACCCCACCGCTCCCCGTCTTCCCTCCAGCTCGATGCTGGAAATCCATCTTTGCAATGTGTTGAGCTCAATCACCCAGACACACACGTGTTTACCCAGTCAGCACTGGACAGGTGCCCCAAGTAAATTATTCCTGAGTATCTGAAGAAAAACAAAGCACACAATGTTGCCAAACATGTAGCTAAAAAGAATACTATTTACCGTTTACCTGGATTGTGGTGCAACACAGTACCATGTGTGGAGTTACACCACCACTTATGAATAAACTGTAGAAGACTGCTAACATTACTCTGTATTGTAAGTGCACCATTCATTTAAAAGGCATGTCAAAAACAAATACATGGTGGCGACTGGTCACATTTTTCACAATGACTCCTCAGACCCCTCTTGACTGAGATTATTTATGCTAGCTTCCCTTGCAATGGATCGGTCTAAATACTGGGAAGTAAAGCAAAAAGTTAACAGAACCAAATATTTTCTTGTAACTTAGATATAATTTACACCAGTTAAGATAAAGAGGTTATCACGCTACAAAACAAACGTACCCTGGTGATCATTACAAACTCCAATGAACTACAGTACGTTAACGCAACGCTACAATACGACACGGTTTAGGCTAAGCTAATGGTGTTAGCAGCTATTAGTTGATGGATTTTAAGAAACTTAAATTGTTAAACGACAAAATAAACATACCTAGCTATATATGTGTGCTAATAAATATGTTAGTTACACGACAAAACGATAACTAAACATGAAGGGATACTGAAAGGTTTAGTTTGTTCAAAACACTCACCGACACTACAACGTTAGGATCATGCCGAAGTAGGTTTGTAGTGCGCATGCGCAAGTAGATTCTTCTCAGGCTTTTGCCGGTTGGTAAACCGCTTCAGGCGCATTACCGCCACCTGCTGGACTGGAGGGAGGTCCGGATTGACTTTCCTGATAAAGATAATCATGGGCCGTATTTTTTCTCGAGCCTCCACCGTGTCTTATAGTAAAATCATAACAGCTTTCACAAACAGCTCTTTATCAATATAATTGAGAATGACTAAATAAAGCCACATAAGGGCTCTTGCTGCGCCTGCTTCTGATGATCTATGGTACTTGTTTGACCCATGCACAACATTTTTTATGATATCATGGCCTCTCAGATAAACTATTCAAGCGAAACCACAAACAAGTCCAAAAATAAAATAGAAAGTAGATCTGATGAGTCTCATATGGCCTACTCTTCATTAATGCCTATTTGCTCTCCACTCCTTTCCTCTCAGACTTCCTCTCACTTTGAACACTTTCTTGCATTTCCCACTAGTTTCTAGGGTTGTACATAGCTCAACTGAAACTTGTATTAAACCACATACATACATGTTGTACATTAGGCAAGGCAAGGTTAATACAATTCCTCCGTTTACACATATCTCAAGTTTGAATGTTTCATCTGTTTCTGTTGTTTAAATTCACAGTTGAGAATCTACAGGAAATCTACATTTAACTGCTCATACATACATACAAATAAACAAATATACATACATACACACATACATACATATATATACACATATACTATACATACAATCATACAATTATTTTTATGTTTTAAATATGTTTTTAATTATTTGCTTACATTTATTATAATTTTAATGAATCTATTCATCCATGTAGTTAATTCCATGTTTGTCATAACAGTAAACATGACATTTTATTGTCACTAAAACAGGTTGCCTCGTAAGCGTTCACGGTTCGTAAACGCACTATTCGTCTAGTTTGACCCTCACCGACTACCGTAAGTTACTATTACAGAGAGGAGTGTCTCTACCAATCCGAGAGGAAGGTGTGTGTGTGTGTGTGTCCGGTGTGTGGCATGAAGGAGAAGTCCGTCTCTACTGTATTTGCTTGATACAGAAATTACTAAACACACCCCGTCACACTTCACGAACACAAGATAGCGAGACAGCGACGTTAAACCGACGGGTATTCACCGTTGTTACCCCCATTAGTATGCTGTCGGTGGGAATGGCTCGGCCGCAGCCAAAGTATCCACTTTAACCTGCTTTTACTGCGTCAGTGACCGCGATGCGTTTCAACGAGAAGGAGCTGGTGTCCCTGAGCCGCCAGCCCTCAGAGAGGGCAGCCGAGCTGGGGATGCGAGGACCCAAGAAAGGAGAAGGTAACGCGGTTCATTACTGTCACGACTCAGCTCTCATCACGTCCACTTCCGTTTCATGTAGTGTGGACAGCACACAGCGAATGCTAGTAGGACCAGCCACCACCAAAGATGGTTCAAGTTCATGTTATTCACCAGCTGTGTACAGTCTGTGTTGTGAAATCTCATCTCAGTTTCCCTTTGGTTATTATACAGTTGTAAAGAAGAGGTTGGTGAAACTCGTCGTTAACTTCCTCTTTTACTTCAGAACTGATGAGGAGGAGGTCAGTTGAGTAATACTCCATATTTCATTTATTGCCACAGCATTTCCTTTATGCATTCATGGCCTTACCTGTTCCTCATGAGGAAGTGAAACCATTTCTTGCTAAAGACAACATTATTAACTTTGTATTCGTCAGCCAATTGGAGCTTTGCTGCTGGAGCAGTGTCGGGTGGAGAGGGAGGACAGTCAGAGCTTCTCTATTGGTGAGTTAACTCACATTCACATGACTCACCCTCACTTTCTCTCTCGCTGACTGCTTTCAAATCCTCTAGTGTAAATAAGTGGATTCACGTTTGTGCTGATGCTATTCAAAATGCATTGTTGATATGTTTGCTTGACACCGAACGCGTATCCATTACTTATGACTTTATATTACAGTTTGTGCATTTTGTGTATTTGTGAGTCACTTTGTGTGTTTCTCTCTGCAGCATTTCTGGATGAAGCAGAGAGGAAGTATCTATTTGAGTGTGACTCAGAAGAGCAGTGTGGGGAGTGGGTGGACTCCATTATCAAGGCCAGGTAGGTCTGACACTTTCCATCCTAGTACAACAGATACCACAATCATATACACATGTTTGGGTATAATCTGAAAACAATAATGCTCCCAAACAGGGGATGGTCCCCCCCCCCCCTAATGTCAAGTTAATTTGTCATCTCATCTCTTGCAGTTACGAGTTCATGAGGAAGAACCTGATATTCTATCGAACTGAAATCCACCGGCTCACCGGCAAGGTAAGGTCCGTCACAGCGGCTTGTTGAGGCACTAAACGGCACACAGACGGCGCTTCTATCGAACAGTGTCGCACTAGAGAGGAGTTATGTGTGAAAGTGTATTCGTGCCATGCTACTGAAATGCGCAGTATCAACAGAAGATAGTGTAGGAAGATTCAGAAGTTTAGGTTTTATTTAACGATGTTTTGCTGTTGATATTTATGCCACAACCCCCCAAAACAATAGAGATATGTGGGCTTTCATTTGCGGTGCTCAAAGCCTACATTAAGTACTTTAGAAACACTTAAAAGCAATATTTCTTTTCAGAAAGAATCTCATGAGCACTCAGGATGACCCAGAGACCTTGAAATGGTTCTCAATAAAAACAGTTTATAGCAAAGTCTGCGAAGAAATATGGTTGTTGAGGTTGTTAAATGTAATGTAAAGAGCCAGTAATTCAATGTCACTCACCTAAATTGTACTGTGACCGAGGCAGAAGTCTCAAAGATATGAAAACCCAAACTAAACATTTAAAAAAAAGTTTGATTCTGCGTCAATAACAGGGAATTTGCTTTGAACACTCTAAGTATTAGTTTTATGAAAGTCTTTCCTCTTGTCCTTCCTCACAGGACCCCTTGGAGCAGTACGGTATATCGGACGAAACTCGCTTCCAGGTCAACAACGGCCTGCAACTCCTGCCGAGGGACACTTCCTCCCTGTAGACCAGCGACTGGTGTCCAGATGTACATTTCTCTTTTCATTTTAGTTCGCCCTGCCATTCCAACAATCTCTCCTCACTGGTTTTGAGAACCATGGCATTACCATAAGCACACATGCTTTTTAGATCTTCACTGCTCTGAATGTATTTAGTGTGTCTCCAGACATACAGAGACATTGTTATGCACATGTTATAGCTCAGTATCTGCGGCCACGCTCAATCATTACAGGGAACACAGGACTGTTGAACTTGACACTTTCTTATTTTCGGTTTAGGGGATTTTCATGTAATTTTCTTTATCATTTTCAGACCTTTTCTCGGTTATTTGGTTGTCAGTTTAAAACATGTTTTCTACTGGACATACTGTCCTGTGTGTGATTTGAGAGGATCTTAATGTAATTGTGCTGTAGAGCTGCGGCTGTGACTTTCTTTGAGGACTGGTTGTAATATGAGCGAGTAAATGTAAAAGCTGTTTGAAGAAGCTCATGATTATTGCCCAATTCAGAAAAAGACGTAAGCAGTATTTGAACTGCATGGGCCCTTTGATCTGCTGAGTTGAGCCACACAATTTACTCCAGTTTTGCTTAAAAGAAAAAAGCTACCCCTATTTAGACTATTTAGTTTTAAAAACTATACTTTTGCACATATTGTTGGGTTTCTTTTTTAGAATATCAGTACTGTACTTTAATCTACTGTATGTTTTCTGTGGCACTTTGAATCAGATTCCAGGTAAGCCGTTGGACCCGGCTCTTGACGTGGTTTTAATATCTCACCAACTTCTTCGTCAGTTCACGAGCAGTCCAGAGTCCACAAACAGGATATGTTGTTGAATGTGTCTTTATTTTTAAGCTTTTGCACATGAAATGTGTTTAGTCTGTTTTTACTTCATGTTAGATTATATGTGTTTCACTTACATATATATATTTTTTTTTACTAATAAAGCCATTTGAAAGATACTGCAAATCGATGTGGTTTGTCAACTGTTAACTGGAATGAATTTGTCAATTTGTGTATAATGGTCAGTCCAACAATGTCCTGGCAATGGTGCTGCGACGTGTGTCCAAGACCATTGCACAGATTGAGAATGACCATCACCTTCAATGCATAGAAGCCACACTATGAGACCGTGTCCAGTTTATCATGAAACACAGTTGTGCCGGTTCAGTGGATCATTTGTCAAATCAGTCATCAAGATGTGATAAGATATGGTAATAAAGTTTAAAATATATGTTATACTGTCACAATGAGGTGACTGACAATCAGCAGCTAAAACTCATTTGCTGTGTGAAACATGAAGCTGTGTTATTTGCTTCATGTTAATTGCTTTTTGTCTTGCAAGATTCATATTTTTAATGGATCATGTTTTAGCTGTACAATTATTTTTTAACAAAAAGAGATGACGTAACTGCTGAAGACGAGCGAGTATTCGCGACAGTGACACGTTTCCTTAGCAACGCAAAATGTGTGATTCAAAAAACAGCGACGTCACATCCTTCCCGTGATGCTTAGCGGGCCCAAATTGAACGATCGGCAAAAGAAAACAATTGTATTTTGCATGCTCTGTTTTAAAGAGTCAAACGCACAAAACAAGATATTTCCACTGGAATTAACACCGCACAGAAAAACACTTTAACGGTGCGCAACGGGACGGTTTAATCCGGGCACGGTGGGTGTTAATGAAAGAGTAGATTGTGAACAAACAACGTTGCTAATGTATTAGCCGGACCGCTAGCGTGTTTTACGTTAGGTCAAGCAGCTGAGCTAGCGTTAGCAAAGCTTTGTATGCTGGGTGACTGAATAATAAGGTTTTTAAATAACTTTAGCGTCACGATTACAGACCGACAATGACCACCACACCCGAGTTTGTTGTTTCATGTAACCAGCGAGCTAAAACCTCCAGTCAACGTTACAAGTTTCTTTCGTGAACTAACGTTAGTTAATGTTGTTGGCAAAAGACTGATCACATGTAACTACTATAACTGCTGTCATTGTCGTTTACGAACGGATTTACTGCTAGTTAGCTAGTTTAAGTAGGGTTTACATGAAGGCACGAGAGTTTAACAGTTGTTTGTCTACCGTTATATCTAGGAATGATCATTAAAGGCCCCTTTTCAAGTTTTCATTACCATCCAGTTAAATGTACTGTTATTTGCTTTTCCTAATGGGTCGATAGCGGAGGAACATCCTCTGACGAGTGAGATCCTCAGTCACCCTTCAGTAAGTCAATTCAGTGAAGTGGATCGTTTATTTTGTCAAATGATATAGGTTAGGCTATCACTACACTGACGTGTTTCGTATTGAAGTTTATTAATCAATAAGTTGATCTACAGAAAACTAATAACAGAAATATTGATGAGCCACCTGGAAAATGCAGGTTCCACCTTCTTAAACATGAGCATACTCCTTTTCTTGGTTGGATATTGTTAAAAATAATAAGTAGATCAAAATTAATTAAACCCTCCATGGTGACATTTCCTTTTGCTCAACAGTCATTCATGAGCTGAATATGCTGTCAGTATCAGGACTAATCAGAAGTCAGCAAGTCATGGCTATGAGAGTACCAGTGTCCAGTGTCTGACATGAGCATTCAGGGAACTGTTGAACGGTTTTACAAATGTGTTGATCAGTCTTGACCTGTTTCCAGGCATCATGGATCAGGACTATGAATGCAGGCTGCTCAGGCAGATCAACATTCAAAATGAGAACGCGAGCCCCATAGTAAGTACATTATACACACACTTGTACATAAAGGAGCTGTGTTTCCTCCACTATTGCACGATGGTAGCGCCTCCCAAAGAGGATTATTAACGAGCAAAGGAGATGGTGTTACTCTCCATCTGTTAGCAGAATACACGTTTTAACAGGCCAGTCTCTTTTTTCTTTTGACGATGTCATTAGTGTTGAGTGAAAACAAGACCTCACCAGCAAAATGACTGGGTTTTGTGAATGATGCCTCCTGTTGTTGACACCTCAGACAAATGCACCATCTGCCACCTAAATGATCTTCCTGCCTCGACCAAGTTTTCACATCCCTGTCCAAGGCCTGTTTGCACTTGGCCTCCAGTCAGAAAATGCTTTCTCCTCTCACCCAACTTGTGTAGAAAGCGGTAGGAGCGGTGCGGGCTCTGACACCCACCAGCTCCCCCCTGTCCTCCCCGAGCAAGCACGGCGATCGCTTTATTCCCTCCCGGGCCGGAGCCAACTGGAGTGTCAACTTCCACCGCATCAATGTGAGCCTGCCGCAATACACCCAGGACTTCACCGTCTTTCCTACCAAAAGAACAGTGTTCTCAGGATCAAAGTGTTTATTATAGCTTACAAAGGAAAACACCTCACCCCTTGACATTCTTCTTTTGCTCGTCTGTAATTGCTGTCAATGGTTTTTTATTTATTCCATTTTCTGATGTAGGAAATTGAAAAGTCGCACAATCAAAACAGAAAAACCAAAGATGGCACAACCGACAGCAACAAAGGTAATCAATCCACCTTTATATCCAGGAACTAGTCAGGGGACAAGTTTCAATCCTGGATCGTGATACAATGTTTTTCTCTTCAGTTTCGTCGCTACTGTGATGTATTGAAGATGGCTAGTGCTGACATTTCATGATCCATTACTTGTTTGGTCTATAAAATGTCAGCAAATAAAAAATAATACCATTGATATACAATTATAAAAGAATAAGAAATTAGACATTTGCAAGCTTTGAATTTTTTGCTTGAAAAACTACTTAAATGTCTAATTGATTATCAACATTGATGCGGATTGATTTTCTGTCGATCGGCTCTAAAGATGCCTCTCACAATATTTTCTTTCACTGTGACACTTAAGTTATTATAGGAAAAATATTATGATATCAATGCACTCCTGAGTTATCCTATGACTGTCTGCCTCTAAAAGACAAATGCTCTGGTGTGAGTCTTGTCTCTTTTTCAGCTCATTTCTGTCTGCTCCAGTCCAAGTTGATAATTTGACCGTCTCTTGTTTACTAAGCCTGGATAGGCTCATGGAAGCTGGAGATAGGGACGAAACAAAGCTTTGTGAACAAATTCTCTCTGATCTTCAAAATGGGAGAGAGGGCTGTAAAATTGCAGAGGGAGCCGTGTTTGAACTTAATCATTCCGACGGCCCGGTTTGATTTCCCCTCTGTCTCTTCCTTTGCCTGCAGCGGACGGTCTGGCTTACTCGGCTCTACTGAAGAACGAGCTGCTGGGAGCGGGCATCGAGAAAGTCCAGGACCCCCAGTCAGAAGACCGCCGTCTGCAGCCATCTACTCCAGCCAAGAGAAGCCTTTTTAGTGTAAAAATAGTTACCGTGGCTGCAACTTTTAATGCACTCGTTTCATGGGGAGTTTTTTTTAAATCCTGAATCGGTAATCATCCGTTTTGTGTTTTGTAGTATTCTGTAAGTGCAAAGAGGACTCTGCCAGAAGAGGATGGAAACACAGTCTCTCCATATTCTCTATCACCTGTCAGTAGCAACAGGTAATATGTTTTCCATGTCATTACTCAATTTCTATCTCTTTAATTTTGGAAAAGTAGCATCGTATTAATCATGTTGTTGTGTTGTGCATTGCAGCCAGAAACTGCTCCGGTCGCCAAGAAAACCTACACGCAAAATATCCAAAATACCTTTTAAAGTCTTGGATGCTCCAGAGCTCCAGGACGACTTCTACCTCAACTTAGTGGACTGGTCCTCTCTGAATGTACTCAGCGTTGGACTGGGTACCTGCGTCTACCTGTGGAGTGCCTGCACTAGCCAGGTGTGTGTGTGTGATCTGTCAACACTGACACTCAGCAAAGCAATGAGACAGCGAGGCAAATGAACTAAGAGTGTACATTTCTCTCTTAAATAATGTTTCCCATCACACTGGATCTCTCGATCACAGGCTTCACTGGTTGTGTATCACACATTAATTAAAAGAGTCTGAGGATGTAACTCAGCTGCCTCTTGGACGTCATGTTGATCTGTCTTGTTTTCCTCACCATCTTTTCAGGTGACACGTCTATGCGATCTTTCTGTAGAAGGAGATTCTGTAACGTCGGTGGGCTGGTCCGAGAGGGTGAGTTTGAGTCATCTATTATCATCTTTTCAAATTGTTGTCAGGCAACATCAAAAAAACTCACATTTTGACGAATCAAGCACAGAGTTGGTGACAAAGTTACTGGGGTTTTGGGTGTGTAGGTGTAAAACTCCCGTTCTTTGTTTCAGTCTTTAGTCTTGAAGTCATTTTTCGACTCTTGGTGAGTATGATATTCAAAGTGTGCCGTCTATTTTTAGGGTAACCTGGTGGCGGTGGGGACTCATAAAGGCTATGTACAGATCTGGGATGCAGCAGCAGGAAAAAAGCTCTCTGTACTAGAGGGACACACAGCCAGAGTGGGTGAGTTAAGTGGCTGGAGCGACGAAGGCGGAACGTTGGAGTACCGTAGATGTTACAACCTTCATTCATTTCACAGTTGTTTAGCAACATCTCTCATTCGCAGTCGGTGAATCCTCTTCCCTTCGATTTCATTCTTTGCGCCAGGTGCGTTGGCATGGAACGCGGACCAGCTGTCGTCTGGGAGCCGAGATCGGGTGATCCTCCAGCGGGACATCAGGGCCCCGCCTCTCCAGTCAGAGCGCCGTCTCCAAGGACACAGACAGGAAGTCTGCGGGCTCAAGTGGAGCACAGACCACCAGCTGCTAGCCTCGGGTGGAAATGACAACAAGGTATGCAGTCGGAGAATCTCGCCTGTCTGTGAGCCACGCGTCAGTATCGGGACCACTTTTCTCATAAAACAGCATTTCTCTCCCCTCGTCCCAACCTGCTGTCTGTAGCTACTTGTGTGGAACCACTCGAGCGTCCTCCCGGTGCAGCAGTACACGGAGCACTTGGCTGCAGTGAAGGCCATCGCCTGGTCTCCCCACCAGCACGGCCTGCTGGCCTCCGGAGGCGGCACCGCCGACCGCTGCATCCGCTTCTGGAACACTCTGACTGGCCAGCCCTTACAGTGCACAGACACCGGCTCTCAGGTCTGCAACCTGGCCTGGTCCAAGCACACCAATGAACTGGTGAGTCGCCCGGAGTTATGCTAGCCAATGATACAGCATCTTATGCGTTCTCTTTCCATAGTGAAGTTGCTATTTGCACACTATGGTGATTGAGGCGACTCCTGAGTGTGTTGGTGAATATGTGAAAAACACTCTTTTCTGCAGGTCAGCACACATGGTTATTCCCAGAACCAGATCCTGGTGTGGAAGTATCCCTCTCTCACTCAAGTGGCTAAACTTACTGGACATTCCTACAGAGTGCTCTACCTGGTCAGTACATACTCTGTGTATTTGTGCATCTGTCTGCAGAACAATGGGCCACATACAAGGACATTTTTGTATTCTTATCTCAACTTTCTTTTATATAACTTTCTGTATATTCAGTGTATAATAATAGTGTATTTGCAGGCCATGTCCCCCGACGGAGAGGCCATTGTGACGGGAGCGGGAGATGAAACACTTCGGTTTTGGAACGTCTTTAGCAAGATGAGATCCACTAAGGTCTTTATCCTTTTCCATTTCTCATTTCACGTTGAAGATCCCGTTCTCTGTTCTATACCTTTATCCGTCTGTCAGGTTTTATTCACAGTGGTCTTTGTCTTACCACCTCCGCCTTCTTCTCTCTTCCTCCCTGTTTTAGGAATCCGTGTCAGTGCTGAACCTCTTCACCAGGATCCGGTAGTTAGCGAGCCACTCTACGACGAGGGGATATTGCCGGGAAGGGAATTTAACTTTGCATGTATCAAACTGTCAATGGGCCCCTTCTTTTGAGTATTTACCTCAGTAGTCTGCAGAGGGCCCCCCTCGATCGCTCTTAGTTATTTAGCTAAGTTGTAGCTGGAGGTGGGAGGGAGCTGGAGAGATGCACAGCCTGAGTGTCGAGGGCAGAGGAGATACGCATGTACAGTATTCCACTTCCCCCTTAATGATGGAGCCACTGGCTCATCCAACAGACCGGGGATCTCTGATGACGAGGACAATGGGGGGGGGGGGGGGGGGGTAATGTTTTGTTTACAGACTGACAGTGTGCTTTCCTGCCAAATATTGAGTTTGTCCTTTTGTTTGTCTTATTTATTTAATTTAGTTTTTTTTTTTTTTGGTATTTTAAAAACATTTTAAAAATGTATCCCTAATAGTTCTGAAGGCTGGCAGATTTTCTTTTATGTGTGTAACTGCAGTTTTTGATCTGATCTGTGGAGTATGTTTGCAGAACAAATCCAGACTTGTCTTTTTGTATTTTACTGAGAGATAATAATGTTTCACGTACACTGATAACCGATCACATCATCCTGAGCCGAGAACTGTAAATGCTTAACTAGTTTTGGACAAATCGGCCTGATCTATTTTTATTTATTTTTTACATTCAGTAAATTAAACATTATTGGTTCACACGTTTTATAATCTAATCTGAAGAAAAGTGTTTTAAATCAAGTGGGACATCTTAGAACAAAATACTTCTTTGGTTACACTATACATAAGAGTATATTCTTCAGTGGAAAATCAGGCATGGGAATTTAAAATGAAAACACTTTGTCTTATCAGTGTAGTTTGTAACAGTAACTAAAGCACAATAAAAACATTTGGGATTAAATCAGAGTGAAAGTGCTGCTCGTGCAGAGCTGCTGCTTTGTGTTGTGTCTGAGGTATTCAAGCTTGAGGCACTTTTCCTATTTCACAACGTGTCTGTTGCGCAGTCATGCAATTGTACTTTATTTTTGTTATATAAATTTCATATCTGCAGCATTCCCCCCCCCCCCCCCCCCAATTTTGATTATCACTTTTCCTCATTGGAATGTTTGAGTCGACTTGGCGTGCCACATTTAAACAAATGCTATTTATTTGTGTTGTGAAGAAAGGTTATTGTACAGAAATGGCATGTTTGTTTACTAATATCTGGGGGAAGTTGATGGGCAGTTTCACTGCCAGACTTCATGGAAATTTATTTGAATACCACTTCAAAATCAAGACAATGCTGCAAACTTGAATTACAGAAAGAATGTTAAAAATAAATATTTCTGTACTGAGAGATAATCAACAATTAAACGATCATATCTTGTACCTGATGTCGTCGCTGTTTTATTGTGCAACAACTTGAGTGAAATGCTGCTGGGAAGTAAAAAGGGCGATCTCATCGTTGTGTCATTCGATCTCACTCGGGCCAGATCAATGAATCGATCTCATAAACAAGTATTTGGTGCCGAGCCAAACTATAGAGCTTCATAACTACAAAACACAGGAATGATCCACAGTGCTGCACTGCGTGTTCCTTCATTACCATGAACATGGCCACTGTAGCTTTTGCTAATTCTGTTTTGGTACTATAAATATTCACGAGAGAACCAAATGTGTATTTCTCTCCTCAATAAATGCACTATTTATTGTTGTTTAAAGCTCATATTGATTGAACATTTTTATGTAGACGAACAATAAAAAATTAAAAGAACATCCACAGAGCTTTTAGAAATGTGCTTTTCCTTAAAATATATATATATATTATGGTAATGAATTAATCACGTAGGAGGGAGGGAGAGAGCAACATCTCTTGGTGGAATGTTATCAACTGTGCGCAGCTGTTGAATGAAATGATTTGCCTTTTTCAAAAAGAAAATAAACCACATATTTGTTCCCAATTTTTAACGTTTCTTGGAAAGGAACCAATGGGCTTGAGGCTGAATGCCACGCGCAGGCTAGAGAACTCAGAAAAGTACAGAACAGCATTGCTGGTTTTATTTTTTTCATGGGATTTGCTGACAGTAAAAATGATATCACGCTTCAATTCAATTTCAGAAGATCCCAAAAGAAGTTCATCTGAATTATGGCCTATACCTTTTTAAGAGCACGAAGAGAACTTCACATCTGTTGCATTCTAATGTGAAGTTATGGGTTCTCGTGATTGTGAAAGCCGTAGCGTATAATTCACATGTTGTACATATTGTGCAGAATAATCTGTCTTCTGTTTTTTTTCTCCACTCAATTGATCTGTTTTTCCTAAAGTTTCAAAGTGAACACCAGAGGGAGCCATCCTCTGAACAGACACTGCTGCTACCACACCCATACTATCAGCCTTAACAACAGCACACTGAAGGTGAGAATCAGGTTTAACACTCAGTAGAGGAGTATCCTGTCTTTATAACACGCTATGCAGAAAGTGAAACATCCCAACAAATTATATCTGATTTCATTGTATCCTCAGTTACGCATGGAAAATTAGAGTTTTTAATGGCTGCAAAACATCCTGTGGCTTCCCTCACCTTCACTGCAAGTCTGGACATTTTAATATTACCAGTCCAGCCCACACTAATTTCACCCAGAGCCCGAAAAATAATGAATGCCCACCGCCTCCCACAACTCCTACACCTCTGCTTGTGCCATGTGGTCTAACCAAAATCCCTCTTTATGAGGTTGTGTGTGTTTAATGACGTCAACCTGCCAGGATACAGAGGAAAATTTGCCTGTATAGCTAAATCTGCCACATTTACCTGTTGGCTCATGTTAATGAATTGGCATTGTGAGTAAAAAAACAACTGAGGGGTCTAAATACATGAAGAAAAATGGACTTTAAATGCTTCCAATCTTGTGCTTTTGCTATAATTTACAGATAGATATCAGAAAGTGGCTAATACTGAATACTGGCTGGCTATTAATAAGATGGACTGAAAAAACGAAAGGTCTTTTTTGTAAAGTCTTTTTCAGTGTGATGAAGATCAGGTGCTGTCCTCTGACTCAGCTCCTCTCAACGCCAGAGAGCCTGAGCTTTTCTCTCCTTCAGACTCCATTATAATGTCATCTAAATAGCATGCATAGTCCATTATAGTGATCAGATAACTCATCTGAATGGAAGACATTGAACACAGTCTTCCAGCTCGTCTGTGGCTCTTGGTGGGCAGATGTTAAAAATAAGCCCTGAAAGCAGAGGGTAGGACAGACAGGGATTGCTAATATGCATAATCCTACCTCCTGATGTTTCTATCAAGAGGCACGGAGTGTGATGTTCCCTATACAGCTAAAGCCTCACAACACAGAGAGCAGGATCTTCCCCCAGGTTGCTCCATAAGCCAGACTCCTGAGTTGTATTGATAAACTGCCTATTAAGTATCAAAGGATCACGGCTTTTGTGAGAACTGATGGCTGCACCCAGGCTTCTTTTGTCATTTTTTCAGAACACATGGAGGGTGGGGGGCGTGGGGTGAATCAGTCATGCGCCTTATTGATAAATAGACACTAGTCACTCACCCCAGCAGACGCATTGCATTCATAAACTGGGGGTTAGGGTGTTCCTCCACAGCCCAACTATGATGAGCCCTGCTGTGATGACTACTCCATTCATTGATTAATAGTGTGGTGCCCATGAATTCATGAGAGTGATTCAAGTCATACACTATGAAATACATTCTGCCCAGAATTAAAAGGGCCCCCAACAGCTGTAGATTATGATGTTTAGATATGACAACTATTGAATAATGTTACGATTCGAACTCATACCCCGAAATAATGGAAACCCGGACTAACTGTCAGGATCCAGGATCCCTGTCTGCCTCCAGACACCTCCCATGGCCGCACCCTTAATCGTGCACGGCTGAGGACACTCAAGCCGATCACCTCCTGCAGCCTGACACACCAGACTCAGGGCCCCTTAATGAGTATCCTGCCACTACATAAGCTCTGGCCCTGCAGTCTGGGAGTGTCAGGTCGTACCGTCTTTAACCCGCTGAAACCCCGTGGCATCCTCTGCCCTCCTTGTGATTGTGGATACACTCCGCCGCTCTGCCCTCCTTGTGGTCTACGGATTACACTCTGTCGACTCCAGTATCGAGCCACGGGACTTCACGCCGTCAACTCACCAGCCCTCCAGTGTCGAGCCACGGGCCTCACACCGTCGATCTGCCGCTCGGGTGTCGGACCACGGGCTCCACACCAGCGACCCACCTGTCTAAATAAAACCCGATTAACATTCACTTCTGTCTCCTGTGGTCTTGCGTTTGGGTCCTATCTGTGAACTCCCGTGACACTAACAGGCTGAGGAACAGCTTCTTCCCCAGAGCGGTTTCCTCCATCGCTGCTATACGCTTCCATCACGATGTCGTGGGTCGGGATTGTGGGAATACAGTATATGGTTGTAAACAGTAACCTTAGTATAAGCGAAGTGCAGACGGGATTAACGAGCCAGTGGCGCAGGCGACGGGCTCATGCTGCCGGGGGCAAAGTTATTACTTTACTAAATTAGTATGGTGAAAACAATAGACTCTATAAAAGGTTTCCTGTGTAGGCGATCCACTCGTGCTCCTTGACTCCAGAGAAGTGAAGTTCGTTTGTAAAGTTATCCAGCAGCCAAAGTCAACTTCATTCAATGAGCGTCTGCATGCCGCTGGCGACATGCTCGAGCGTGCAAAGCCCTGAAAGTCCGCCCCTGTTCCCCGGTTGATTCAAAGTGTGTTAACATTGAACGTGTCCTCTGTCAAAATACAACCAAATTCAACAAGGCACTCCCTTTGGTCCTCAGCAGTACACCACGTTGCGTAAAGTAGATCAGATGAGTGGTTCTTACTTTATGCTAAGGACGTACAAACATACAGAGGTTCCTTAGATCAAATAAATGGGTTCCAGTTTAGATAGATAGATAGATATAAACTTTATTCATCCCCAGGGGGCAAATAGTTTGTAGCAGCAGCAATTTAAATAGTAAAATAAAATTGAACGTAAGGAAATGCACAATATATACAGTACAATAGAATAACAGAGCAGATATTGAATTTGAAGGAATAGAATAATACAATTTAAAAAACTGAACAGTAGTGCAAGGATCACCAACAACAAGCAACAACCGTGTGCGGTGTTGTAGTCATTTGAAGGACGATGATCTGGCCAGAGGTGATTTGTTATCGAATCTAATAGCAGTGGGCAGGAATGTTCTCCTGGATCTTTCCTTGTGACAGCAGAGCTGGATCAGTCTGTTGGAGAAAGTGCTCCGCTGTCCCTGCAGGAGGTGGTGGATAGGGTGATCCGGGTTATCCAATATGGATAATAGTTTCTTCAGTGTCCTCCTCTCCACCACCTCTTCCAGATTGTCTTGTTTGCAGCCAATGATGGAGCCGGCCTTCTTAACTATAGTTCGTTAAGTCTGTTCTTGCAGCTCCAATGCTGCTCCCCCAGCAGACTACGGAGAAGTAAAGTACACTGGCCACAACAGGCTGGTAGAACATCTCCAGCATCTTGCTGCACACGTTGAAGGATCGAAGTTTCCTCAAGAAAAAGAGTCGACTCATCCCCTTCTTGTACACAGCGTTGATGTTGATCTTCCAGTTCAGTCTGCTGTCGATGGAGACACCCACTTGTACTCCTCCACCATGTCCACATCCTCTCCCAGAACTCTCAGCGGTTAGGTCCTTGCAAATAAAAATGTACAGCTTTACAAATATGAATAGTTGCTTCCTTTTCTCTGCATTTGACTGAATACTGAAAACATGATTTCAAAACACCCCAGAGGACTTTGGTAAGTTGTTTAGTATATTTTTTTAAATGTTCTAATCAAAGTGGAAACACTTGTTAGATGGAGCTCTAAAATGTAGACTCGGCAACATGTAACCATTAGACTCACATGGAGTTATTAACAGGTTTCTTTTGCATTTGTTTTCAAGTCATTGCTGCATGTGACAGCCTTTCATTTTGGTGAATTTAATTGTATTCAGCCAAGCCGTTTTTTTCCAAAGCAATTCATTTTACCAATTACAATTTCCAGTGCCCTTAAGGTATGTAACGTCACTCTTGTTGTTTCCCGCACCAATTCATTTTATACATAATCTTGATCTGAACAATTCAGGTTTAATTCAATTACTTCTGAGCTCCTCACCCCACGGTGCTCAGTATTTCACACTCTTGGGACACATTTCAATTTAATTTGTATTCATGTGTGTGTGTGTGTGTGACAGATTTTTCTTCGATCAGATTAAAATTTACGCGCTAATTTAAAGTTAGAAAACGGCATTGATTTAACCATCAGTCCATAAATAGAAAGGTATGCCCCATCGACATGCATACCCCCCCCCCCCATGTTTTATTCATATGCATCCTAGACCTTCATATAATATAATTTGGCTGCTGGTTTTGGGCCGCACCCTTAACAAGGTCTGGAGGGGAGAAAAAAATCAGCGTCAATTGGCCTCCCCTTGCAGTCGTCACTCCACCTCGTCCCGCCTCCTCGCTGTCTTCTCCGGGCAGCAGACGTATATATAAACACGCTGATCCATCTTCCCCCAGCCTACCCAGTAACATCACGTTAACCAGTACACGGAGCTCAGATGGGAGGGCGCAACAGCCCCAGATCGTGTCAGATTTCAACAGAAAAACCACCCACAGTCCAAGAGACGCAGCCGTGTCTACTCATCCAGCCCACGCGGCACAACATTGTGTCGGCGTCACCTGTTGTTTTCATCGACACACGGTAAGTCCACCACTTACAGCCTTTGTCCTGCTCCTTATATTAAGCGAATGCAATGTTATAGGCTGTTCAATTGCCAAATATTCATATGTTTGAATTGTCTCTCGCTCCACAACCTTTTCTCTTCTTTTTTTTTTGCACTTCAGGATTTAAAAACAAATATGATGAAGCAAAATAAAAAAGCCTCCGAGTCATATAAGGAAAACACGAATAGCTGTTTGAATCCCGACGGCGTCTACTGGAAATTAAATGACAATCCCTTCCTCCTCTTCCTGCCTCGCCTGGGAGGTGGAGGGAATGTGTATCATGTCGTCATGTTTCCGTGATTTGAGAGCGAGAGAGAGAGAAAAGAAAAAAAAGATATGTGACCTTACTTTTAGATGAGGAGCAGGGCCGCTGCACATTAAATGTGTCACATAGCAGAGGTCTGTTGGCTATCCAACCTGAGAGAAAACTTCGGTGCAGCAACAGGTGGCATGTTTTTTCTTCTTCTTTTTTTCCCGGGCCGAGATGCTGAGGAGGAGATGTGGAAGACGTGGAAGGAAGTAGGGCGTCATTCAGCACCGAGACACTGGACAGCTCCCACGTCGAAGGGCTCGTTTCTCTTTAGCTGCGATCGGAGTAACAGGTTCATTCGTCGCTTTTACAGCTCACATTTTAAATCATGTCAACGTGTCCTGTGAATATTAACACAATCTAATGCTCAGCATTCAAATGTCCCTGCTGATTGGAAACTAAATGGACGATTTTTGAGAGGCAGATGCTTGAATGTGAAGCAAAAAAAGTATTTATTTTCAATTGTCTTTAATCAACACTATACAGCAAAATGACTCTAGTGACTATTGTTGATTGTCTTCTCTTGGTCAAAATAGAGTGTTGTCTCTGCTCAGCACTCCTCTTTTCTCTAGTTTACACTCACAGACCCCCCTTTCCCTCCTTCCTTGCTTCCTTCCTTCCTCTCACTAAACTGTCCCCATCTTCCCATCCCCCTCTTCCACTGACTCCCAGTCTTGTTGCATAGCTACCAGCTCAGAAACATACTGGAGATGCAGGACAATCCGTCTGTCTCTTTTCTCTGCCTCTTCCAGTCCAAATGAGACTTATGGGAAAGACAGCACATATCACTGAGTTGACGGCCTGCGTTCACATTTCCATTTTCTCATTCTAAATGGGGTGTAATTGCAAATTGTGCACAGCTTGGGGCTTCTGTTCGTTGCATATGGTGAACAACGTTTATTCTAAGTGCTGTGATCCTCTCTGTGCCTCCCCTCCTCCTGTCTCCCTCTTTTGAGAGGAGCTGAAAGGTTGGCATTACAACAACAAAGGAGGGATGGAATGTCAACAGGCTTCAGAGAGAAACGGGTTGAGGAAAACACAGAGATGGGAATTGCATGTCGTGTTTCCATCTCCGACATCTGAAGTTCACCACCTGTCAACACACCATGAGTCGCATGGGTGCTCTGCAACACCTGAGACACATATCCTGAAATGCTCTGTAACTCTGGGTGTGGAATCGATATATCATGTTTTAACAGGGGAGGGAAGACACCAACTTAAGTATATGTCCTGTGGTGTTACAACTCTTTTTCTTTTAATACAGATTGAAGCAGTGGCTGTGGAGCTCCAAACAAAAAGGAGAGGATGCTTTGGGGAAAGTGTTGGTGGTGCTGAGTGGAAGACTAGTGATTTTGTTGTGAAGCTGATCAAAGAACAACAAGTCCCAGTCTACCTCTCAGCACAAGCAGTGCTCTTCAGTCCACGTCAGCCTCGACCTGCAAGGCTCCTCAATTCAGAATGTGTTCACATTTCAATGTTGGAAGTGTAACGGAGGTTTCCCGTTTAATCAGCTTCAACAATATGTAACCTGCACTTAAAATGTTCTGATGTATCCCTGCCTGCACGCCCCTGTGACTGGGCCTTCATTGTTCATGAAACAGATTTACAAACAATGAAAGGAGCTCCAAAACTTCTGGGAGAAACCGTAGTAATGGCATACATCAGCACATTTTGTACAAAATAGTTTAGTAATAATGTAATTGTTCATTAATTAATCTGCATTTGGCCTTATATCTAGCATTCTTTTATTGGGGAAATAAAACCTGGCTGTAAACCTTTACATGTCTGAATTTCCTCACGTCAGCATCAACATGACAGCATTAAATGAACACGTGCACTACGTCACACACCAGGTGCTGAGAAAATACCATAGAAGAAGAAAAAAACCACTGGTCTTTCCTGGTCTCGTGTCCTACTAACTACTCTCCGTTCTGCACTCAAACGTACTACTCCTGTTAGATGAGATGGCCTGCTTCAGAAAGCTTTACTTAACGCTTTACTATGTCCAACACTTTGAGCACTTAGAGGAAGAAATACACGTCAACCATCAATAAGTGGGCTCTAAATCCCTCTGTGGACTCCAGTGGCTGCCTCAGTCTCTGTAATGGACAGACAGCTCTTGTTTCCCACAGAGAGGGATTTTCTTTCACATGAGTTTTGAGTGACCAGGTGAACAAAGGTCCTCATGGTGGTGTGAGAATACATGAATGCATGCAACTTAGGTCTAATGCCACCAAATGATGAAGATATTACAGAACCAACTATGCAGGAAAACATCCTAATTAAAAGAAGTGTTGGGAGGCTGACCTGACTTCTTGCACGGGGATTAACACAATGCTTCGAAGAAAGCATTTAGTGTGAACATAGTGTCAGTGCTAAGGGCCCATTAGGATCAGAAGTAATGAGGGAATGAGTCTCTTATACACAGTATCCATCCTTTTTGTACATTTTCTTTTTCTTACACTTTGCTGCCAGTTTGTGGTCTTTTATTTGGAGCTTTGATTGATATCAGTAAACAGACGTAAGCATAAAGATATCTACAGTCACAACTCACTAAGAAGTCTGAGCAGCACGCTCACACAACCTGCTCTCTGCTCTGATGCCGTATTCACAAATATGAGCAAATTTATCTCAAACCGGAAAAAATGTATCGTAACAGACTCAGATGTACAACTAAAAGATGTCAAATCCCGATGCTTCAGCATTATGTCAAATGCTTTCAGCTGTGCTTCAACATATGAAAACCAGTGGAGGTGAGCGCAATCATTTCTTAGAAAATGGGAAATTACAATGGATGAAATAAAGACCTGAGGCTTCAGACATTTTTATTGTTTAAAACACATAAATAATCTCTCTGCCCCCCCCCCCCCCAGGATACCTGCATGAGTGACCTCACAGGATCCCCAATTTGACAGAAGGTCAAGCCCACCGCAAACGGAAAAAAGCTCAATCTTAAAAAAAGAGCGATATTTACGTTGAATGTTGTCTGATGAATGCAAGGTAAAGATTGTTCCATTTACCATCATTGAAATCCAAAGCTGACATGAAAGCTATATGTAACATTTGAATGACGAGTCATCTCTGTCTCCGCTGACGCTAGGAATCAATCATGTCATTATCCCCCGTTAATAACAGACCATGCTTACAGCCGGTTTCCACTCAGAAAAGCTTGCACCGTTTAATTAAATATGCGTCGTGGCCGGTCTCATCCACACTGCACCCTGTAGGTCTCCAGATTGGCGGCATGCTGGCTTTTCATATATAAAAACCAGGGACTGGCTTGCGTTGCTAAGCAACACAAAAGAGTCAAGTGCATTTGTTTATTGGCCAATAAGAATGCAGACAAAGTTTCAAGGTTTTCGCAGAAGGTCCTGTAATATTGTAACTCACAGAGTAGAAAAAAAAGATTGTGCTACAACCTTATATTCATTTTTCATGCGAGTGTGTAAATAGAGTTTTGCTTTAAGAGGTTTCTGTCTTCACAGAGCTCAGACGGCTCTCGGCCTGTTTGGTAAAGAGATTAAAAGGCGGTCGATATATTGTTGGTTCAAGCACCAAAGAACATAAACATTTTTTTTTGGAATTAAACTACATTTAAAAACCACTGAGGTGGTCAGCAGTGAATGGCTTTGTTCTGTTAATAAAGAAAGTTACATAGCTGTCCAGTCCTTTGGGCCCCAAAGGACAGAATCACACATCACAGCCATAACCACATATGTGGTGCTTTATTTATCCCGTTTTGCCATGTATCAAAAGTCAAAGAGGGCCTTGTGAGAAGAGATGGTTTCATCGACATGTCTGAACAATGGAAGCAGTCGCCACGTGTCCAGGCTGATGGTTTTCACAAAGAAAGAAAATGCTATAAAATAGTAACGGCTGTGTGAAAGGAAGTGCACAACAGGTGACAAAATGCATCAGACACATTCTCGAGAGCACAGACCTTCTCGTGTAATGCATTTACTCCCTCCTCGTTGTCATTATCTGGGCACCGAGCCTGGCGTGACGGTATGCCAACTGCTCCCCCGCAGTCTGTACTGGCACCTGTCACCAGCACCCTGGCACCTCGGAGGGGCTCTGGGGGAGGGAGAGGCAGTCGGTAGTCAGCATGTGGCTGCATGGGTGGTCTGGTGGAGCAGGAATCGGGGAGAACATGTCTGCTGGTCATCAAAGTGGGACTGACATTTGATGAGCAGACACTCATCAACCCTTTTATGATGCATAAGCTCCACCTCATGGCAGATTGTGCTTGGCATTAAATAATTTCCCACATCTAGGGTCATCTCTAATGTATTTTTGTTGATGATATAAAAATAAACTGTCGTGTGGGACACATAACTGCTGCTTTCAGAAAATAAGGGAAAGCTATTCACTTCAAAATAGCGGCCTTTATGCGCCGCATCTTTTCAGTAATAGCCCACTTTATGAGAATTACAAATAATCAATCTGGGTTATGGCAATGTTTAGCTTAGACAGTGTGTCTACTGTTTAAAAAGAGATTTAGATGATTCTGAAACTGAATCAACTGTGTAAGTTAATAGTTTCTGTTGCCCTGATTTTATTTAAATTTAAATAAAGAAGCTAATCAGGAATCTGATTAAAATAGGTTGCACAAAAAGGGAAGCAGCTGAGCAAGAGGGTAAGTGTTTAGTCAAAGTAAATCCTTAGTTACTTAACCTTTTAAAGCATGACACACACCACTGATTATTCTGCTTGCTACACTTATTTTATGTTTTTAACCATTATTATCTGAGCTCCTTTAAAACAGTTTCAGCCGCACTGGTAATCATGGTAGTGAAATGTCAGAATCCAAATGTTAAATGAATAAGCTAAATTAAAAAGACAGGTGATCGTTTCTCTTTAAGTGTCTGACATGGTCAAAGCAATCCGTCCACCCCACACAGGCCACTAGCATGAAAAGGAAACAAACAAACTCGCCCATTTACATTCTGAATAGCTCAATTGTGCCACTATATCAGCAGTGTGTAGATAGACATAACTGCAGGTCATACGGTCAGAGAATTGGATTATTAATTATAGAGTTTAAAGAGGCAATATCGCCTCAGACAACAATCACAGGGTTAAAAATGTGCTAATCTGATAAATGTGCTTACTACTTGATTGAATTAATGTATTGTACTTTCAATTATTGTGGAGCTGATTCACACGAATGAAAACAAAATAGCCACGCAGGAACAGCATTTAAAAATAACACAACAGGAAAATAATTTTCAAGCAGCTTTGTTTCAAGTTCATAAAAATGTCTCCAATTATATATACAGAACAGGAGAAAACATATTTAGGGTCACAATGAGCAATGTTTTGAGGCTTGAATATTTTGTATCACAGCATTCATTTTTTGGTAAATAATAGACTTCAGAGTCCAAACTTCCAAACAATGTTGAGAGCCAATTTTAACTACATAGTGTGTAGCACAAACACCGTTGAAACAACTCAAAATCAACATTAGTATTTTTTATATATTATCATAATGTAGAAAACTTGCAATTTACATGATGAAACAGAAATATGATGAATGACTTTTTATAATGATCTGTGTTTGATATCCATGATGTGAGACGGTCAAGACGCATCAATGCTTAAACACTTCACTGTGGTGGTGAAATTAGCACACCGGTCAAATGAATATTACTTTTATGTTCAACAAACTGGGACCTACCCAGTGACGCACGTAAAGCACAGCAGGCCAGTTTTAACAAAAAGTTACCGGAAGCACAGCCAGATATTCCAGGAGAAATAAATAGCAGACGTATAAAAGTGAAATGAAATCCGAGTAAAACACAGAGGTAAAGGTAAGAAAGCTGAATTATTTTTAGTTCGATGTGTAGCTTACAAAAGGTATGATTTTAGAGTTTGAAAGTTGCAATATACAAGTTTGATTTAACCAAAACAAAAGTTCCATTTCATCTGCTTTATTTACATTGAAAAGGACTTAAAAGTCATACATTAAGGTCAACTTAAGGCATAATGAGTAGGATATTCTGAAAACATGATGTTTCAAACAAAAACAATCCCTCACAATCATCACCTATGACCCATTAGGAGTGTGTGGCGGTGTCTGTATCTGCAGAGACCCTGCTTCCCTTTGCCTGCATTTTCTATTTTCCTTTCATTTTGGGACCTTTCTGGGCATCAACCTCTGTAAAAACATAGCGATCAGGTGCCAGATCGTAAGCACGCAACCAAGAAGAAGCTACAAAAATGGCAGACAGCGCCGAAACCCCCCTCCCCGCAAAATAGCGACGCGAAATACCAAGAGAACAAAGACGTTTTAAAAAGGCGAGTGAATCTGGTAAGCACCACAACCCTTGTTGAACCAGGGAGGGGCCAACGTTGAATGTTGTTTACAAACCGCAACCGACAAATCGTACTCATTGTGCCTTAAAACACTCAGAATAAAAAAACGAAATGTCTGATGATGTGAGAATGAAAGACGCCACTGGAGGCCAAAGAAACAAAACAAAAAACAAGGCTTCCATTCTTCGGCACACGCTGGAGGAAGACTAAAATCTGTAACACTTTTACAGGTAACGACTGGTCGGGTCACAGATGAGCCGTCAGCTGTAGATGATCCGGGACAGTCAGTACTAGGTGGTCTTCACCAGATCATAGACGTGGATGTGAACGTCATCGTCATATTTGATGTAGTACACCGTGGGCTTGGCTGGGACCTGGTAGCTGACCAAGCCCGTCCTCTTCAGACCGTTATCCGTGACGTACTCCACCTGTTTACCCACAAGGCTCTCTGGCTCCTCACCTGGCTTCCTGTCTGCTGGCAGCAGGTGTTTGTTCTCTGGGTGACGGACAAATATACAGCCAGATAAGTCAGAGAAATAAAAAAATAAAAAATAAGCAGCCAAGTTGAAAAATGTGCAAAGACAACAAACAGCAAGGTTAAGAAAGTAAAGAATCTGCAGTTTGAAGCTGAACCTTGTCCTCTACCAAACATGCTTGCTCCACTTTATTTATTCACTTCTTCTTGTCTCTTCTAATTCCTTGTTCATAGCATTGTCTCTTCGTGATGAGGCACGAGTGTCCATAACAGGACTCTCTGACTATTGAGTCAAGCAGAAACTCCGAAAATTATGGCAAAAAAAAAAGAAAAGAAAAAAAGAAGGCGGCATACAGATTGGAGTGTTCCGTAATGCCGACCATGTAAATTTGTCCTGCCCTCTTCCTCCCACCTTTCCTGGAGGATGTGAAATGTGAAACATTCACAGCGTCATGCATACAAACACTAAATCTCTTGTTACGTTACCCGATTCGGGCAGGACACGTAGATCTCCGTCCTTATAGTCGTCCCACAGCTGGTACATATAGAGCACCGGGTCCTTCTCGTAGGTGATGTAGTACCAGTGGGTCATGATGGGGGCTCGGGACAGCACCATGCCTCGCCACTCGTTTTTCTCACCGTCCTCCTTCTCAAACAGATGCTCCACAGCCCGGCCCACCAGCTCCTCCGCCCCGGGAGGCACCTTGATCTTATTGTTCACTGCGGGAAGAAGACACTTTGAAATGCCTGGTAACTGCAAAACTGTAGTAGGACATTCAAATAATATATTATCTTACAATGCTGACGAAGCACGAATCTGCAAATACTCCTGAACGGACTATCAGTTTTGCTTAATGTTAGCTATAGATTAGCTCACTGAAGTCGACAAATGTTATAGATTAACCAGAGAAATGTTTGACTGATATATCAGATAAAACTAATTCTTCTTCTCCGTAAAAAAGTCGAGTATCGACTTAAGTGTTCACACTGTAAGGGTTATTTATTCAAGTTTTAACCCATCACTTTCTTAATTATTTTATCGTTCATACTAAGACACAAAGTAAGTGATGCGTTTCATGGTTCAGTCAGCCACAACAATAGAAGAACTGTGTAGTTAGCGTTAGCAACGATATTTACCACACTAGAAGAGAATGAGAAAAACACAAGATGTGTCCATAATTAGAGATAGACGTTGTCACACTCACCGACTTTCTCTGTCAACACCTGCAGGTTGGACACCCGGTTGTCTTTGAAGAGCTCGATGCCATACACACAGTCAAAGCCATCATATTTGACCATGTAGAGGGAGCTGTTCACTGTCAGGCGCTCCAGAACGGTGCCTTTCCACTTGGTCACGTTACCCTTCTCCCTCCAGCTGTGCTGAATCCTTCGGCCGAGCAGGTTGTCAGGGTCTGGGCTCAGGGTCGCCGCCGAGCTCTCACTCAGCTCTCCACTGCTACGCTTCCTATGGACGTGGAGGGAGTGAGGTAAGTGTGTAACAGTTGTAGACCTAAAGGCCTTTTCCAAACATCCAGGGTGCCAAATGGGTCCCAAATAGGGAAATGTTAAAAATGCACACACAGGTTTATGCCTGTCATGTATTTAATATTCACATATGTCTTGCTACAGCTGGTTTAGTCATCTTCCCACTGATGAAACCTTACATTAGTGTGTTTACACACACCATTACTAATACAGCTTTATCTGAGCCAACGGTGCTGTCAAATCACAGCTAAAATGTAATCCATAGGGTCGGACTAGTCAGACTAATTCAACATATCAATAGTATTTGTAGTGGTTATGATGTGGCAATGCATTAGACTCCACATACTATATTTTAAATAAAAGTATATATTACATGATATTATGTATTACAAAAACCTATTCATTGTACTCAATGTAAATGTGATGTGATCTTTAAGAGCTGAAATAAGCAAGAACATAGTACAAACGATGGTAAACAGTTTGAGAATAATATTAAGTTTAAAGCCACGAGGCTGTGATTTGAATTTAAGAAGAAAACTAGAAACACTTGGAATAAAGTTAATGTTAAAAGTAATATTTGTTACAGAGGAGTCACAGACCACAGTAGAATATCTCCTGCTGTGTAGAGCTACGTGCATATAAAAGTACAGTCATACAATACATCTGGGTCAAAGAGTTGTATCAGACTGTGTGATCCTACCTGCCCCGTTTCTTTGACATGTTTCCATAAAGTCACACAACCCTGCGAGACACAAGACAGTTCAGTTAGCCAATAAGACCAGCTGCCACGCTCAAATTATTCTCTAACCTTCATACATATTAATTAAAATAGTGTTAAGTTGATTTAATGTTACTCAGCAGGTCTGCTGCCCCGAGCTATGTCAACCACAACCATGCAAATGAGCCAACAGACCCGCAGTACCGGATGTAAACAACGTGTAATGCTAGCTAACGTAGCTCAAGGCTAATATAGACTAGCGTTACAGGTTATATATTTATACAGCTAACCGTATAGCAAAACATGTGTAACTTCAGAAAGACTAGCTGACTAAATCTCGACGTGTCGAGTGTCGTGGGGAATGTGTGTCTACAGAGAGTCTAACATGGTAAACAGCCGGGTAGCCGACGTTAATAGATACGTTCAGTAACTGTTTATGTTACACGAGTAACATTTCTGAGGATTTGACTCGTGTATTTCAACACATTAAGCTAGCTGAACAAAAGGAAATGCATCGCCATGTAGGCGCTGATTTTGCACACTGGTTGTAGCTTCGAGATTAACGGGCAAAACAAGGACTGAACGTAAGAAATGAACTGACATTTCTAATCACATCGACAAGTTCAATTGGCGGGAGCCGGCAGAATAAAACGTTTGTCCTACCTGATCAATACTTGCACATGTGTTTGTCTTTACAGAGCAGATTCCACCACCTAACACTAACGAAAGGTAGATACACGGAAACGATCCTGATGTGTGGACTACAACTACCAGAAGGAGCTCTCAGCTCTCAAAGCACTCTGGGATTTAAAGTTTTATGTCGTTCCTTTTGATTTGGGGCAATCGTGAAGAAATCCAGAGCAAAGTGTCATCACATTTGCTTAGTCCAGTGTTTTATGTATTTTAGACCAGTTCGATATTCGTATTAACACTTTGTTCTCTTTTAGATGTTTAGGATATGGTGACGCTAACAAAGCATTGAAACTACATTTCCCAACATCCACCACAGAGCAAGCACACATTTTTTCTTAAGTCGATGACTGCTCCACACTTACATACGGAAGCCCATTTCAGACACTGTTGGAAAAACAGATCCTGTAAATCATAACAATGAGAAACTATCTGAAAAAAAGAATGAATTAGCTTCTCAATATTTTAACGTGGTGTCTTAAAATAATGACAAACATTCTCATTTTGACTCAGTATCTCATTATTTTAAGATAGTTTCTCATTCTAATGTCTTACAGGACCCCCCCCCCCACCACACACACACACACACACACACACACACACACGCACGCACGCACGCACACACACACACACACACACACACACACACACACACACACACACACACACAACAAGTATGTAATAATTACAGTCACAGACAGAGGTGACAGGCTTTTAAAAGCAAATTATGAAAGCCATTAAATAGGCAATATAAAGACGAGTTTATTGGGCAGTAAACTTCATGTTTAGATTATATTATTTTCATACTGATTCTTAAGAGTTTACTTTATAACCCCAATGCATTCATTTGACATCTTTATTGTAAATAAAAAATACTATTAACACAATAATTCATATACAATATTGCTGTAGTTTATTACAAGTGCTCAATCATTTATACTTTGTAAGACAAATATTGGGAACATTTGTCTTACAAAACTGAAGAGCCACTGCATGTTGAGAAAAAAATGTATTACACAGACATTTTACACATGTAAATGTGACCTCCATGAACTACATGACAGTTAAAATGAGGAAGGGAAGAGAAGGAGGAAAGAGAGCGAACAGTGAGAGAAAATTTGACTGTCTCACTTCTTCATCTTCTTAGAGACACACTTTGACAACTCCAGGTCTCCTCTGCATTTTGAACATCCCGTTCCTTCTGGTTTTCAGTTCTACAGTGGGCTCTATATTAGCACAAATAAACACAGTTAGGTAATCAACATTGCATCCTCTGCACTCTAATTGGCAATTAACTTTACAAACGTTAACTTTGCTGGCTATGCTGTAAGTTAACATTACTACAGCTACTTGAGCTCGAGCTAGCTGACGTTACAGAGCTTGCTTCGACAAATTTAGCAACCTTAACAACCAATGTAACGAAACAGACCAAATGAAACATTGGAGATGATAACAGTTCAACAATCATGAAGACAAAACAATGCTGGACTCTGTCAGTTTATGGTGATAAGCGTAACTTTACCTCGGCTCCTCGGTTGATCTTCCACATGGCCGTGCTTAGAAGGATGAACTGAAGCTGCAGTCCAAAGTCATGTTCACGAGCAGTCGCTCACATCTCGTCACTCAAACGTGATGAGTGGGCTTTGAGCAGTTTGATTAATACAAATGTGCTATCATCATACAGAAACATAAGCCTACAATCAACAGTACGATGTTGATGACAGTGACTCACTGAACTTGTGGAAGCGTATTTCCACCACTTCACAGAAAATACTGTATTACGCTGATAAATTAGGGTTATCTGCTGCTATGGTTAACTAACGGAATTAACTGTTAATTTACATGCGAATAATTCATATTTAACAGTATGTTACAGTAATTATGAAATACTGTAAAATGCTGTTGTAAATCCACCGTAAATTTACAGCAATTTACTGCAGTGAATGTATTCAGAACATCTGTGAAAGGCATATCTTGCTATACCCAACCATTTCACTTATTATGAAATAGACCACAGTATGTGTTTTAATACTTGAACGCCGACATAAAATCCTAAAGGATTGTAGCTGAAATGCTAATTTCCACCACAAGATGTCATACTAAACACAAAAACTCAGCCACCGACTCTTTTAACTGACTTCAGATGATGGACTCACCAGTGTGGAAAGTGAATGATGCAGTACCCTTGGGTGCCTGTCTGGCAGCTTTTTCAGGGTGAAAAGTGTTTGGTTTTATCTTGTGCCAAACCACCTGTGTGTGTGTAGGTGTGTGTGTGTGTGTGTGTGTGTGTGTGTGTGTGTGTGTGTGTACTGTGATAAACTTATCAATACGCATTTAAAATGGAGGGAGACAGATCTAAAATATGTAGTATTCATTCTGCTTAAAATGTTAAGAACATAACAGATAAGTGTTTTTACATAAGTGTAAAACAAAGTATTAATAAGTACAAAATCACATGAAAATGTATAAAAGCTAAAACTCATCAACTGTAGCTTCCTTAAAAAAATATTCCAATAACTAGGTACACAAGGTACACAAATTAGGTACATTAGGATAATGTGTCCCAAAAAACATCAGGGTAACACTTGAATACAAAAGCTGTAGTGCTTAATATCATGAACAGTTGGGACAAGTGGATGACAATTAAGAGTAATCTGATAATAAAGTAACGAATAAACATAATAATGTGTGGTGCTCTACAATGTCTCGATATTGTTTCAGAAACACAGCAGGTCCTTGTGTAACAATGGGTGCACAAACACTGCTGCGTATTTCCCTCTGCCAAATTATTAAATGCTGATGTTGACTTCTCACGGCTAACTAAAGGGTAAAACCTGCTGAACGCCACATTTGTGAAGCAGTCTGCTTAACTGTATTTTTTAGAAGTTCTCAGATTGAGAATAACACTCGGATTTCCATACAGTCAAAACTGGAAAACATTTAATGAATCACTTCCTAAATGTAGTGTAACGTTATCTCAAAAGAGGATACACCCTCAAGAATGTCATTCATAATGTAGACGCATGCATTATCTCCAACATACTTCTTCTTTATCAAAAACAGTCTGTGCTTCCATTTTTGTCGACCCTGCAAAAGTGACAAAACTTGTTTGATGACAAGCTCTCTACATATGCACATAGGGAGTGGTTTGCTAAATTATCTAAATGGCTTGATTTACTATCAGAATTTGATCAATTCGATCCGAAAGTCCAATTTATGAAAAGAGTTGGAAACCGGCCCGAGGAGCGGGAACCAGAACATTCCATAATCACAGACTGCGCTTCGTGCACTAAAGCTTTGTTTATACTCACGTGCCTTTGAAAGAGTGCAATGATTAATATTTGTGACAGTCACGTGATCGCGCTCGCCGCACGCGCCATGTCGAGACAAGGCCCAGAGCATCCGAGTTGCTCAGCACGTGACCAATTAATATTAGCTCGTGGCTGCAGAGACACTGTATCCACAAGCTAACGTTAAATCACAGTTTAACCAAAATAAGTTTCAGCAAACCGCTATCTAGCTGAATATTTCTTCCTCTTCGGAGTAACAAAAGTGTAACTTAATATTAACACTAACGTTACCCAGCCAAGCTGGTAGCTTTAGCTGGTGAGCTAATGCTAAACCAATGGTAACTTTAGTTGAGAATCACGAGTGACCATGGCAACTTGGCTTCACAAATTTTTGAAAATTGTTTCATTTTTTCATTCAAACAAATGTGGTGGATGTTTTAAAGCTGATAGTATTTTTTGACTCATATTTAAATTGAACAACCTTTGGACTAAAAGGAAATGAATTATTCAGAACCCCAAATCTTATTCCTGGCAGTGTGAAAGCGTTCCAGCAGCATTTAAACCTTCATGTCGGGGAATAACAATTTGCAGAAACTGAACAGTTAACAGAATGAATAAAATATGAAAAAATAAATAATTTGACCTCATTAGTGTCATGTCCAAATTTGGAATGGGAACGGGAGGGATGTTTGGCGTGGACTCGAATCTTGGCTACAACCCTGATCCTGACATAGGCCTACGTCCTGTATGTCTGCCTTAAAAATTGTGGGGACAAAAATGCAAAAACAGAGAGGTGAAGGTATTTTTTTTCAGGTTAAAATCCTCTACACTTCTTGAACTCATCATTATTCAGCCACCCAGGGTCTAAACTCTACTCTGGCATTTCAGAAACCGTTTGCTCTCAACTCGATTTAGCTTATTTCACCCAATAAACGGTTCTGATTCTGATTCTCAGAGAAATTAGCTGTCTTCCATTAGCAGCAGGTTAGCCGAACGTCGCTCTTCTCTTTTTGGACTTCTTGTTGTCACAGCAACAGAAAAGCCTGGATGTGGGAGAAATGGGCTGAATTATTATTTAAATTTTTTTTTCTGTTACATCCACCGTGATGCTCTCTGCAGGCGTTCAGTAAATCAGTGGAGGTCACTCAGTCTTCAGGGCAAAAGGAAGTATGGAGTGACACTGCAACTCAGCACATTTTGGTTGTTACATCTCAGCCACTTGAATATGTTTTGCATAAGCAAGGCCCCAAAATATAAATCCTTATGTTTACTCTGACTGACACCTCTTGATGCTCGTCTCTTGCAAAACTTCTCAAATTTCTGCCAACTGAGAAGGGGAGCCCACAGCGGCCGTCTCTCCTGAGACACCATGCCGTCTCCAAAAATAGAGGTCTCCTCCTCTCCTTCCAAGTCTTCAACTCTTCCAGGTGTCAGTCGGCTCCATTTGCATTACTGGTTAGAGGAAAAACTCACAGATCATCCACACACTCCTGCACAGAAATGACTTGCATCCTACTGAGAAATCTTGTTGATGTTTTTTGTCAAGTATTGCAGGGAGATTGCATTGCAGACTTGTAAAGTCAATCCAAACCACCTGTGTGTGTGTGTGTGTGTGTGTGTGTGTGTGTGTGTGTGTGTGTGTGCGTGTGTGTGTGTGTGCATAGATTAGATATATCTATTATTAGCCACATATGCAAACTGAACTATGGCTTTAAAGGGACAGCATATCATGGCTGTGTCATGCGTGTCTAGAGGTGAAAAGAACTTGACTGTGATGTGTGCACGTGTGTGTGTGTGTGTAGGTGTGTGTGTGTGTGTGTGCGTGTGTGAAGCAGGGTGTTGGAGCTAAAAAAGAAGTGTGTTTGATGACGTTTATTAACAGGGTTGTATTTCTGTCTGGATCACACATCCTCTCTGAAGACGAACTGTCAAATATGAACGTATCCAACAAAACCCCGTGAGCCGAGTCGAGGCCAAACATGAAGGAACAGTATCTCGAGTGTTGTGATGTTGATTATGAATAGTTTTCAGAGACAGCGAGATGAGATACAGAACAACACACCAGCATGTGCATTCAAATGGCAGCTGGCTGTTCCTGTGTTTTCATTCATGTATCACATGTAGATGAAAGACAAAGCCACTTTGCTGCTGAGACTGTTTCACATGTTTGATTTGTGTTATTTTCTATTTTAAAGGTTAAGTGTGTAGATATATTTCATAGACTTTTCTCAAAGAGGCACCTGTATTTGCCTTCTGACAGCTCATCTTCATGTATTCAGTCTAATAAATTAAATTCCCAAAAGTCCAAGTTCACCAGAATGATTCACATTTGGATTACATGTGTAATTTAATCTCCTGGAACGTGTGATGATGAAGTGCTGTTTGGTCGGGTTGACAGTTTGCGTGTCCCTGAGGTGTTTTGCTCGTCTGTTCTTCATCTCATCTACAGCTAGTGTGTGAACATGCAAGCTTACAAGATTTATTGCGCCTGCCTTGTGGACAATGCGGCGGTTGGTGTTTCCATCCTGTACTGCCTTCTGATTACACATGCTGGGGATTTATGTGGTCTGATTGCCAGATGGTGGTGAGACTCTTTTCACCAGTTTAGGATTTCCTGCAGGGAGTCGATATCTAAAGACTGAAGCAAGAGTGTATCCGTCTAATAGTATGTAGAGTATTTCAGACGTATTTTAGAGTATTTCGCCACAGACGTAACCACACGATTAACAGCGGCCCCTTCTGAGAGCTGAAGGTACCGGTAGCATCTGCCACCCAGCACTCAACCATAACATAAAATGTTTCAATATAATTATATCCAGCCGGTGTGATAACAAGTAAATCCTCTTATTAATTGGGTCTTAGGATTGTGTAGCTCTTGCTGTCACAGCTAATTGACCCCAAGAATGAGGTGGAGTACATCGGCCTTCATTTCTGCACAACTCTAATTAACACCACCACTGCAGAGAGAGATGCATTTGTGTGTGCATACATCTCAGTGTGTGTGTGTGTGACATGGGATCTATCAGGCTGCTCTCATCCAGCATTCGTTGGATCTGGTGACCCCAATCAACAGAGTCAGACCATATGGAGACAGAAGAGAGAGAGAAGTGACTTTAGCTTTTATTTGGAGTTGTGTTTCTGTCCACCTGGCGAAAGTCCAACATTAACCACTGTAGGCGCTAACTGTCTGTCTGCCTGCTTGGTGCTGAGCAAGTAGTGTACAGTGGGTAGTTGGAGCTTTTTAGCTGAAAACAGCTGCCAACCGCTGCAGAAAGTAAAGCGGACGAGAGCAGATATGAAATGAACAATTTCAAAATTCAACAGCAGGTCATATTGCTTTTTCTTTAAAAAAGAAGAAGTGCCTTTTTAAATTGATTTGAAGGTCCATTCTTGCCAATTCAATAAGTAACTGAGGTAAACGGGAGGGGTTTAGCGTCTTGCTCAAGGAGACTTTTACAGGACATTGATGGACAGAGTCGCTGTGGTGAAGATGCATTCTGACACTGTCTGCTTACGGGACAGCCTCATTCCCCACGAGGCAGCCGCCTCAGAGGACACAGACGTCCCTCCGTTTACTCCTCACACTCTAAGGAATGAGTTGAGGTTCATGTTTCCCCGCTGAGATAATAAACGGCGTTGAATGTATTGATCACTTCACCATCTAGAGGTGTTGTTCCATATAACGTTGATTACAGTTTCTTTTGATGAGTAACAGCGCTGTGTTTCTTTCCAGCCGGCGACTGGACTTAGTGGACTCTCTATCTGCCCACGCGTTCTCTCCCTTGTTCTTCAATCCTTTAATCTCTGCATAAACCCACTCTGACTTCATAGCCCTGAGTCATACTGTATCACATCAGACTCTCCTCTCCTCTCATCCTCTCTTCTTGTTTCTCTCCTCTCCTCTCCTTTTGTTTCTCACAGTATGTTTTTGAATTTCACGATGTGTGTGTTCTTCCTGTCACTGTTACCCAAACCGCAGGAGGTGCTGCTCTGTCAATGGATTGCTGATGCTGCATGCTGATTCCATACAAACTAATCTGATGGCTTAATATAGTGTGTGTGTGCGTGCGTGTGTGTGTGCGTGCGTGCAGGTGCGTGTTAAGTGTTAATTTTTTTAACTGATGCTGACAAACTGACAAACGGACTTAAGTGTGTTCTGCACAGACTCGTTAATGAGAGCTCTGCAATGACAGGCAGACTGTGAGGGTGAATATTTTGTCTTTCACTGTGTGTGTGTGTGTGTGTGTGTGTATGAGAGACACAGTGTGTGTTGTGATGGGAAAATATGTCAGTCTACTGTTTTAGGGTTAAGGAATGTGAGTTTTAGAAGAGCAGGCACTAAACCTTGTGTTTTCTAAATGATTCTCGTAAATTTCGGATCCAGGGGTCTTGTTGTTATGTTATCTTGGTATCTGTTTCCTGTTTTATTTGTCTTCAAGGACGGCAACACAGATGTCTTGATTACAGTATTTCCTTGATGAGCATTAGCGGAAGGGCATGACCCTCTTCAGGCATATATGATGTGTGATGGTTCACAGGGTTTTTCCGTCTCTGCAAATACTGTGACTTAACTGTTTGACTGGTTCACGGGAACATCAAAGGAAGCATCTGATGTCTCCATAAATATTGTGGGACAGACTGATAACAAAGGGATTCGTAAAACGGCCATAAAGCGCCTTCAGGGTATCGTAAAAAACAGGACACTGTGCTTCAAAGGAAAACATCTGCCTTGACATCTTTTATTATACCAGCATGCTGTTTGGGTATAAATGTCTATGCATTTGACTGTGTCATCAGAGCACCTCTGACAGATGACGGTGATGTGTCTGTGAGACTGTGTTCTCTTTGCTTGCAAGCAAATAAATTGACTATTACAACTTTGATCGTTCATCCAGACTCTGTTTCATTTGACATTGATTTGTTAACACTTTAACACTCTTCTCCCGACAATTCATAGAAATATTCCACAACAATTTGGCGTTGTCGGCAGGATTCGCTGTCTGTCTATCAGAGCTCCAGAGGGACTGACCGGAGGAGAAGGCCTCTCCAGGAATCCACAAACTGAGGTTTCCTGTCTCATACCTCATTAGCCGAGAGAGAGAGAGCCGGCAGACCTGTGTGAGTTTCTGATTGACGGCACGCGAATCCAACGAAAAAGAATTAATTTCTACAAACGGGTAAGAAAGTTAAAATTCCAATTGTAAAAGTAATGGTAAAATTATACTAAGGTCATATGATTTAACAGACACAGATGAATGGTCAAGTAGTCATTTTTTATTTTTTATTATTTGGGTAACAATTGTTTTTGACGTTCGTGGTTTAGTTTTACATGTGGTTCATTTAAACTCTTTTTTTTTCATTTTCTGGCATCTCATTATTTGCACGCTTTTACGTAGAAGACAGGATTGTGTTATACGGTGATAGTAGACACAGATCGCTTGACTACAATTGGTTTGTTGTAAGAATCGTGATAAATAACTAACGTGAACTTCAAATAACATTTGAAATAAGAATCGTGGTTTTCCACAACATAACGTGAATTTCAAATAAAGTTTGAAATAAGAATCGTGGTTTTCCACAACATAACGTGAATTTCAAACAAGTTTGAAATAAGAATCGTGGTTTTCCACAACATAACGTGAATTTCAAACGAGGTTTTTTGCAAAAAGTTTTCCTTCGAGAGAATAAACATACGCTGTATGGTGACGACTGTACTGTAAAGGTAACGTTAACGTGTCCACGCCTGAAAGATGGGTGGAAAAAAGTTGTAAAAGCGCAGCGCCCTCGGGCCCAATAATTGATATGATGCGACAGAAATATGGAAACTGGTGTTTAGAATGCCTCACGTGCTGGTAAAGGAGTTTGGTTTTCCTGAAAACGGCTGATTGAGCGCCGCGAAGCTCAAAATGTTAAGAGGGGATTTCGAAGGTAAATTGAAACAGATTAAATGTACGAAGAAAGACCGAGTCAAAGACTTCGAAATAAAAGTGAAACATTTGGGAATGATAAAAGTCATAGAATGAGTCTGAGCAGCCCGATGCCAAGGTTTTACCTCCGATAATAAATAAATGTGGGACAAGGACAATCAGACTGCCAAATAATTGGAAGAATGAACAAAATTGGGATTCACTGAAAGAGGCAGTTTTAGCCTACGATTAAAATTTGATTAACTCAAAACGTGCTTGGAGCAGAGAAAAAGGTGAAGCAGATACAAATAAGTTGATGTCCAAGAGGAAACGAAAATAGGTGTAACTGTTTAAAATAGACAGAGAGGCATATGAGCAGAGAGAGAGGAATGCAGGGGTGAGACACACACACACACACACACACACACAGACACCATGCTCGCTTGCAGCAGCTGAAAGAGGGGTCACACACACACACACACACACACACACACACACACACACACACACACACACACACACACACACAGAGGCACACACACACAGAAACACAGAGATCTAAGAATTGTATCTCTACATGAGACAACGTTGTCTAACATTTGCTGCTGAACTTTCGGCAGCTGTTTTGTTTTATTTGTTTTGTTCATTTTTAGTCCTTGGTCCTGGTCTGGGGATTCCGCTTCCTGCTGTATGCTCCCCAGCCACAAACAACTTGAACGACACCCACCACTCAACACGTCGAGGATGAAGAAGACGAACGAGACTCGTCAAAATCTACAGGTACCATGTCAGAAAATATCTGCGGCATTCAAACCTGCAGTGAGTTGCATACGAGAATGGTGAAAACTGGCCGTATAAACATGCGGTGACAGCCCTGACTGAACTTTGTAAGAAGGCTTTCCGCCATCCATAAGCCTGGAGAACATCACACAAGAGAGTTGTGTGACATGCAGCATGCTGAACATGAGGATCAGTTCAACAACGGACAACAGAGAAGTTTCGTCAGCACAGATGCAAGCATGCCCAGCTGATAATGTATCAGGGCATGAGAGGAAGCTGAAAGAGACTTTGAGACTTTGACACACACCAACTGAAGACTTTGTGTGCCATACATGTGGCAGCTTGAACATTGAGGAACAGATGCTCACGCTCCATGAACAAGGAGTGGTGGGAGGGCTCGACAATCAGCCATCAAAGGGGGGTGCAGCAGGGACCGGAGTGAGACCAGAGCTGGACCAACGACGCGCACACAAATACAACACAGAGGGTGAGTTAACTTCAGATTCTTTAGATGACAAACTTGTACATTTAATACACACATTAGGAACTAGACAAACACCACTCACACCCACATATGTATTCGAATGAGATTGAAGGATTTAGAAAGTCACAGCAAGTCACGTTAACTGTTAAGAAAAAAAAAAAAAAAGAGAAAAGTTTCAGACTGTCACATGCAGGCTGATTCACTTCACTGCACACCACATGGGTTACGTGAACGAGATGCAAGGTTAGAGGAAGTATGTTTTAGAGAAGTGGAAATGATATAATGGTATAATAAGAGTTTGTTGGACAAAAAAGTACTGCTGCTGTCTGTTTCTCTGTGTCCCACACAATCTGAGTTTGTAAAGGGGGAGGATTCCACATGTTTCCACATGTTTCCACATGTTACAAGCCCAGGACTGGTGTGAAGGACATGTCTGACTGGCAGCAAGTCAGACTCAATTCACTGACTTCAGCAATATTGAGGATCCTGGTAATGTACAGAAACAAAGGTGACTTACACAAATCAATTTTATCAGTAAAAAGAGTCATTCAACTTATGTTTGATAAAACACACACACACATCTGTCAACATGACTGAGCTGTCTCAAATGAGAGGCTATTGAAAGTATTACACCTGTTTTTGAGTTTTTATTGAAGGCTGTATAATAATGGAGTGTGATGATTCACCAGTGTGCGCACTAAAATTTACCGGTAAAGAAAATTCATGATCTGAGGGAACCAATTGAGTGACGATTTGACGAACATTTGTAAGCAGGTTTGGTGCAGCCGCGAGCACCTCAAATTTCTAACCCACACACCATTATGTCACTCATCCCTCCTGACTTATTTCGTCGTCGACTTGGCCGATGCATATTTTATTTTATTTTATTTTGTTTTATTTTTCCTGTACCTGTGCACAAGGACAGTCAATTTTTATTTTGCTTTCTCATAAAGGAAGAGTCTCTACCTGGACCCAGGTGTCCTCAGGGTTATTCAGAAAGATAGGATTAGATTAGGACAACTTCATTAATCCCCAGAGGGGAAAGACTTTTGTCACCCAAAAGCCCTGATGTGTTTAACAAAGCCTTGTGAAACAATCTGGTTAATTTACACTTACCAAATGGTTCAGCCTTTTTACAATATGTTGATGATATCATGATTTGCAGGCCAAAGAAGAAGCATGTAAATTAGAATACTTTAGACTTACAGTTGTCCTATTTAGGTTTTGGCTCAAGCCTAACCGTCCAAATTGCAATTTGCTCTCGATAAAGTTTCATATCTGGGACATGTGATCACAGCAGAGGACAAAAACCCTCCCTCCCAAAATATTACAGGCAATTCAAACTGTGCCTAAACTATAAACTAAGAAACGAATGATGAGCTTCTTAGGAATGACGTCATATTATAGAAAGTGGATCCCAAACTAGTCAGAAAGAGAGGTACTCCTCTCTTCCATGATTCATGGTAATATCTTTATGCGCAAGACGAACTGACCCAGACTGATTACTTGACTGCTGTTTTTAATGACATAGAAGACGCATTACTATCAGCTCCGACACTTGGACTATCTGAACTTGACACACTGTTCATACCATACGTTGACCTGAGAGACGGTTACATGACATTAGTTTAGACTTAGGAACATGGGGGCAGTCAAAGGCCTGGTTACTTTACTAGGTTAGACCTCACAGCACCAGGACCTCTTCTGTCTGCATGCTGTTGCATGTGATATTGCGACATGTTTCCTTATGCTGTTTTTTTTTTTTACAGATTAGAGCAAATGAATACAATAGATTTGCCTAACACTGCTTTGAAACGATGTACTACCCTTAATCCTAACACTTTTTCCTCCTCCAGCAGATGGAAGGCTGATTAACTATGTAGTTTCTCTTCAACAGGTCTGCATACAGAGACCTGACCTCACTGACACTCCCACTAACGCTTTTGATCCCATTTCAACAGGAAATGCTGAAGCTGATGTTGTGAAGGCGATTTATTTTTTTGTTTTAGGTTCGGTGTGTCTACGGAAATATTTCTCACTTATGATATTTAATTGTTATAACATTATGTATGGCTTAGCTTAGATAGATTGCTATGTGGTCTCTTCCATAATTCCGCTAAATTAGGTTACAGCAGAGTTTATCGTACTCATTGAAGCCTGCAAACTCGCAGAGGGTAACACTGTGACTATTCACACTGGCTGCAGATATGATTTTGGTGCATTATGGAAACAGACAGTTTTCTAAAATCTGACGGTAAACCTTGTTTGCCTAAACATTATTTCTCTCACTACGCTGAGTTGACTCATGGGTTAGACCATGTGTCAAAAGGGGGGATGTTAAATGTTAAGCATTAAATGAAACACTTAAGACCAAGTTAGCAAAATGTTGTGCTGACACAGGTCTGTCTTGGACAAAAGCTTTGGTTTTCCTCCCCATGTGGGCACGGAAGCACCGAGAGCACCATTTCCCTTCAACCGCCTTATGCGAACATTTGAAATGTAAACATATTGTGCACAATTGTCGTTTGCTCTATCTCACATAAGACAACAGGTAGCAGCTGCCCTCCAGAGACCAGCTGAAGGACCTCTCGATAAGCTGGTGATTTCGAGGTGGTGAAAGACTTCAGAAGGAAGTCCATTCCAGGTCCTCCTCGTCACTCAGACGGCTGTCAAAGTAGCTGAGAGGGCTACCTGGGTTCATGCGTCACACTGCAAAAAGGTTCCAGACCCAGGAGAGGCTTCAGGTGAGCGAGCGCCTACACCAAGTGTCAGCCAACCGGCACCACCGAGGGACGAGAGACGGACGATATTGCCTGCTACATTCATGGGATCTTTTATCTCACAAGAACAGTTTTTCTTCAGTTCTCTCAAGTGATGTATTTTCAAATCATACTTGTGGGTAATACTTCTGTTGTTATTGAAATGTCCTTATAACATATTTTTACCATATTGTGTGATTACTATGTAATCAAAGAGTGGAATGTGATGGGAAAATATGTCAGTCTACTGTTTTAGGGTTAAGGAATGTGAGTTTTAGAAGAGCAGGCACTAAACCTTGTGTTTTCTAAATGATTCTCGTAAATTTCGGATCCAGGGGTCTTGTTGTTATGTTATCTTGGTATCTGTTTCCTGTTTTATTTGTCTTCAAGGACGGCAACACAGATGTCTTGATTACAGTATTTCCTTGATGAGCATTAGCGGAAGGGCATGACCCTCTTCAGGCATATATGATGTGTGATGGTTCACAGGGTTTTTCCGTCTCTGCAAATACTGTGACTTAACTGTTTGACTGGTTCACGGGAACATCAAAGGAAGCATCTGATGTCTCCATAAATATTGTGGGACAGACTGATAACAAAGGGATTCGTAAAACGGCCATAAAGCGCCTTCAGGGTATCGTAAAAAACAGGACACTGTGCTTCAAAGGAAAACATCTGCCTTGACATCTTTTATTATACCAGCATGCTGTTTGGGTATAAATGTCTATGCATTTGACTGTGTCATCAGAGCACCTCTGACAGATGACGGTGATGTGTCTGTGAGACTGTGTTCTCTTTGCTTGCAAGCAAATAAATTGACTATTACAACTTTGATCGTTCATCCAGACTCTGTTTCATTTGACATTGATTTGTTAACACTTTAACACTCTTCTCCCGACAATTCATAGAAATATTCCACAACAGTGTGAATGTGTGTGTGTGTGTGTGTGTGTGTGTCTGCTCTGATGAATATCCACAGTGTCACTGAGTACAGACTTTGACAGAGCAGAACAGATGAGATGATTCAGACGCCAAAGCATTGTCCTGGCTCTCATCACTTCAGTTGGCGGCCCAGAGCAAATATTATGGTGGAAGTGGATGATGGAGTGAATTCATTGAGTGGGGGGGGGGGGGGGGGGGTTTGTTTCCTGTTTCCAAACAATCACAGCTGAAACAGCCTAAAGACCTGGAGGAGATTAAATGTTTTGCGAACGAAACAAAGTGCTTTGAGAGAAAAAAGGTAATAATATATGCCTGGAGTCCATGAATCATATTTCCTGTTGCTCGCGTATTGCTTGCATATCCCTGCTTAGCATTCTGCACCTTTTTTTTTTGTCATCCTTTTTCTCTCCTCTTCTTTAAGCCAGAGGGCTCGTGGACGTTTCTGGGTCGTCTGTAATGGGAAGTGTTTAGCAAAGCAGATGCATGGAGTGCTGCTCAGACCAGCTGCTCACAGAGAGCCCAGCAGCAGCCGGGGACCTTTCAGGATTTTACAAAAATATCAGTAAGACTGTTAAGTTCACAAGAAACAGTTGCTGAATTTTTATTTTAACTTTGAAAACAGTATTCGGAGACTTTCCCAGGAAGCCACTTTCAAGCAGTTCATAATTTACATACAACTTTGTATTTATGAGCTATACTGCATGCAGGATATGCCCTTGTTACTGCTGTTGCCCTCTTCTTCCTCCTCCTTTAGAGACACGCTCATTACATCATTTGTTGCTTCAAGCACATATAAGAAATGTTGAACTCTCGACTTTAGCTGCTAATTTACTGATTCAGACTAAATGGGTTGTGTTAATCGAAGGTGTACACATTTTAAACCTTTTTAATGTAATTTTCTGATTCATGCACTGAAATATACAGTGTACCGCCATACTCATGAGAAAGTAGCTACAATCATATACAATTGGGAATGACAATGGAGCTTGGCTAGATTGTAATAGTTGGTCAAATTGGTTGGTTTTAAAGGATTGTTTGTTGCTCAATATAAGAAACCATTTTCACTATACAATCATATTAATCATACCACAGTTTGATTTACAGAGGAACATCTCTCTGTCTGTCTCAATGAGGAATAAAACCAAGTCAAACAAAAACCCCACAGCGACCAAAGATAAGAGGACCTATATGAATCAAAATAAGATGACATAGCTTACATCACGTGACCCTTCCCTCCTGTCTGTTTTTGTGCATTTTTCTTTTGACCATTTCAGCTTGACGCATTTCTCACTTCCTCCCCAGCCCACTGTCCAGCAAATGCTACTTCTGGCATTCAGATTTGAGCTGTGTTCTCCAGATGCTCCCCTGTGCAGAGGGGCATGGCCGAAGCAGCTTCAGCAGAGAGGAAATGCTAAAGGGCAAACGTTTAAATGCCTTCTTGCCGTACACACACACATGGAGTTTTCCTGGGTACATCCATACCTGCAAAAGTTACACAAGCAAACCGCACCTGTTCTTGTGAATTGCAGTTGCTGAAAATGCTCAAAAACCCCGGGGGACAAAATATATTTTATCTTGTAAAAGCGGGCCAAATAGGCAGTTTGCACCCAGTAAAGGTGCAGTGAGAGGGAACTGGAGGAAGATGGATGGGAGAGGGTCGAGGGACGAGGATACCAGTAAGGAGCCAAATAAACAAATTGCCCTCTGGAGGTAAACATCCTGGGGGGTAGGGAGGGAGATGCTGGTATGATTAATTGAAGTGGGACAGCCAGGGACACAGAGGACCAGCACTGCAGAGGAAACCAGGTAGAGGACAATCCTCGTCCATACACAGGATGAAACTATATACTCAGCTCCACAACTTGATGTAGTATCTGCCTGCAGCCACTATCAGTACATTACTTCCTCATTGAATTACAAAGAAATGGATAGAGAGAGAGAGAGTTGGTGTGTGTCAATATAGCGGAAGAGAGAGAGAGAGGACATTATCTCACGTCAAGGTAAAACTATGTACACGCACTGCGGATGGCCTCACCCACCTTTGTAACAGCCACATGAGGATCTGAGGAGGAAACATGAATGTAAAGCTCTGTGTCGAAACCTCACCTTGCATGTGATTTTAATCTTTCCATCTCAGTCTACCATGCATAATCACTGAGGATATAGACAGCAGTGTGTGTGTGTGTGTGTGTGTGTGTAAAAGAAATAGACAGAAAGGGAAGGTGTGGGTACTGCTCCCAGGCTGCCAGAGGAGTTTGTCCTTGGACTGCCCTCATCTGTGACGCACACACTCACACACACACACACACACACACAAACCCTTTCACAAACACACACACACACACACACGCACAAAACACTAACCCTTTCTCACACACACACACACACTTCCACTGGTTCATTTACTCTCTCTCCAAATATAAAACTAGGGCTTGCATGTGCACGCTCGTGCTCTACAGGAATAAATACACTTGCGTGTGTGTGCCTGAAAGCTCTTAGACTGAGCTCAGACGTCTCATCAGCGTCTCATCAGCGTCTCATCAGCGATGCAGCAGAGCCCTTGTCTGCAGAGAGAGAGAGAGAGAGCGAGAGAGAGATTTCATCTGATGTGGGTAGAATGTGGGTGGAGGGGTTGCTGGCTGATTTACATGGTTGAGGTGTGTGTGTGTGTGTGTGTGTGTGTGTGTGTGTGTGTGTGTGTGTGTGTGTGTGTGTGTGTGTGGGTGTTTGCAGCTTTGGTTAAATGTTCACATGCACTGCATCCGATACAGAGGGACAACCAGCAGAGACACACCAGTGAATAAAAGTCCACACACAGAGGTAAGTATGCCAATGCGCTCATCTTTTTATTGCACAACAATGTATCGTCTTTTTACGAACGCTTAAACGACATTGCCACTGACTGACAGACCAGCTTATTGAGAGAGACCAGGGTGTGGCTCTGTGTTATCAGCCAACAGAGGTGGTGGACAAGACAGCCTTTTGGACGCAGGCTCAAATCAGCCCCCGCGCCCATCGCCGCCAGCTGTGCATCTCAGTCTGAAAAGACTGCACAGCCAAAAATGTTACCAGCATCCCAAGTAACCCCCCCGATCCTTTGAGATCGATTTGGAAGTGCTGCGACTCGGGCTGGGAGCTGATTTGTCCCTGGATTGTAGACATCAACTAAGACAGAGCTGGAGTTCTGAAATACTTGAAACTTTTTGTTAAGCAGAGCACAGCCTGAGATGGTTGGCCTCCAGAGAGAAAGAGCGAGAGGACACATGCTGTGTCAGATATCTGTGCTGTTGTCTACATGGTGCTGGTAAAGTGTGTCTGGATGCCAACACTGAGCTGCTCTTGCGGGCTGTGGAATGCTACTCAGTCTATGGATGTGCTAGAGTCTTTTTTTAGGAGCATTACAGTGTGTTCTTTTTTTAATTTTATTTTTTAAGTAGAGTCGTGACCGTGTAACACCTTCCAGCTTGTGCTGGCGTCTCTCTCAGCCTCACGTGGGTTTCAAACACCTAAATGGCATCATATTCTCAAGTGGGACCAACATTATAGAAGGAAAGGCACATGAACACACATACGCACACACAAACTCAAGCACACGATACACAAAGTCCTGAAGCAGAGAGAAGGCTTAGGTAAGCTGAGCAGGCTACAGTAGCTACGACACAAAGGTTTAACTGTTTAACTGACGAAATAAAATCATTGTACAGCAGTTGGTTTCACGACAATGTCTAGATTTGAAGGTCCCACTAAGAATCGTACACAGAACTCTGCTTCCACAAGAAAAAAACAAGCATGCACTCTGCTATTATCTGTCAAGGTAGCTCAACCAGGGAGTCGAGCTGGTGACTGCTGTGGCTCGTGAGCCTAATTCAGCCTTGGCGAGATCTTTGTTTTTGTTTGTTTTATGGCAAACCAGATCAGTCCGCATCACCTGTGCAACAACATGGTTTGAGAAAGATTTTTCCAGCATGTGCACATTGTCTTGTTTTGTTCCCGTATTTATATTCATGTGCAGGCATCTCCACAGTTTTAGTTCATATTTTATTTGTCATTTTTGGCTCTGTGCAGCAAGCAGGTCATCTACGCTAACGTCTAGACTGCCGATATCCACCAGAAGCCTGTCAGAGCTCACCCTCTCACTGTAGAAAATGTATCTTATACAGGAGGTTGTGGAAAAATGCAACAAAGTGCCCCACATCTCTGTGTATGTACAGAACATGAAAGTACAGAGTACAGCGCGCATGGTGTTGGAAGGCTCAAACCAACAAAAATGTGCAATTTTGTGTTTCCCAAATCAGGGGAAATTATATATACTGACATTGCCATTTTAATTCAACAATACTAGTCTTTATCTAATGTTTTTTTTTTTACATATATTGCAAGTTGAAAATAAAAACACATATTTGCATTTTTACAGGCACATACATACCACAACAATAGACTGTGGAAACTAGATATACTAGGCACAAGGTATATACAGTCTGTGTGCATGGGGCACATTGCAAAAACAATAAACAAATAAAATATACTAATAAATCAAAGACACTTTTACAGACAAAAAGAATACCCTGATTTGCTAACATATCAACACCAAGGCATTCAGTACCCTTAATATCTGGTACAGCGAGAATGAGAGGTTTGGAACTTAGATACTCTCAATAGTTGTCAGTCAGTGTCAAACATGTAAGGGATTTAAATCCCACTTCACAGCAAGGTCCAAAAGAAGAACCATGAGACAATCGCACTTTGAACCCCCCGTCATCAGGCAAATACAGCGCTATATCACACACACAATTTGGCGGTGAGCCAACTGACTGAACACACTTGTGGCACAGACACAAAACAGATAACTGACAGAAGTATGTGCTTGGCCAGTGCTGTATCAGCTTCATGGCTGAGGGTTGAAACAGAGTGGTACTGATCAAAGTGTCGGGTATGCCATCCTTTGAGTGGGAGTGAATCACACACGACAGTATCTTACTGGATGGACGCAATGAAACAGAGACGGTGCCTGATATTGCCTGAAACATTAGCTTCCATCTTGCTCTCACTGACTGTGGACGCATTCAAATAATATCAGCACAGTGCTGATAGCAGCTTAATAGGGCAAACTCTGGTATTAGCACAAAGGAACAGGGAAGAGGACCAACTGATTGCACTGGAACGGTATTGAAGCACACGACAGCTATTGACTCAAATGGACTGGATTCATTCACAATCGTGTTGGCATTTTGGCATCTACCTTTCCGATCAGAAAAAAGCAATACAAAGTTCCTGTGCTGCTGATGGAGTGGGTGGCAGCACTGAGACCCAGGTACGACAATGAACAAGGTTTAGTGCATGTTACCGATCAAATGGAAAGTGGAAATGTTGCCGCTCTACAGTGACAATGAGCCAGGGTTTATAAGCCATATAATGAAGCCCTTGGAAAAAAAACAATCACTTACACATTGTTTCAGGACTTAAGCAGCTCTCAAAGTGATCAAAACGTTAATTACAATCTGAGGGTTGTGTCTCCACTCGATAGATCCTTGTTTTTCTCAGCCAATCAAAATTCAACGGTAACCTTTCGGCATGGTTAAATCAACAAGTTGATTATGGGAGGATGGAGCAGACTACATAAATCAATGAGCAGCCACGCTGCGGCAATCAATACATCGTTCTGAAAAGGTAGCAAACCTGAGTGAAATGTCCATTCCATCGATTTTACAGTTTGGCTCTGGATCGATGCTCAGAGCTGAAAAGTTGGACGTGGTGTTTGTTTAACGCATTGAATCAGCTGCCTGTTTTCTTTCCCAATTGGATTCATTTTTCGTCCTTTACAGTTTAACCAGATAACGGGTCCAGAAGAAGTTCTGCACCTGTTTTAAGAGAATAGAGCATCGAATTTCAGTTTGATTACAGTGCAACACAAGGTGGCTGACTGAATGTCCTCAATGCTTGCTTTCCACCGAGGAGTTCAAAATCGTTACGACTCGCGCTCGTTCACGCCTACCACAATGAATGAACTAAAAAAAGATCTGGGGATGGGATGTGTGTGTGTGTGTGGGGGGGGGGGGGGGGGGTAACATACAGGTTAAATACAGCAACGTTCTACCCAGAGAAGCTTCATGAAACCTAAAACGATCGCACAGACACTCAGCAACACATACAGCAACCCCCTTGCATCATAAAAGCCTCTTTACATCTCTGTTCCTTTATTTACATGGCAGTTTCTATCTGATTCGCTGTCTTCCTTCTCATATGGCATACATTCAGCAAGAAAAGGCTTTTAGGTTCAGGATCAGAATATTTCGAACAAATATAACCAAAGCCTGAACCCAATCCCGAAAATTTCAACGATGGGTTTGTCGGGGATCAAAATGTTGAGACATTCATGGGAGTCTTGCGTGATATGGGGCATATGGAGACTAGCAGAGAGTTTTTACAACTGAGGCATTTGTGCCCCATATTGCCCACCCCCATTCATCTTACAATTGAATGTCTTCAATTGGGTTTTAAAGTGACGTTTTTGAGGATTTGACTTGTTGAACTCAAAGTGTGGATTCCTGCTGTGACTCTAAACCAGTTTTGAGCAGTTTGTCCCGTCTGTTTTAACGAAAATGACACTGCATGTCCTCTCATTCCCTCCCAACATTTTTGGTTAAGGTAACAACATGGTCACTGGATTACAATACTTCAAGTGAAGCCACAATAGCTGCTGGATTCTTTAAGATTTCACATTAAAAAGAAAACAAAAGGAAAACGTTCCTGTACAGCATATGTAAAGATATTTATATTCATATATATTTATATATATAGGCGGGGTTGAGTATTGCAGAATTATATTGCATGTGTTAATCAATAAACCGAGACAAAAACAAGCAATTATACAGTATGGGTTGTTCACAAATGTTTCCTTTCGATAAAGCTCAGATTATTTAACCACCTTTGCCTTCAGGGTTACAATCAGTGCGCTGACAAAACAGCTGACCGCCTCCCAGATGTTTCATGAAAACAGGTCAGTGCTGCCGTCAGCATGTGAAACCAATCGCGCTTGACAAAGCAAGAGTGTGTGAGTCCATTCTCTGAAAATTTAACCAAAACATACCAACAAACTCATGCACACAAACTCACACCCACAAATATACATACACACAAACCAAATATATGGCTTCTAACGTTGAATCAAGGCAGTTAAATAAATGGCATTTTCTTCTATGTTTCTTTTTTAGTTGACACAGACACAACCAGACTTTGTGTTCAAGCTCAACTTTGGTTTGGGTAGATACAATGAATATAATATCCCTCTGTACTTTTTTCATCAACTATTTACACATCGATGTAAGATCGACCAGCGGTCTAAAACACTATTTTCACTGCTATTTAAACAATATGAAGAGCAATGTGTTCTTTTGCTACGACAGCTTATACAGAAAAAGTACACTCAAAACACTTTTTAAACGCTTAATTGTCATTGTCATTTGACTTCAAGTCCCTGATTTTCATTTTTAAGTCCAGCTCCTGCTAGATTGCATTGCATGGATTCTACACAGTATGCAATAGTTACATAAATCATACTTTTCTTTATATCTTTACAGTAAAGACAGCGATATACAGTAGGTGTTTGGAAGCAGAGTGTAAGGGGTGATACTAAGAGTAAAGTTGCTGGCACAGTAGACTAGACCAGTTCCACCTTAAGTTATACTAGTTTTATTGTATAGACTTCTCCTTGCCAAAGTGTCTAAAGACATTGAGTTGCTCTTTTCCTTCTTCTGACACCAGCACACAGTGCATCCAGGTCCACTGACTGGTGCTGCTGGCGGTAGCTGATTGGTCATTTAGCAGGCTGACAGATCAGCTGGATTGACCTAAAACAAACAGATTCTCCTACAAAAAAGGCCTCTTTCCTGAACTCTACCAGGGTCACAAGTTGGAAGACAGCCGGGATCTGGCAGAGTCTAGCTCTGGAAGGCTGACAATTGAATCTTTCTTGGGAACTCCAGAGTCTGGAGGTCCTGACCCAGCAGCTGCTGCTACTGCCCCCATTCCAGCAGGTCCACTGGGAGGGGGTACGGAGGCAAAGGCAACCCTTTGTTGAGCTCCTGCCAATCTCACCACCCCCGAGGGCCCTGGCAGGCTGGGGTGAGTGGGCTGAGGGGGACCGATGGAGTTGTTGGATGTGCGGGTGGATTGTGGAGGGCTGGGGGCTGCAGAGGCAGCTTGTTGCGTTCCCTCCTGGGGAAGTGAGAGCTGGGAGGCAGATATGGCCCGTGAATCCTGGCTCAAGCTACCTGCATGAAGGGAGTGGGTGCTCTTGTGTGAGGCAGCCCTCTGCTGGGTCTGTGGTGGGCTGGGAGCATGGTGCTGTACAAGGGACAATTGTGAACCAGAGGGTCCTGCGCTTGCCATGTACTGGAAAGTCCGTCCTGGGGCTGCGAGCGGGCTTTGGACAGGCGGGCTGGAGATGGCAGATCCAAACGCCCCTCCGAACGTTTGAGGGGGTTGAGACTGAAGAGGAGACATGGCGACTGGGCTGGCCAGATTCTGCATCACATGGAACCGTCGCACCATGCGAGGAGACTGCAGAGTCCCTGGACCCACCAGCGGACTCGCCATTTGAGGACAAAAGCTCATAGCCACAGCCTGCTGAAGCGTGGCGATAGCGGAACCCGACTGCGGCTGGCCAGGGGGAGCAAAGATACCTCCGATGGACGGGGTCATAGACATGGCCCGTGGCCGCTGCAGGTCCACCAACTTTACCATCTCACGGTCGTACTTGACAATCTCCTGGATCAGCTCGTTCTCCTGGTTGTTGAAGACACCAGAGTTGAGATCATGCTGAACCTTGTGCGTCAGGGTGGAATTCTTCTTACCTACAGAAAAAAATGAATGGATTCATGACTAAGGATGAGGCAAAGAGGACAAAAAGCAGAACACAAACGGATCTGGAAAGGTAGAACAACATGGATTAGAAATGGCATGGGATGTCCTTCAAATCAGGTACATCCTCGAGCACAACAAGCCCTGTACTCTCATCTTCTGTTACAGTGTCCTGTGTTATTCTGAGGGAACAGCACGGCTCATTTTACTGTCTATTTTAACATTAATATTCTGGATAGACTTTCAAAGCACAATACCATTTTGTTCTGAGTACATGAGGTTAATTTTAGAGTTTTTTAATTTGAAAAAAAAGCTTTATTAACAGACTTACAAATATGCAATCCAGATGTTACATGTGTTTGTACTGCTAGTCATATGTATGACTGCATCAGTAGCTGCAACCTTCGGTCATTCGGACAAGATATGTACTTCATCCCCAGAACCTGCACCATCGCGTTTAATAAAAAATAAAATCAATTGTACCCATATGTACCCAACTCTTATCTTATGCACGCATTCACTGGAGGAACTTTTTACCTATGCGGTCGAGACGGTCAATGGCAACAGTCTCGAAGGCGCGTCTCATCATGGGATATTCTTCCAGCACCTCATTGAAGTGGTCAACAGACAGAGAGTAGAGGCGACAGTAAGTCTCCGCTCGCACGCTGGCTGTTCGCCGACCCCTCGTCAATAAACAGATCTCTGAAACGAAGAAGGGTAAAGTGCATCAGCATTAAAAAGAAATAAAATGTCACCATCAGAGAAACAAAGAGAGAAAAGAGAAAAAAAGAGAAAGCTACAAACTGTGTCCTACCGCCAAAATAAGAGCCATCAGAAAGCTTCATTGCCAGAGTGCCCTTAGTGATGACGCTGCAGACTCCGTGCTGAATGAAGTACATTTTCTTCCCAATGGTGCCTTCCCTTATAATGTAATCATGCGGCTGGAATACCTCAAAGCGCAGCTTGGTCAACATGGCCGTCACAAAGTACGGCTCGGCGTTGGCAAACAGCGGCATGGATGCCACCAGCTTGCGACAGTTGAAGTTCACAATTTCCTAAGAAAAGACAGATGGTTTGGTGAGAACTATCTGTCACATGTGCAACTGCAGCACTACACTGCAGTCACGTATGAAGGCTGAGTTCAGGGATTTTCGTAATAAATGTTCATCTTGTAAGTATATGTGACAACCAACTATGAGGCTTAAAACAAATACTGCTTTATCTGTATTTTCAAAATCAAACAAGTACCTCAAACACAAAAAGAATCCATCAGTACAGGACTTCATATGTAGAGATTGCGTGTCTTATTGTCGATTCATGTCTTACCTCTCTGAGGGGCTCGCTGAGTTCATCCAAAATGCTCTCCTCATCAAACATCTTGCCCTGGTATCTGTGCTCATAGTAGTCATGGATTTTCTGTCGGAAGTCGGAAGGCAGCTTGTGGAAGGACATATACTGCTCCACTTGTTTGTACTGAGAGGGAGCGAGACGGACAGAGGTAATGTTCTGTTAATGCAGTTTACATAATAAAACAGTTTTCCCGCTGGAACAATGTTTAGTTGTATTAAGTCTGGTGATATTCTGTATTTTTCTTATTGCCAGAAAAATCCAATGAAGAGGATCCAAAACCAACAACGCTCTGATCCCACCAACAAGTGCAGTGTGTGTAGTCATAGCCTGAAAAAGCGGACTCGTCTGTGCCAAACAGCTCCATTGTTGTCCAAAAAATATCAAAAACACATCAATGAGCCACACTGTTGACTTGGTGACATGTTCCTTCATTATGATGAGAATGGGCACTGGAGTGTATTTTAAGTTAATCCCACAAACATGCTGTTAAATACTCACTACAGAACTAAATGTGTATTTTTCCACAGCTGAAAATAGCCACATGTTGTACAGCACAAGGGATCTGATCATGTATGCGCCCATATCGTTACACACTAATGTTAATACACACAGTAGGAATGTAGAGATCTTTGGATGGATGTACAAAGCAAAGCAAAATATAACCTTTGCTAAGCAGTTACATGTGTTTTTTTTTTCTTACTACATTGATAGCTACACTCAGTTGGCAGTCTAATGCAATGCTGGCAGTATGTCTTACCTTTATAAAGGTTATAATGTCAGTTTATATTAATACAGTTTTAGAGAGGTGCCTGATTGAAATGTATGGCAATTTCGAGGCTGTAGTTCATGGTGCTGTTGAATTGTATTGCATCGCATTATCCTCAGATGATTTTCTAATACTTCATCATTGGGTGGACAAAATAGTACATTATAGCGCATTGCAATTCAACAGCACCACACGCTACGGCCTCCAAATAGAATGCAGCTTATCAATGAAAATAAACAAGGCGTGTTTCTGAAGGATGACTCAACAAACACATTACAAACTGCACAAAACAGTGCAAGCACATGCCCTTCAGCTGTCAGCTGAAACCAACACACTCCCTTATGCTACCTAGAAGTTAATTGATGCCAGATCAATAGAAAGTGAGAGGACCAACATGGCAACAACACAAACAATCAGCTCCTATTGTTGAGATATGGTAATCGCAATCCATCCAAAGAGCCCACTGAGAAACCAAAAAACTACGGGGCGGACTGGGGAGTGATGGTCGGGTGGTGAATCGAGCCACGAATCCTGACGGAGGCTGCGAGCTAAACAATGAGGTACACCCGCTCGCAGCTCTGGAGCCTCAAAAGCAACATATACGTACCGGTACATGTCTAAATTGGAAATTGTTTGTTCTCAGAGACAGACTGGCTCCCAGTTTCCAAGAGAGATACATACTTGGCAAACAAAGATTGCTAGTTGCACATAACTGAATACGTGTGTACACATGGAGAATCCTGCAGTACAGGGAAATGAAATCCTCACTTTCTTGACAGCAGTGCGCTAACTCACAGCTAAAAAGCACCGCACTATAATGTCATTGCAGCTGATATTGTCATTGCACCTGAAACTAAACAGAACTGTGAGTACCATTTCATATAAGGTCGCAGTAGCGACAGCAACTAAATGATCTCAACTCCAGAACTGACAAAGAGTATTTACAGTGCTGTCAGAAAGTTATTACATTTTGTTTCATTGTTTGATTTGCTATGAAACTAAACCTGTGGGGTTAAAGTGCTGACTCTCAGCTTTACTCAGTGTGATGACATCCACATCAGATGAACTGTGTAGGAACTGTAGTGGGTTTGTTTATGTCATTCCATTGTAGGAGGAAGAAAGTAAGTTAACATAATCTTGAATAAAGTCTCCATATTTCATATTTGTGTGCACATTTTTCAATAGCTGGCTGAACTCTATGACCCGAAGACATCGGCAGACACTTGGCATCCTCCCCTGTGATGCTCTGCCAGGTTTGTACTCTTCACTTCTTGCTTATTTAAGGCCCTTTCAAAGTTCACTCTGGTCTTCAGTAACAGAAACACATACTGTTTCTTTAGGAATATTCTGGTAAATATTATCCTGGTGCTTTACATGCTTTATCCCACCAAACACCTCCCCTCTTTGGGATTGTCTGCCTAAATTAAAACAAATGGACTATTTTTTTAACTATTACTATTTCATTTGACCCTTGCGATTCATTTGGACTAACATTTTCAAGGATTTGTTTTTCTCTGTTTAACTGCCAATTTGTGATTTGTCAATGAGTGAGAAATGATTTTTGTGCTTGTAAATTAGGAGACACCTTATTTTGAAGGGTTTTAAAGGTTTTTAAGAGATTAACCATGACTGTCCCCCTCAGGAGTATTTGACCAAATACCTGCCAAACTAATGACATTCCCATCAGCCTCAGCTGTACTTTCCCCTCTAATTACAAAATGTTAGCAGGTTAACATGCCTAAGTATAGCCTCAGAGCTGCCAGCATAGCTGTAAGTGTTTTACCACCTCCGCTGAAAAGCCAAAAATCGAATCCAGAAAAAAATGTCCATAATACTGGCAGTGTGTTAAAGCCTCAGCGTCTCTATTCTATTTCGAATCCGATGTGCTAGATTACAGAGTCAAAACAGTGAAAACAAATACTTTCTGACCTGTATGTAGGATTAATGCGACCAAATACTGCTTTTGCAGAGAGGATGTTGATATACATTGACCCCACATTGCTAGACAAGAAAAGTATTGTCTCTCTGCCCAGAATGAATAGCAATGTGTGTTTCTGACTGTTACCGTCACCCACAATGCTTCCTTCTGCCATATAACATCAACATAAATAAACCAAACATGTAACGTTTGAATTATTTAGCATCTACGTAAGTTAAAATCCCCTGGACGGAGGGCAGCGGCACAGCTCCTCTGATCTTCCGGAGTTACACAACACAATTTCTCACCTGCATGAGTGACTCTGCTTCCTGACATTTGCAGATGGAGAGTGGCCTGAAGAAGTGACCCCGTGTCACAACTCTTTACCCGACGTGTCGGAGCTGACGCTGCAGCTGGTGAGCCTTTCATAGAATAGAAATGCCGATTGTGAACAAAGTGTAGGTGAGGGGCGGCCAAGCAGCCGTGGTTAGACTGTGACTCTAAATGAATGAGGCAGCACAAAGCCTATCTGATTGAACTTAGATGGTGGCATTTAATGACTTGACTTTGAGAGCCATGTCACATTGCGGCGTATCGATCGTCACCAGGCCAACCTGAAATCTCCCAAGTGTCACAGAGGAGAGGGAGCGAACATTTGGCCGGTGCGTCACAGCACCCACGGGGGACTGACAAATCCCCAAATGAGAGTGAAAATTACATCAATTTTCAGTGTCACTTTGATGACACTGCATGCGGCAGCAAAGTGCTCCGCCAACATTTTGTCATTTAAACTTCTGCTTTTGGGAACTCGTTGCATTTAGTGATGATTATTCAGACGGAAATTTATGGGGAGTTTTGTCTTTGACTTTGATTATATTTTTGAACTTTTATATCCACTAACTACTGACCCAATATAGCTCTCGGCTTTGTATCATTTCCACTCCTTCTTTCTTTCCTTTCCTCCTGTTTCCTCTCCTCTCATCTCCTCTCCTCTTCCCTCCTCCTGCTCATTCATCCTACAACCTCTCTCCATTGGAAATGCTCATTCGGGTTCATCCCAAACGGCCATGTGGATGTATAATTCATTCACTTAATTCCCTGCTAAATCGCCTGATTATATTATGCAGCACATTTACCAAAGAGAAGAAAATCAGATCGCGTAAGTCGGAGCATGTCTCGTCTTTCTTCAATTCAGGGACGTGTACACAGGGAGGAACAACACACTGTGGGGTCTCACACAGTACAAAGTCTCGTTAAATGAAATGAGACTTCTTAGGAAACACTGATATTCCTACAATTCAGTCAAAGGGAGTGGCGACCAAAGGAGACTGGCAGATAAGGGTTCATCAAACACACTTTCTACTCCAGGAGTGAATATCATTCATTGCTAAGGGATGCTGTTTTTGTTGTAGAAGATAGCGTAGGAATTTCTTTGGCCCCTATCTTTGCACAGTCAGCCGGGCTCAGGATAATTTGTGCGATCAGTGACAAACCGTCTGGCTAATAGAAGACAGATCACTGTTGTTGATGATAGAGGGAGCAGAGAAGGAGTGTGTGTGTGTGTGTGGGGGGGGGGGGGTATGAAACAATCTTGTATCCTGTCTTATGACACATAATGGCAGAGAGGTCAAACTGATGTCTGCTCTCTGTCTTGCTGTTTCTCAGGAGCGCTGATTCATGGTAAAACCCCACGTCACATTAAGTGAGGATAATTGATGCAAGAAGGTGTAAAGTTATATGAACTAGTCTATTGTCTGCTGCATGTTACAAGGCTGGGTTATCTCAAATGTTTATTATTTAAATTAAATGTGTATGAATGAATAGCACAGGTGTAAATCGATCTAGCTGCTCCAGTTTCATGGTCCTGGTTGTGCATGCTGGCTCGTTTGTGACACCTGTGCTTTTCCTGCTTTGAGGTAAAAATATCTTCCCCTGAAAATGTCTCTCATATGTTAAATCTTCCGAATGAATTTTTATTTACACTTCATCAAAACGAAAGTGGCGTCACATTTTCTAAAGTAGATGCTGGGTGACTAAACGTAGTTATCATGTTAATTAAACAATGATATATCTGTCAACTGATGTAATGCAATGATCACCTATCCATACCTTGAGACCAAAATCTGTCGAAATTGTATCACGGAGTGCACCCAAAAGCTTATCAGACCAAACTTCACAAGCCAATAAGGAGTTTAGGTGTATCCTCTCCAAACAGGTCCAAATGAATACACGGGTCGGACAAATGTCAGTGAAGCACAGCGTTACATGCCCACACAGTCACGTCATATTGTTACACCCTAATTATAAGTACGTCTGAAAATCGTCAGCCTTGCAGTTAGAGACATTTCCTGAATTTCTGACAGTGACGATTTGTCCCGCTTGGTGAAAAGAACTACAGAATTGTTAACAGACTGCAAGCTAAATAACTGACTGCATCCCTGGGTGTTGCATCTAAATATAATCCAACACGAACGTCACTGTAATGGATTCAGATGGTTTAAAATAGTTTATCTGTATCTGGTTTCACTTGTTAAATACATAACACCAGAAAAGAATACTGTGTGAACTCTCAGGTTGGTTTTCATGCTCTTCTTATTATGCCGACAGTGCACGAATTAAGCACGAGACAAAGTTTAATCAGGCAAAATAAGTGAAAACACCTCTGTGTCTGTTTGTGCACCCTGGAGTGTGAGGAGTGTGTAAATGCTGCATTTTCTAGCGCCCTTACAACGGATTACATAAAAGAGGGTAATGTCAGAATCACAAAGTCAAAATCACAGAATATAATGCACCAAAAGAAGGTGTTTCTACTGGCCAAACATGCAAGTATGAAGGTCAGATATCAACAAACAATGATAACAACAAACATGAATTCTGACGTGTAACTTTCAACAGAAACACATGCCCGAATTGGTCATTTGCATTGTTTCCGAAGGTGCATTAAAGGTGGCACAAGTGAGACTATTTCTTTCTATTTTAGGTCTATTAGCCCTCCTGTTGTGTGCTCTGTTACTCTGTATAAATACTCATAGGTCTCTGCACCAAAGCCACCAAGCCAGATTCTCCCTAAATTCAACCAGCATGCATTGTGAGTCTGACATTACTGCCGGGCTGAAATGGAAACCTCCACAGAATGCTAGCACGAGCCTCACTGGGGCTGTAACAGACTGCCAGCAGACTTGTTTTGCTAACACTCTCCAAATGATAAAAATGTCACTCACAATCCGATCTGGAGGAGTGGCGAATTCACCCAGCAGCATCGGCATCAGCCTCACTGGCATGGCTGGCACTTTTCTGCCAGCCATGCCAGTGAGGCTGAACTGAAAAGTTTTAATAACCACGTCTTCAGCTCAAATACTAATCCTCACAGAGCAGCAGAAAAATACTTTGCACTCGGAAAAAGGAAAATCAGACGACGAGAAAAAGACTTTTGGGTAAATGCACTTTCCTGCACTCAGCGGCATAAATATATATGCTGGGATGGGGTGACGATGCATTAGCAAATATCTAAATATGAGCGAATACTCAAAAAAGCACACAGCATTATGAACACATTTCTGACGTGAAAGCATGTTTGTTTCTTACTTCTCAATTTATCCTTAATTAAACTGAATAAAACGACAGGCTGTTTAAACTTTACAACTCATCACTGCTCCTAAATACATAAGACACTACTGCTCGTGGTGCAACTTTAACTGGATACTTAAAGCTGAGGTGAAAACGTTCAACCATCAGCAACAGGAAAGGGGGGCAGAATGATTTATACCCAAGCGTCCAGCCACATGGCTGCAGGAAAAAAACCTAAGGGGAGCTCCAAACAATGGCAGCTCGATAAAACGCTGACAAAAACACCCTAAACGATGTGAAACAGACAGTGTTGAAATGTCTCACCGTGCACCAGGATTTAGCCCTGAGCCCTACCGTCTCCCACAGGTTCCCCCCCCCCCCCCCCCCTTGCTTTGCTCCCTGTAGCAGACAGTTAGCAGTAGCACTGCACCTCTCAAGGACACCACCAACAGACAGGATAGAGAGGGAGGAGAGGGAGAAAGAGAGAGAAATTCTGATCGAAACGAGAGGAGAGAGGGATAAAGATAAGAGGAAGATGGGGAGCTGAAAATCAGGTGGAAATATTTTAAAGGTGGATGAAAAGAGAAAAGAGGGGATGAGCTAATGAAAAGAGGGATAGTGAAAGATGCAAACAGATGATACAGAGTGCAGGTAGAGTGAGAGCCAGGGAATGAGTGATCAGGAAGAGAGGAAGAGAGGCCGCCATGGTTGCTTATGTCACCTTCAGGATGACATTGGCAGGACACACAGGTCTGCTGCCTCATCAATTCTACTGCTGCCCAAGGGGACATTATATCTCACACACACACACTCTCTCTCTCTCTCTCTCTCTCTCTCTCTCTCTCTCTCTCTCTCTATGTCTCGTTCTCTCTCTCCCACATCAGCCCCCACGCACACATAGGTCCAGCCCCTGGCGACGTGGCTCTACCTGGCCGAACACACCCGCAGCCTCTGATTGGCTGCTGAGAGCCAGCAACACACCCCCTGCTCCCCAGCCAGCGAGACTCTGCTTGGAAACAGAGAGGCTGTGCCGTTACCACTACAGGCCACTGCTGCAGCACTGCTCAGCACTGCTCAGCACTGCTCTGATCCCCAACCGTGTTTCTGATAGGCGAAGAAAAATACGACCTAATGACCATATAAGAGTGGTTAAACAGTGTCTGGTATTGTGCGATTTAGGTCAAAACCCAAAGCCGAGTGGTGTGACCTGATGCTACACCGGGCTGTTAGAAAATTACACACACAGAAAAAAAATGTCCACTCGTGTTTATGGTTATCAAATCCTGCGTTTTAAATCAATAATGGATGAGCCTACAATATCTTAAATTTACATTTAATCAGTGACATTTAACGTGACATCAGCTGCAGCCAATCACGAACAAAGACACAGGAGAAGAAAGAGAAATAACAAGCTCTACCATTGTTCAGATCAACTAAGATCATTTTTAGTATTGACCACTGAAGGAGCTCTTCAACTGCACTGGCCCACCAGTGGGTCAATCAGCACAAAACTACCGCTGTGCAGCCAAACATAGTTGAAACCGTCACCTAAACCAAAGCTACCGACCCGATACCAGTGATCTTCTTTTCACAAATGTAATATCTGTAAAATGATTCTATATATAAGGTAATGTGAGGCTGTAACTACACCACAGCTCTCAAAGATATAGCGTGCTAATTGAAGAGCTTTGGAGGTGCTGGTAGGTGGATTTCCCCTTCATGCTAAGTTAGCTGGCTGGTGATGGTAGCTTCATATTTACTGTAGAGACATGAGAGTTGTACTGATTTTTTTTCTCGGCAAGAAAGCAAATATTTCATAAAATGTCAATCTTTTCCTTCAAGGGGAAATAAAAGTGGGAAAACTGGATATTAAGAGGTTAACAGGAAACAAGAAAAGGTTGGAGAACATGGGACGGAGGTGATTTAATGAAGCTCCTCACCTTTTCCTGATACTGCCGTCTGGAGGAGTCCAGGGACTGGATAAGAGCTGTTGCATGGCCAATGAAAACAGCATAGCAAGTCGCTCCCACAATCATACTCAACATGGTTAGCCAGATGTCTGAAAGACTCTCCGGGGCCTGCCGGCCATAACCGATGCACAGCATGTGGCTCATTGCCTTGAACACGGCAAAGGAGTACAGCTCTGACCAGGTATCATTCTGTGGAGAGAGAGAAAAGGGAGATAAGCAAATAGTTAAAGACATCAATGTTACATAAAGAGACATGTTTTGAGGGAGAGTGGTGGCAGAGAGTCAGAAGAAAAGCTTTGGGGACAGCGGGGTCGTGGAACAGCACTTAAACAAATGTGAACTCCAGGGACGGAGTTGCATTAGAAGGAGAGAGGGAGGAAGAGGAGACGACATCAGGGGAATCCTTCGAGGCCTAATCAGTAAAGTAGAGACGGTTTGGAAATTATTTCCTCAGAGAGGAATGATAATGAGAGGTCATTAAATATGCCCTTTCAGAGCTGTGTGAGTAGGAATCTACAACAGGCGGGGACCACCAGGCTGCTTGTTTTGAGACTCACGAAAGGGGCACACTTGTGGTCGAAAGCTACAAAAACATCAAGAGGCATTTCTCATGTTGTTCGATCCCTTTGATGACATATGTCCTAAATGTAAATAGTGGCTCTGTGTCATTCCAGTGCAGTTTTAAGCCAAAACTCCCTTCGTCACAAAAGAGACTGATGAAGGTGAATGATAAATCCGAACAAGCTCCATTGATCTGATACTTTTGTCCACCAGCTCCCTTTGTTTCCCTTTTTGCTTTCATTAGCTCCAACTGTGGTGACCTCGACCTGAACACACTGCTGACACCAATTAATATAAAGGTAAAGCCAAAAGCCAGGTTGAAGTCCAGGTTTTTGGGTTTAATTTAAATCTTGCTACCAGGGGAACTACAATCTCCAGCCTCTTAGAGCCTGCTCAAGGGCACAAAACACAACATCTTCTATCTTAGCTCCTGACACAAACACACACACACACACACTCTCATAATCTCTAGATTTGTAGCAGTCTATACACAGAGGTTACAGTCTGCATTCAGCAAAGGCAATTGACTATATCCTCTCATAACTTATAGAGGAGCATCGGCAGTCTATTAGTGGATGTGCCATCACATTATAAAACCTCTTTTTAAATTAAAATAACTAAATCAGCCCCATCACTATCTTGTTAAAGCCAGCTCCAAAATGAAATGTCAACATTTCACGAGTTAAGAAAGTTGCTATATCATGTAAAATGTGTTATTTGAAATTGCAACAGGCACTGTTTTATTGATTAAATGATGAATAAATCAGTAACAACAAATTGGTCAACAATTAAATAAATCACTATTTGCAACCCCTGAGAAGTGAACTATCGAGCAAATGTACAAAATACATCAACAATACAGCAGCATGTGTCGTGTGTAAGAGGCACGACATTAAAGGGCCACACGGGGATACGAGGACTTCTCCGTCACAAGCAGAGAAAAAATGAAGACTCCAAAAATAAAGACAGCTCCACCAAGTGGGCTGAGGCTCAATGATGTCTGTGAAAACAGAAAGAGAAACAGTGGACTGAAACAGATTGAATAATAGATGAACGATGAGCACTTTGATTCTGAAATAACACAGGCAAGACAGAGGGAGAAAGAGACTCCTAAGTCTCAACAGCCCTCCCCAGAGATCTCAGTTTGGGAACTATCCGTTCCTTTGTTGGTAATCAGCGACTCCATTAGCTGCAGATAGTCTGTTTGAAGTTGGCTGATAACGCAAAGGGCTTTAAATTGATCTTCCACTGTCTTAAAATGCCTCTTTGTTTATATGCTGCTGCGGCCTTGCTGTGCAGCAGGCCTCATATATCGCACATCATGTACTCACACGTAAATTTCCCCTGCCAAACAGAATGACCAGAGGTTAGGCGTGTGCCTTACAGAAGTCGCTAACTGTACCAGCACTGAGCGCGGAGTGTGTGATAATTCAAGTGAGGTGATATTGTGAGGCTGTTATGCTCATTGGAAAGAAAACCAAAATTCTAGATGGAAAAAAAAACAGTTTTTAAACTTAAGCAGTGACATGAATGTAACAATTAGACAGAGGGTGATGTCAGAATGAAGGTCTTTGGTAGCATATATCAGAAAGGTTCATCAGGGGTTTGTCATGAGAACTAAAGTGTTACGATATGTGCGTGGCAGAATTACAAAGTTCACTGGTGTGAGGGTGGTGTAAGCAAAAAGGTGAGAAAGCTAGTGTTGGGTGAGGTAAAGAGATGTATGAAAATAGTCCTTATTTATTTCTGGTGAAGCATAAATTATGTTCAAAAGCATCAGTGTTTTCATCCTTTTGTTCCACTGTTAGCACCAGTTTAGAGTGTTAGCATACATATGTACGGCTGAGTCTGATGAGAGTATTAGAAAGGAATATCTGGTCCAAACTGTATCGTAATCCATCCGATGGTTGTCACTTCACTATGAAACACAAATGTCAATCTCATGGTGGCTGTAGAGGAAAAGTCGGGGGATCGCCGAAATCACGAGGATTTAGCCTCTGAGGAACAATACATGTCTGTACAAATTTCTATAGCAATCCTTCTGATAGTTGTTATATTTCAGTCTGGATCAATGTGGTGGACCGACACACCGACACGGCCATCCCTAGAGCTACAAATGACAAAAAGTGCACCGAGGGACGGACACAGAAGAAGGTGAATGTTTGCCCTATTAGCAGTCTCATCACTTCACACTTCCCTGGCTGAGGGACTGATCGGTGCAGGGATGGAAGAAATGACAGCGACAGATGCAGATAATGGAAAATAGCGTTGTATCAGACTGAATGATCGACCACTATGTGCGTGTCCAACGGCTGATAAGCCGGACAAATATCAAAAGATAATGGACACACATGTAACAAAGCCTCTGTCAGCTCTGCTTCCTCTCTTTGTGTCTCTGTCGTCCTCTCTTTGTGTCTGCCTCAGTGAGTGTGTGTGGGCTGGGCTGTGTTGCTTGGGAATGAGGAAGGCAGGGCATCCTCATCCCTCGACAGTTCATTCAAAGGCCAAAAGAAAAGCGTCTCAACGTAGTCTGTCCTTCAACATGAACACTGCGTGATCGCTTATGGTTAAAGATGTTCAGGAAGTACACGACATGAGAGGATTGATATAATATGTTTGTGCGAGAGGTATGAAACTAGAGATGGCCAGCCTGCTTAGCTTAGCAAGGCTGGAAGCAGAGGGAAACACAACTTGTCGTTTCTACATTGTGTATTGATTAAACAAACAACTTGTTAATCGGTGAGCTTTAGGGTGGGTTGTATTTTCTTCCCACTTTGGACAGAGCCAGGCTGTTTCCCCCTGCTTTAAGTTTTTAAGCTAAGCTAACCATACTCCAGATGGGGCTCAGTATCTCACACACAGATATGAGAGTGGTATTGTTCTTCCCATCTAACTATTGGCAAGAAAATAAATAACCATATTTCGCAGTGTCAAACTATTCCTTTAAAAGCTGTTGCACACATGCATGTGCAGACAAGTATTCAGCATCTCTAAGTTCAGTATAACAAACTCTTCACACTATGATAAGAAATCGGAATTGAGGTTTCTATTTCTTGACTTTTGGCCTCTGGGATCAAGCGCCAAAAACGTAGGATCTCCCACAATGCAACTTAATAGCTTAATTGCTTGGTAAATGCCTGTCTATCAAGCTTAGAGTTGAATATGTAGTCACTCCAGAGTGACAGAAAACACTATACGAGTGTTATCACAAGCTGAGTGGGAATAATTATTATTAAACTAACCTTTATGTGTAAAAATAGTTCGTCGGTTATTTATGTTTGTTCATGTTGTTAAATATTTCCTTAGTATGTAAAGTGTGTGAAGACTTTTGATGAATTCGGCTGGAAAGGCTAAAGCAACTATTAAGCCTATTTTGTTGTTGTGGGACAGTCTAGAATTCAAACCAGTAAGTTTGCTTTGAGACCATTATTTTTTTCTCTGTGATCTTACTAACATCTAAGATGCCATGACGACGACTGTATCACTTAACTGGAGAGGGCTTGGTTGGTAACATGTCAGCATTTTGAAATGGTCCCTATCAGAGTGACCCGATGCAACAAAACACTGTCTCCAAAACAGCAACATTTGCACTTCAACACAATAAGCTCACTGCTTCTGAAGTAATGGTTCAGTACAGTCACTGCACTTCTTGCTTGAGCAGGATACTGTAGCACTACATGCCCTCAACACAATGAGATTCTTCAGAACAAAAACATCTGAGTTCCTCTGGGACAGAGATGATCTCATCTTTTCTCTCCTCCTCGCTCAGGAAACAAACACCACATCATTACTAGTCCATTTACAGAGGTTAGACAGCAGCTTTCCCTTTTCGTGTTTACAGTGTATCCTTTTACAGGCCTTATGCGTTTACATCCAATTTCCAACGTCCAGCGGTAGACCTGTGATACCGTTTGGTCAAATTAGGTGCGGTGAGTAAATAAAGTGGTTTAACACCATACGAAGTAATTGCCGGCTTATCTTCTCCGAGGGAGCAAACCAGTGTACTGCAAAGCCCCCTCCTGCTGATGTCAGCGGGGGATAATCAGAAAAAGACGTCTCTGTGATGTGGATACAGTAAGGAATGGGTACACACACAGTTGTAATTACAGAGTTGAAACCGTACACCCTGTGTCTGTCAGTTAGCGCTGCTGTCGCTATCATTACCTTGTCGCCTCCACTGATGCAGCGAGTGCTCTGCCACCAAACCGCACTCCACCATGGAGATTAACTATGTGGCTGACAAAGCTGCGTAAAGCTAATGCTAAATATAAACCAAATGAAATGCATTGACGGAATTGGGGTGCACTGAAAAAGACGACCTATGTTCCCTGAGGTCTTGAAAGTTTGACTGAATCCAATTACTGGTTGGTGGATGTCATCCAAAGTTACAGTGTTGTCAACGCCCTCCATGGGTCCTGCCTTTGGGCCCCTCACCACCAGTGCCACTGCAGGGTGTGAGACATGATAGATGGCCTGGCTTAAACACAATGGCTCATGTTTCAAGTTCTCAGCCACTCAATAGGGGGGCGGTCTCAGGTAGCTGTCGGCAGCCTGTACCATGCCAGGGAGGCCCTTTGGTTTGAGAGTGACGGCTCTCTGGAGACGGGCTGTCTTTGATTCTACAGATAGAGAGAGCACTGGGGGAATCAGTGGCCTGTCACCTCCAAACTTCATCATCCTGGACTTCAAACGCTGCACGCAGCACAAGGTTGTCCTCTTGTGAGTCATGTAAGTTCATAAAGGCAGAAATATTAGGAAAATAACTGAAATATTTATCAATTTTCAAAATAGTTGCTCATTACCTTTCTGTTGATCAACGTATTGATTAATCGACGAACCGTTTCAGCTCCAACGACCTCAACATATCAATCAGCCTTACTATTTGGTTTCTATTTTTGTTTCTATTGTATTACTTTCATGTTTGTTTTTAAAGAAAATACATGTATACAAGGATTCAGTATTGGCTTTGCTTTGTTAAGTAAAGTAAGGTAAAATGTATATAGCAAATAAGAAAACATAAATAACTCAATGTGACCATACAAGGGCCAATACTTTACAAGAACAGTTTTTAAAACATGAAACGTATTTATAAAGGCACAATAAACAGTCAAATACGCAATAAAAACATTGATTAAAAGCAGACCTAGAGCATGATTTTTACCCAAACGCCAGTTTAAACAGGTGTGTCTTGAGCTGATTTTTAAACAAAGTCACAGACTCAGCAAACCGTAGGGGTGCAGGCAGAGCATTACACAACTTTGGTGCTACTGCCTCAAAAGCTCGCTCACCACGGGTCTTAAGGCGAGTGTGTGAGACGGAAAGCAATTTGAACACGTTTGACCTGGGAGCACGGGCTGGTAAATAATGGCGAAGTAGTTCAGCCACACATGCAGGAGTTTGACCGTCTCTAGTTCAGCTGTTGATACTACAAATCTCAGTTTACTAATATTTCTTAGGTGGAAAAAACAAGATCTGGACAGTTGTTTAACATGGGGGGGGGGGGGGTCAAACAACAAGGATTGGTCAAATATTACATACGTACATTTGTGTGAATGTATTTCAGTGCAAACAGCTGAAGGATGCAGTTAAAGGCAACGTGTGATGACGTCTGTATCATCAAAGACTTGTCTTGGATATGGTCGAGAGTCTGCCTCAGGGAGAGTGGACACACCTGCTCTGGCTAAAGTCTCTCAACGTCTGCATTCTGGTTTTATAACATTTAGGTACACGTAGCTTAAATGTTGTCTTTTATATTATCTCAGAATTTACCCGATCTGTTTAAAACCTGATTTGGACCTGTGTCTCATGTCTGGGTTAGTGTGCTCTCCCCTCACCCAGTAAAAGGCTCACAGACAGGACGTATAAACAACCAGCTTTTATCTCTGTGAGATAGACACGGCAACAAAGAGCCCAGCTGCCAGGTTATACCACCTCCCCATCCCTCTGTTTTCCCCTTTTATCTTTCCTGTCATCAGCCCACCATGCTGAAGAGGAGGCACGGAGGGATCTAGAGGTGTGCTTCAAATCTCTCCGGTTTCGTTTTCACAGCTTCTTCTTCGGTATCCCACGGTTGTGTTGTCTGGCCTACCGGCTGAATGCTTTTGCAGAAGCCAGTGATTTGAATCATTTTCTTGATTTCCTGGAAAGAAATACTGACCTTTCCTCCTGATTCAGTAATAGCATAATTGCAACAATCATCCCTTAGGATAATAATGGTTCCCTGAATGGTGGAGTGCAAAGTGGACCATATTGATCGAAATTACAGGATAACGATCGCAGCTAACCTACACGATCCCTCCGCTTTAGCCCCACTAGTAGCATGGCTCTAGGGGTGGAAACGTTGGCAGGTCACTTTGGTTCAGACTGAATAAAAATGAATAAATATCTTAACAACTGCTGCATGGATTGCCGTGAAATTTTGCACTGACATTCGTGGTCCTGAGAGGATGAAGCCAACTGACATTTATGTTCCCCTGACTTTTCATGTAGCGCCATTATCAGGTCACAATTTCATTAGTGTGGCTAATAGTTCTGGTCTTAAAATTTAAATAAAGCTCTTTCAAATGCAAACGTTCACACACAGATTGAGCCTTTCCACTGTCCTTACTAGAGCATGAGGGTTCCTGTTTTAGTTAAGACAAGAAAGAGTTTATCATGGCCATGAAACACTGATTGACATTCAGCCAATATTTTCTGATGGCGGCCAGAAAGAATAAATATTCTGTGACCACCGTTCTTTACCAATTAACACAGAATCAAAGACGCAAATCCAGTTCCGGGGTGATATGAGCAACTTGTTATGCGCAGACATGAATCCCTGTCACATACCTCCATCTTGTTGAGGGACACCCAGCAGTCTGAGGGGAAGTCCTGCAGCATGGGAACCAGGAACTGTAGGCAGCCGTCCCAGTGACACAGCAGCAGCATCATACCAATCAGGTTAAATATCCGCATCACCGCACTGGCCAGGTCATAGGTCATATGGAAGATCTGGAGGGAGACAATAAGACAAACTGGGCTGAGACATATAGAGACTGAGAATATGTTGGATTTTGCAATATAAACTCTGTGAATATGGCTTTCCTATATTTGTCAATTTAGACATTGACTTCATATCTCAGTGACAGCCTGGACTGGCTTACCACTCGGCCCCACAGTCTCCTTTGGATTGTATCAAGTTTGATCAATGAGTAGGGGAGACAGGTTCTCATCGGTCCCACATCAAACACAGCAAGAGCAGCAAGACATTTGTTACAAAGAGACACATGACATCAATCAGAGGCTCAAACATGCACAAAAAGTCCAGTCACACACAAAACACTCACGCAAGCCTGCAGGCACACTGATATGCCAACAACACATGCAGACAGACGTGCCAACACCTACACAAATTCAAACACAGAGTGATGGGCAGGGGCCATCATGATCCTTAACAACTGATAGTCTGTGTCGTCTCACACATCAATCATTCTGAGTCACTGGACAGTCACTTCGGCCAATCATCTATGACCTGGCTGACTTCGAGAAACCGCCCTTTGTTGGGGCTCAATGGCTGCATTTAATACCACACCACTCTTTATGAGGTCTAAACCTGTAGAAGGTACAAAACGTTTCACAGTAAGACATGTACAAAGGTCTGATAAATGGGTCATTTCTTCCTCAGTGCAGCTGAGGTAGAAGAGATACTCTGTGACGGGAGTGAAGAGGAATGAGACTGGACATGAACCACATGTGCTGATCTTTCTAAATGCAGCTTCAACCTTGATGGAGTTTTCATTGTCAGTTTTTATCAATCAGCAACTGACAAAATGGACTCATTTGTCATATTGTTGTCATGAGAGAAACTGTACTGTCCACGGTCGTGTTGCGCTGGCTGATGGAAACGTTCAGCACCATGGACAGCTCCAAGAGTGTTACAGGAACTTTAAACTAGTTTAGAGTCGAGATTCTTGGATTTTCAAAATAAACATTTCCTGTGTCAGCCTCTCACTCTCTGCCACATTTCTATTCTCATTCTGCATGCCAAGTATCACTTCCCATCATGCACCACTGTGTGTGTATGTGTGCGTGCATTACATCATATCTTCGGAAATCCAATTATCCAAAGGTCAAGTTAGCAGCCGAGCCCTTCTGCGCTGCTCATTTCTGCAAAATGCCAACACTGGGTTGCCAATACTGGCATGAACGAAAAGTACAGAGATCTTGTGACATTGTTGGACCTCCTGTCTCCCAGGCTGAACCTCCTTCCTTTGAGGAAGGAGTCCGATGGAGAAGCTGAAGCAGGGCCACGACTTAATGCATGCCTCACAGGGTAAATAAAAGCTGAGTGGCCATGAAGGGCAGGGCTGGGTCGTTGAGTTCAGTCTTCAGTGGACTACCTAGCAACAGCACCCATTTTCATATCCAAAGTCTATCAGTCAGGCCTCTGAGGAAATGGCAGCGTACCTAACCTCTCCCGATCCCTTTAAATGAACAATTAGTGACATATATAATCACAGTCAACAGCCCCTAGGGCTGAATATTATCATCACCCTCTACCCCACCTGCTCTTCCTCTGGCACTGTAATTGATTAACTGTGTTTGCCCTGGTAATAGGCTGCTTAGTAGACCGCCTGGTGCTGCCTGTGGGACTATCAGGTCAGACAGAGAGACAGAGGGGTAGGGGGGCTTGTGTGAAAATAACAGTCATTAGAATGCAAAGTTTGTGAACATCCTGCTGACATTATACATTTCTCACCAGGTGGCAGGTGAGAACATGAATATAAAGCCTCCAGGCGGAGGAGAGCAGGCCGATCGGAGCAGACAGAGAGGCAGACTGTTGGTTGTTGTTTGGTGACAAGCCAACAATCTGCATATTGGAGGCAAATCAGTGACCTTTTATCACAGACTAGATTGGGTGTTTCTTCCTCTGTGGCTCAGAGTTGTGTGATCAGAGTTAATATAATATTTACGGAGGGACCGTCACACAACATATGCTACTCTTACCTCTTCCCATTGGTGAATGTAGCGTATTAATCTGGACAGCCTCAACAGCCTCAGAAGACTTAGGATCTTGGTAAAGCGGACGATCCTCAGGGCGCGGGCAGTCTTGTACACCTCCGAGTCGATCCCTTGTTCCACTATAAGGAATATGTAATCCACTGGGATGGAGGAGACAAAGTCCACAATGAACCACGTTTTTAAGTACTTCCTCTTAATGGTTTCAGGGTCCAAAATGATGTCCGAATTGTCCTCAATGATGATTCCAGTGCGAAAGTTGAGCACCAGGTCCATGAGGAAGAAGGTGTCAGAGACCACGTTGAAGATGATCCAGGGCGTAGTGGTCTCCTCCTTGAAGAAGGTGATGCCCACGGGGATGATGATCAGGTTGCCCACCATAAACATCAGCATTGTGAAATCCCAGTAGAACCTAACAGGCATGTGTGTTGTGTTGTGTACATGACAGTGTGTGGGTGTGTGTGTGCGTGTGTGTGTGTGTGTGTGTGGAATACAGGAGGGGAAAATGGGGAGGAAGGGAAAAAAGACAAAAATAGAGTCAGACAAGAAAAAGGGAGTTGCTGTGGAAAGCCGATAGGCAAAAGAGATTTCCGAACTCAAGATGGGAAAGTGTAAACAATATTCTTAAAATGCAAAATAAATAATCTTGTGATTGTCTTTGCGCATGGTTGTCTGTGGCTGAAGTGAATGTGCACTTCAGGTTTAATTTTCAAAGTTTTAAATCATGAAAGCAACTTTCCACCTCCTTTCTTAACCCTTCTGTTTTATTGACATTGGCTTGACTGTGTGTAACAATAACTGCAAGGAACTATAATTGCTTAATGTTTGCCAGCTTAATGTGTGTTTTTTCTTTTAGCAAAATCCAATATGTAGAAAAGCTTTAAAGTGATAATTCTTTCCTTACAAAAAAACTGGACTATTTCATGTTATCTATGATGTACTGACATATGTTTCTTACAGTACATAACCTTCACGTGTTTGGGGAAAATTCGACCTCTTATGAACAACCTATTGTATGTAGAAGTATTATCAACACAAATCATAAATATTGAGCATATCCATTGTGTTTAACCGTGTTTTCCAGTCAGGGGGCTTAACTGAGACCCCAAACACAGACAATTTTCTCAAGCTGATAAAAAAACATGCTAAGTATGTTTCTTGAGCTGTTAAACAGGGCCGAGGGTCTCCAGCGCCTCAGACAGCGCATTAGGTTAAATGTATCGACCTTGCCATGCACACGGATACCAAGGGAGCGTCTGTCTTGCTAATTGTTACTAACACTGACGTGGCAGCTCGGTGAATGGGACGGAGAGAGTGAAAGTAGTGAGGTTTGAGCCCGTCAGAGGAAGCTCTGCAGGATAGGTGCAGCGCTGAGTCATTACACTGCGACTTATGCAACAAGCTCCGACTCCTTCACTTCACGGTATAACTACCCCGATGACAATGTTTGAAGGAACTTTGATACTTTAACTGTGCATCGATTAGCATAAGAATCACGGAGAGGGCAGCTATAAAGATTCACATCGCATATGAGCTTGCATTGCAGAGAAAGATGTCCAAAACTCGTAAAAATGCATCTCTGCTGGAGGAAGACATGAGTTTATAGGCTCTGTTGATCTTCTGACTCAGCGTTATGTGACACAAATTACAAATGGGCCAAACATGAATGGCGCTTTCGGGGTGTGGGGGGGGGGGGGTGAAGGTAGCGCTCATACGCGCGAGCCGACTCCAAAATAGACACGAGAGCTGTCCACTCCTTGTGGTGCTGAAACCAGCCAAGAGGAGAACACACTGGTTTCAACGCAATTCAGCGACTGATACATGTCGAAAGAATGAGATGCTAATTTCTCTAAATATTTGGATGACAAATTAGCTGCTGAATGATCCAGTTGGGTTATCGGTGTTAACCAGAGAGCGTCCGTCATTTAAATGAAGGATCCGGGGAGCCCTACAGGCGGATATGTCTCCAGTGAGCATGCTTGAGGTTTTTTCGCACACTTGGCTCAAGGTGACATTCCATTACTGAGTGCATCGCCTATACGCGCACACACACATACACGCGCATAGCCTACATCCTGTCCGCACAGCTCACATCACATAGCATAGCATACCTAATACTACAACGAATATTAACCAGTTCTTTGAAGAACAAAAATAAAGGCGTTGTAAATTAGCCCGAATCAGCGACGTCCTATTTGTTGAATGTGAGCGTGCTGCAAGGAAAGGTGTTAGCAGGCCGGGCTTGTTGAGCATCCCAGACATGCTACTGTATCTGTAGACTGGAATGGGATTTCCTTACAACCTTGAGAGGACACTCTTTGCTCAATTTGCCTGACAACAGGTTGTTTGGGGGGGGGGGAATAAATGGCAGCACGTTGCAGTGCATCGATTCAAATCTCTGGGCTACAGATTCAATCGTAAGGGGTGAAGTGAAAATGCAGCAGCCTGTATAGCCTTGAACAACATGTGTGTGTTCCCATGGAGTCACAGCGGTTACTCACTGTGAAGTTAGTTGAAGATGACAATGAGGAGCCGCACGGGCCCCTCATGACTTTCAACGCGCGGCCAATGGCAGCCCCAGCTCTTACCTGAAATCGCTGTAAGGGTGGATAATCCAATTTCCAGCAGATTTGACCCTCTCTTGCTCTCTCTCCACTGCTTTTTGACTACCATACATGCGCAAGGAGAATTTGTTAACTCCAGGCTGCAGCATATTACTAAACTGCCGCTGCATGAAGCTGACTTGGGTGTCCTGAAGATCCGCGTCCTCGGCGGGCACAATTGGCGGTCCATCCTCCGGCTTCAGGAAGGTGACAGAGTTCCGAGGCTGCTGGGTTTGAGTCTGAGTCGGGCCGTGCAGCGAGGACGACGCTTTCCGGCTCGGTGCGTTAGAGAAGGACACCTTGGAGTCCCTTTTATCGGGGGCACCGCTGGACAAGGGGGTATTGCCGGGGTTTGCGCTCTCTCCTCCGTGCCCCCCGGTCAGGGACCCACCTGGCGTGATCGAGCCGTCCATGCTGGCGGTAGTCGAGTTACAGGCTCCTCGCTTGGCGCTCCCTCCGTCCTCGGCCCTCCCTGACCCCCCTGTCTGCTTCTCCTGCTTGGAGATGATTGAGCGCAGGCTCCCGGTACCCGAGTCCCTCCTGCATTCTCCGTTTTTGTTGCATTTCATACTGGAAATTGGAGCGACGCCTTTGCAACCATCACCCACTGTCGCATTTAAAACCTCGAACGCGACCGCTGATCCCGACGCCTCCGCCCCAGATGCTCTGCTGGTCTCGCCGCGCTGGGCAGCATCGCCCGGAAAGGGTGTCTGGGTCTCGGTAGCTCTGGAGGCAGCAGTGGGCCGTGGAGCGGCAGCAGCGTCCTCTGAGTGCGTATGGCAGGGCTCCTTGTTTGAGTTTCTCCTGGAACCTGAGGACGCGGCTCCCCCTCCTGGCGTAAAGTTCTTCATCCTGATACTGCCGCCGCCGCCTCCTCTTCCTCCTCCTCCTCCTCCACCTCCGCCGCTGCCGCTCCCCCCAGCTCGGCGCAACCGCGGATGCTGGAACCTCGACTCCTCTTCTCCGTCCTCCGTTTCGTCCATCACGACGTCGCTGGCCGCACCGGACTGCTTACCACTCGGTGCTACGGGAGAACCGGCGTCCAGACAGTTCTGGCTGCTGTTGCTTCTCGTGCATTTGGACGCGGCAGCCTTTGGTGCGCTGATGTGGCTCTGTCCGCTGCCGCCCACCGCCTTCTTGTTCATGGTGGCAGCAGACGCCGGCGAAACCTCATTCCTGTCCATGACATTGAGCATATCAAATTTTGCCTCCAATTATCTTCGGAGAAAACCAATCAGAGGTAGAGGGGAGATGGAGAGAAGGAGAAGAAGAGAGAGAGGGAGTGAGAGAGAGAGGACAGAGGTACAGAGGGAGGGGTGGATGTGATTTCTTTGTAAACTACTGCGCTTTTACTTTCACTCGTGTCAAAGATGCTCAAGCCACAAAGTAACTGAGCCCTCGGACTGCTTGTCAAATCTCGTTAAATAAAATGAGCGCATAGCGGCTGCTAATTCAACTCAAGGTGCTTCCAGTCAAGGCCTCTCAGTCACGACGATGAAGCTCGATTTACCTCAAGAAGCTCTTTACAAAAACTCACACAGAAATAGATGCTTAATATGTTGTCAGTCACGGTATAACGACTACAAACGTTTAATTATCACGTGTTAATGAAAATTCAAATGATGTCATATGTTTTTAGAAGGTGCTTTCAATGACAACCGCCCTGATCCGCCCATTGTTGGTGTTTAGTGAACCCTAGCGGCCACTCGAGGGTGTCGCAGAGGTTGAAAGACAAATGTTCATTGTTATGTGATTCTAACAGAACAGAAATGTCAAACGTAGTGCTCAGACACAGGAACAGGTAAACAGTTAAGGTCAATTTATTGACAAAAAGGTAGTTATTGTGCGATATATGTCGCCTCAAAGGTGCCCGATCCTTTGGGTGCTTGTTGGCATGGGTCCATGCCCCCGAGGGAACATATTGTACCTTCCACTTCTCACAAGGTACATTTTGTTTTTGATTTCAGGTTTTTGTTTTTGTTTTGTGCATTGAAAGTACACAATCCAGGCAACAACAGTTTGTACTGTTTTGGAATACAGTGCCAAAGGAGCACTGAGGAGTAATCAGTTTGCTATTCACGTCAGCTCTGTCAGCTACTGCATAATCCGTGCAGGTACTACCTGTAGCAAAGGTCAACAAGTACAGCAGAGGTATTCATGCGGTGCGCACACTGACAGATGCAGGTTCTGCCTGACTATTTGTTGCTCTGGTTTGAACTGCAGGCTGTGAGAATAAAGCAGATGGTTGCACATGTGTAGTGCAGTATAGTAATTACATTTATATTAACATCTCTGTTGGAGGGAATCACACTAGTATATAAAATGGTCTTGAAGCATGTTTGTGCATAAGCTGCAATACTGCAGAGCATTATCCAAACACATGTGGGATATACACCATGATAGTGGAGTGCTTCATCACTGGAGAAGAGATACAATAGTTAGCGTATTATACATCAACATACTTTTAAAATAGGAATTCAAACTAGTGTAGAATTTTCTTTCTGCACAACTTTTATACCTTTTGACATCAGTGCTGGTACGCGTCATCACTCTCTCCCCCTCCCCTCTCCTTCTCTCTGCCGTCCTCCCTCCACTTCAGACAAAACGCTGCACCAAGGTTCACTTCCCATTCCCTGGTGAGGTGACGCAGCGGTGAGACGCTCTCTTCACAGTTTTCAATAAAAGACAGAGACCAAGAGGATGCTGCGATTCACTGAAATGGCAAGAAAATGAAAAGAAGCGTTGGTATGAATGACACAGACACGTTGGAGTACTGCTCAGGAGCTAAAAGGGTTTTTATCTCAAAAGCATTTACCTGATCGGTGAGGAACAAAAGACAAATGTTCTGAAACAGTAAAACTAAATGAGAGGATGATTGAGAATCTCTTGTTTTAAGTCAGCCTTTGCGCTGCCAAGGTCTCGTAAATAAGCCACTAAAAACCAAACAAACAGTATTTCATGTTTGCTTTGGTAACTTCTGGAAGATGAATTAAATTTGTTATTCGTATTTATTTGAATATGTAAACCTCTGGCCTGGTGACTCATCAGCCACCTGTTTGTTAATTATTGCTAAAAAGAAGTCAGCGAGTCAGTTTATCAACATTAACTTTAACATTAACTTCCCCTGTGAAAGTCTTCATGTTTTTTGTGATTTAACTTGTTGAGTCTAGTTTATTTGATATGGACATCACAGTATTTTAGAATTGTAACATACATCTATGACAAAAGACCAGATCCATTATGTTTCGCGTTTGTAGCGAAACGTTAATTTACAAAACTGTCCACAGGATTTAAAGAAAGAAATATGTCCACAAATACATTTTCCAGACTTGACTAGTCAAAATGTCTGCAATTAACAGGATCTATTGGCTGCACCAGCGGTGATTGAGGTGTGTCCTTAAAGGGGCTGAATACAAACAAGTATTTCATATTCTAATTTTGTAATTTAGATATCTTTGTAACCATCTGCTTTCACCATTGTTTAAAAGGGTATTTTTCTGTTGATCAGTTTTAAGAGCCACATTAACTCTTTATTCAATCTTGTAAAGCATCAAAACATAAAAAAAATTCCAAGTGGGGTCTTTTATCCCGATCAACAATTGGGATTTGATTGACATTGAAGCATTATAAAATGTGTTAAAAATAAACCTCCTACAACAGAACAGGTAGGACACGATTGTGAAAACATTCATCATTAACAGGAACTTCAAAACTTGTTTGTTTTAGTACTTTATTGCAACTGTATGAAAAATCTGTAAATAAAACACTTGCTTTGTGAAACCCATTTGGCCAGTTTCACAGAGGATATGCCCATGCCGTTTTTAGGTTCGGGCTCATTTGAGCTTTGTAAGTAGGTCGGTGATTATTTTCCCTTGAGAATAAAAATGTGTCCACTGTCGAGCTGTGAGGATCTTCACCGTGTCAAGACGCAAACTCACTGGATCAATCTCTGATAAAAAGAGAATCTAATAAAAACAGATAAACAAGTCCTAAAGGTCTTATTCAATGCAAAACATGTGGTCTTTTTGTTGTTGTTCAGTAGTTTACCCAAATTCACATTCTCAAGATCAGACAGAATTTCGTGCAAAATAAAAAGTGCAAATAAATAGGAATCAGATGAACACACTCAGGCTTTACTTTGATCCACCAGCTGTACAGTGGCTGACCATTCAAAATGAATTCTCCAGCTACACATCTATGAACTCTGCACCACCACAGGCTATGTTTTAAAAAAGAAAAGAGCATTCTGTTATTTAAATATAAAATGTGCCCCAGCCTTGTGGCAAACACACGTCTCCATCAAAAAGCAGTCCACTCTGGCTCAAACTGAGCTCACGTCAGCTCTGGACACAATCTCTCTTTTAGTATGACTCCTCGCAGCCTTTCTGGATCCTCTTTCAACACGGCCCAGTCCGCCCTCCTCAAGTACTCTGAGCTGGACCCGCTGTCCGCTCAGCACAGAGGGAGGCATGATGACTTCAAATCTGCAATAGATTTCACAGTTTCAACTCGACTCATATCGTCCCCTAGCATTGAGACGGACTACTGTCCCGGTCTCGGCTGAGAGGCGTTGGTTCTCGTTCATCGTGAGGTTTGTTTTCCAGATGTGAGGCGACGGTGGCGGTGAACATCTAGGAGTTTCTGGCAGCATTCTCATTGCTAGGTGAGCTGGGGGAGGAAGAGGAGGAGGACGAGGGAGAGAAGCTCATTCCTGATAACCCTGGCGGGTCTGTGGCTGTGTTCTGTCCGCTTAGACTCTTCCTGCACACGGGACATGTATCGTGCTGTAGGAAACAAGGACAAATTCCCATTTTCTGTACATCAAACGCACATGACTGGTTGCATACAAAAAATTGTGTAAGTTTTTCCAATTGTACAGTGTAACAGTACTTAAGAGGAGCATGTCTCAAAAAGGGAGGCAAAACATCAGTTTTATGTGGTTTTGCAGTTCACTTGCTCACACTGCAGTGCGTTTTTCACACGTTTTTACAAAGCACAATGTGTGAATGTGTTTGGGACATCCGTAATACGGTAGATATTAGATTTACATACCTGTTCCAGCCACGGTATTATACAGTCATTGTGAAACAAGTGATTGCATGGCAGTTGTCTAACATTCTCCTCAACGCTGTAGTCTTCTTTGCACACAGGACACTCTAAACCAGCACCTGCACAAACAGAAAACAACACACTGTCTGTCTGTCGGTCCGTGTGTTACAGAACCTCGGTCACATGAGTCAGCTGCAATGAAAATAGTCATCACACCAGTTCTGTTTATTTGAGTTGAGGGAGTGTTGCTTCACTTCCCCCGACAAGAATACTCAGGAAACTTCCTGCATACGTCTGTGATGATAGCACAACATTTCATGAGTGAGTAACTGTCAGGACAGGCCCCGTTCACATCGGATCATCCAAGACGCACAGCTTTAAACTGCAGGTGTGAATGCACCAAGACGCCTCGAGGACGCACTGACATGTGATCGCTCAGACCACATTCGGAGGTGGTCTGTGACGCACATAGCGCCATTCTTTTAGCAGCATTTAGGCCAATGAATCCTGAGTCACACTGAAGGACCGCCTACTCAACTGGCAACTTAACAAATGTAGTTATATTGCTAAATAGCTTTTTGGTGATGTGCGAGTGTTTTATATGCAGGACCCCTGGGACCTCCCGGTATTTGTAGGTTCATAAAATGTACCGGAATTCACAACTCTGTAGTATATTACTGGCCTGCTGCGCTCTCCCAGCGGTTAAAAACAACAAGTGGAAATTATGTAGGTTACGTGTTTATTTGCAAACAGAGTCTCGAGACACATGTGGAGACACATTCTAATGCCAGGTGTGAACCGGGATACTTGGAGCTGTCCTCTTGTGATCTGATCACACAAGGCTCACGTTAATGCCAGGTCTGAACAGGGCTTAAGATCCAATCGCTCAGACCACGTTTGGATGTGGCCACATTATTTTAGCAGGGTGGGTACGAGTGTGTCCTGGAGCCTCAATGAAGGACCTCCTCACCAGACGTCCTCTGCGGTAGCGGAAGTACGCAGCCATTTGCGCGCCAAAGGCGCCATTTTAATAAACAAGCTGAATGGATAGAGGATACAGGATGGATAGAGATATATTACAAGTCAAATTTCTTGGGTGATTTGGTTTGCTTGGAACACGACCAGTCTGTATTGTTTTGATTTCTTCTTTGTTTATTTCGCTCTAGGCTTAGCACTTCTGCCTCCCGCCTGTTAAAAACAATAAAGCATTTGGTCTTTGCAATCGGAAATGGTGTAAGTGTTCATTTTCTTACAGAGTGGGGAAGTGAGATCCGATCCCAAGTGGTCACAACAGTCCGACGAGAACGGACGTACTCGGAGCGGTCCTCCTGTGATCGGATCAGCAAACACGCATGCCAACGCCAGATGTGATCCAAGAGAGAGACGTGGACTTACCCACATGTTGTTCTGTGATGGTGACGGTGGGTAAACTCTTAATCCTTTCTCTGTCTGCAGGAGGCGGACCCGTGTTTTCAAACTGGTTCAATAACTACAAGTGGAAAAACAACAGAACCCCAATAAATGGCTGTGGGATCATCTGCAGGACAACAAGGCTGTTCTGTAAATTACAACATTTAGACATTCACTTCTAATATCTAGCTTAACTACGTGTCTGATTTAAAGGATGAATTCTTCACTAAGTTTGAGCGCTATTTGTTTCGTGCCAACAGGGTAAAAAATAACACTTATTAGAAGTGTAGAAAACACTTTTAGTACATTGTATCCTGGTATCATTGTATTGCTTATACAATACAAATATACTATGTATTATGATATTATAAATAGCACACTTCCTGTGGCTCTATTTAAAAAGGTTATTGGGACATTGTAGCCGCCTGATTGATATGCACCACTGTCATATAAAAGTAACACTTTCTATACCTGTGTAATGATAGCATCAAGACCATTGGCCCCCCAGGCGTAGTCCATTGGATTGGAATGGAGCATTCCCCTGCACGACAAGAAGGTAGTCAACAACAAAAAATATATGACGTTACTTGGTGATATGAAACAAGTACACAAACATGCATCGCAGTTTCTTGTACTCACCACGATCCCATCCCCATATTTGGCATGGCTGTAGGTGCAATGATTCCATTTACTAACTGCTGGATAATTCTGCATCCGGAAGAAAAACACCTTCAATGAATCAAACTAATTGCACAAATGGACATTTTCTGTAAATACTAATAGTTTTATGGTCGTAAATATATATTAATACTCAAATACAAATGGTAATACTAAACATCTGCCGTTTGGTATTTACAGGAATAGTGGCTCTTTGTTATTATAATGGTAATACTAGATATTTTGTGTTTTATACTTTTTGAATGAGGTAATATGTGTATACTAATATGTATAACAGGTCCCTTTCGTTAAGCAAACATATTAAAATGTATCTAAACATAATGTTGTTCAAGAGTTTTTTTACCATAACATGTGAAGCATGTATAACTCAAACAAAAGCAGCACATATTTGACCCGCATCCTCTTGCGTCCCACAACAACCTTCAACACACTCTGCTGGTGAAAAAGTCTCACCCTTCTAGTGTGGGCACTCCTTCGGGACGCGTACCCTGCCGTCGAGGAACATGGCGGCCGCGGGGTTGCCGCGCACTGTATCGTTGTCGCGATGCCATTTCCCTTTCTCTCCTGTTCTCTGCGTCGCGGTTGTCTTCTGTGGGTAGCCGCATTCGGAGGTCGAAGTTCTCGTCAAAAATCCCGAGGGCAAACGGGCCGTACCCGGAAGGGAACGTGAACAAGTGCTGGTGATCCACGTTCTAGTAGAAAAGACAGAGGCAACGTCAAATCACGGTGCCGGGTGCAAAATGCGTCCTGAAACCAACTGATTCAACGCACCACACTGACCTCAAAGGCTTGCCGGTTATGATCACTGGTGGAGGACGATGACACAGAACCATTTTCAGTACTGCACAAATACAGTGGTTAAGAAAGTGAAAAGTTAAGACTTAAAAATACACTTAAACATCACATTAATCAAATTCATGAGGAAAAAAACCCAGAACAACCCTCCATACCTTCGTTCCTCAGCCAGTTCCTCAATAAAACCAGAATCACAGCGTGGACAGGTGTAGTCCTACAGTGAAGATATAAAGGTGAATATATAGTGTACACCACAACATATAGACAGGTGTCTGTTTATTATGTACACATAGCTAAAAGTATTGCTCTCTAATTTAACAGTTTAGAGTGTTAGTAAAGGGGGTGATTCAACTTTACAGTCATTTTGGAGGCTGCACGCTGCTTTTGAATTGTTTTATTGTGTTATTCTGAGAAATGTTTATATTTGGTCGAACGTCACCGATATAAATTGGGTGGACAAAGTAGTAGAAACGCCTCTCATTTTAACACAATACAATTTAACAGCATCAGAATAGAGCATTTCTCCAAAATGATCATTGACACTTAAAACTGAATATTATAACCTTCATACAAGTTGGATTTACTACAAGGCTTGTATTAGACTGCATGGGTTTTAGCAAGGTGCAGGTCAACCCAATATATGATGTCTAGAAATGTCAAACATGGTCTTTGTGAAGTGCAGACTACCGGTATATGTTCCCAATGTCGATGTTAACCACACATGTAATCAGCATCATCCAGCAGTTTAGAACACGTTAACTTTACATGCTGTAACACATTGTGGGCACTCCCAATGAGTTAACATACTCTCCAGAGTCACGTTAAGCTGTAGCACGTGTCACACAGGTAAGCAGCTGTCAATAAATAACCGTGACTGTAACATTCAAGAAGCTTCCCATGAATGGCCACCGACACACTGCTGTGGCAGGCAAGTGCACCGATAACACAACACTGATTGAGACTGGCTTCGGATAGATGTTGTGAACGTGTTCCTGCTCTTTGCGGTGTTTCCACAATAAGCTAATGGCAAGTCTTATGGAAAAGACATTTACATTAAGCGTTTTTATGTTAGCTAATTGGAAATCTTTAAATGAAAACGTGCCTTAAGCCCCTGGACAGTCTGGTTTAGAAAGCGAGCCTAAGCTTTCTCCTGTTAGCCAGCTTGCTGACGTTAAACGCCTCGCTATGAAACCTTGACCTAAGCTAGCTGCTGTTTATTATGCCGCCATAAAGCTGAAATGGTATGTCTACAACACAAGAGCATAACGTGAGTGTTACCCACCAACTACATTACTACCACTTGACCGTCACTCTGGACCGTTGTTGCCTATGTGGCTAACTAGCTAACTAGCGTAACGTTAGCTACACAGCAGCAATGGACCGACGTGACTAGGTGCGAGCCACAAAATACACATAAAACCACACAAAGCCCAAACTCATTCTTCATTCTCATTCTTCAAGGAGGCAAATGTGTCTCTTGGGTCCTTACCGGTAAACGCGGACTAATCTCTGCTGAACACTGGTGACAAAAAAACCGGCAGGGCCGTGGTGGAGCTTCAGCCATTTCTAAGCAGACCAGTTCGTGCGAGACCAACGGGAAGCAACGAGGGACAATACAACCCGACTTTTGCAAAAGGAGAGACTAGCGGCAGCAGGACAAAAAAATTATCAAGAAGAAGACTTCCGGTTTAATATTTTCTTTCAAATTAAAACAAAAAAGTTAAAGGTGATTGGAGCCCCTCCATGCTACACACATGTAATACACATACAAATATACAAAACATTTATTGGGAAATTATATTCAATCATCACTTATTATGTGGCATATAAAATGGTTTAGTTACATAAAAACATATTTTTTTAATCATAATTGTTTAACTATGAGGCTACATATTTTATGCTGAGCAGAAGAAGTAATATAGAATTGATTAAATTAATTGAAATAATAAATTGGACGCTGTACAGTCTTTCTATCATTGCTCTTCCATATGATGTCGGTACTTTCCATAATACCTGTCGTTAATAACACACTAAAATATGGACCCCAGCCCTCATTTTCAGATATTCATGCTAAGATATTGAGAACAGTGCACACAGTCGGGTTTCTGCAGATTGTGCTCCAAATATTAGTATGTTGAGAAAGTACAGCAATTAAGAGTGTATAATACATTTGAAAATGTGATGCAAAGCAATATAATACACATGCAATAAATTACATTTTCGAGTTTTGAAACTGAAGATGTTATGAGTATGTTTTGCCCAGCCCTGTTCAAGGCCTACAATGATGGGGACAGAACATTTGAAAAATCTCTCTAAATTCTTGAATTTAATACGACACCACTGCACATGTCAACAAAGACTGATTATCATAGCCGTCACAAAGTTTATTGCAGGGCTATATCCTAGTTTGAATAACATACCGGTGTAGGCTAGTTTGGGTGCAGCATTGAGAGGAAAACTACCACACGCATGTTTTCTCAAAATGTTCCTTTTGAGCTGTCATCAGAAAACACTGCAGTCTGATGATGCTCTGTCGCATAATTATTTATTCCGCTATTCAATTCACCAAGTGATCCTAACAGCCGAGGGAAAGCACCTCAGTCATGACTCTGGCATCTGATAATTTAGTGCATCAGGTCCTAACCTCCTCAGGATAATGGGAGCTGCGTCCTCTCCCTGGGGTAGATTAACAGAGAGACCCGTTCTCTCTTTTGGGGAGTTTGTGCCTACTCAAGGACAAGGCCAGGGAGCTCAGCACCACACACACACACACACACACACACACACACACACACACACACACACACACACACACACACACACACACACACACACACACACACACACACACACACACACACACACACACACACACACACATACATACACACACACACGCACACACATTGCCAGGCTAGTTGAAGTAACAAAGCCCTCCCAGCAGATATATTGGCGCTACGAGCCCCAGACATCGCTAGAGGCCTATGACCTGCAGCATGTGCGTCCTGGCCTCTGATTGGGTATTCTGATGTAGTCCATGCACTTACGACTTTGCGACAGTAGTAGAGATAATGCTTTTATTCTGGAAAAACAACAACCGGAAGTCTTGTTGTGGTGTTTGCTAGTAGACTTAACTTACAAATCAGCTATTTCGGTAGCAGCGATTGGCCTTATTGTAGTCCGTGAGCGTCTTTTTCGAAATAGATATTTCCTCCCGCTGCGACCATGGAGCATAGCGATGCAGGTAAGTCCTTACTGTGACTTTGACTGTGATGCTAGGGCTGAACATGTAACTAGCAGCTGTCTGAGTTATTCTGAACCCTTAAGTTAGCCAGGTTAGCCGTTAGCTCTTCATTTGATCTATCGGGCTCATGCAGCCGGAGGAGCCCTTTGCTCGATCAACAGCAAGACGTTAGCTAGCTGTCGGCTAAGATAACAAGGTGAATTCATATATTAGACAATTTGTATTATATTTACGTACCATAACAAATAATGTTACCCGAGTTTCATTAGTTCTGCAAACTGTAACGTTAATATCCTAAATGAATGACACAATGCCACAGTTCTTATTAGCTTTTAAAAGTTAAGCTTTCTTAAATGCTACTCTGCAATACAACGTTAGACGTGTGTGTGTGTGTGTGTGTGTGTGTGTGTGTGTGTGTGTGTGTGTGTGTGTGTGTGTGTGTGTGTGTGTGTGTGTGTGTGTATCTGCCTTAGGAAGTTGAACCCCAGTAAAATCCAACAATGTAATAGAAAATCCACCATTGGAAAACGGTTCTTGTTTTTTCTTGTGTATCATAAATGGACTACAAGCTTGCATTTCGTGTGCAACTCTGTGTTGTAGATTGACAATAAATTAACCTTGAAACCTAATTGAGAAAATGTCATTTTACTTTTTGCTCCCTCAACTGCCAGCTCTTCCGCCGCATAACATGCTTATTGTGTTGTTATATTGCATTTCCCCTTTAATCTTGCTTTAGGGCGTGGAGGATGGAAGTCCAAGCCCATCCAGCCGCAGAAAAGCAAGATGAACATGAATATTCTCCGGCAAGAGAAGCTGATAGCTCAGAAGAAGAGGGAGATTGAGGCCAGAATGGCAGAGCAAGCAAAAGTGAACGTACAAACCCCGAGCAAACCCCTGCCTCCAAGGTATCGATATACTTACGGCCATATTCAACACATGTACATCGTTTTAGTTGTTAAGTACAGTTGAATATTTGAGACTGGTCCTGTTGGTCAGTATCGTTGACCCAAACATCGGCCTTTAATTCTAACAAAGAGTATTTAAACCCATTTCATTCATTCTGATCCCAACAGTTCTCCCAGTTTTCACGGCGGTTCCTCAAACAAGTTTCTAAACGATGGAAGCTTCTTACAGCAGTTCATGAGAATGCAGAAGGACAAACCCAACAATGGCTCTGGTTAGTAGTACTTTGTTCTGCACAGTGACCAAAAGGTTACAGTCGTGTTTTTGTCTTCTCCTTATCACAAGTAGAGTATTGCTGTGATGTTGTGTAGTGGAATTTAACACAGCAAGAGCAACCCTGGAACACTGAGTAATCGCTGTAACCTTGTAGCTTTGCCTACTCTTAGTCCTTGGCAGCTGCACGGTTTGTGGGAGGTTTTTAAAGAGGCCATGCTGACCTAAGGAAACTAGTTACATTGGTTACCCGCCAAATGTTCTGGTTGAATCAGAAAGAATAATACCCCTTAAGGCTTATGCTATTTTTTACAAATGATGTGTCCTGTTTCATACTCTTTCTAGCTTCCACCACTGATGCCAGATCTCCCACAGCTTCGACTTCACTACCAGGAGGAAACACGCTGCAGAAAAAGAGCATTCTCGTTGGCAAGCGGCCCGGCCTCGGAGTCAGTAGCATGCTCAGTCAGTTCAAGAACTACTCGCACTCCAAGAAAAATCCTGTTCTCAGCCAGAGGCCGAGCGTGTTCTGTTCTCCGGACGATGAAGATGAGGAAGAAGAGGACGATTACTCCAGATTCTTAGATATGAAAGGTAATTCAGGGCCTGTGTTTTCCAGTGTATCTCTGGACAACTCCACGGCTCGGACTTTTCAGTGCATCGTCTGCATACTCCGGTGCCTTGTGATTGGCATTTTGACATAGGTGCCCTTAGAGTAAATGTACTCATAGCCTGCTTAAAGTCTCTCCCCCAGAGGATTCAGACATCCGACTCATTGTCGACAAGATGGCCTCCTTTGTGGCGGAGGGAGGAGCTGAGCTGGAGAGAAAAGCCAAGGACGACTACAAGGACAATCCTGTTTTCTCGTACGTTTTTGAAGGACAATGTAGCTCATCCAGACGTATTTACTTTTACGGTATTCTTACAAACTCATCTCATTTCAAATGTCATCTTTGCCTTTCAGATTTTTATACGATAGGAGCACCATGGAGTATCTCTACTTCAAAAACAGAGTTGCCGTTTTGAGAAAGGATTTGCTAAGACCTGAGAATACGTCAGATAATGGTAAGATTACCTCTTCTCGCACTCCGGACAACAATGTCAATACAGCATTGTCCGTTTCATTACCAGTTTCCACCATATGACTTCACAGGGACGTCTGTAAACATTATGATGTGTTGTGCTAGCCTAAACGTCTGTGTATGCATCCACTCCCAAGTCCTTCCCTCACGGATGCATTAGATTGTTTCATGCACAGTTACTGTAATACAGTAACTGTCAAAGATGAACTAGAATATATTACTTCCTGCTGACGTCACACAGCAGGACCAATTCAACTCTTCCTGTTAACTGGAGACTTTCACTTGACTACATCGGTATAAAAACATTTTTCGTCCAGGTACTAATTTGGTTCACCGTCAAACTGCTTCTTATTTTTGTCTGTGCATATACAAGTCATGGCTTCTTTAGTTTTTCTCTCATACTCCTGTGTTTGAACGAAACCATATGTGTTTTTGGATTGGTCTACACTTTATCCAGTAAACTGTGATACGCACTATAAACATCCATGTTGCTCACCCCTATGTTGTGCCCAATTGCATGGTATTAGGAATTTGAAGGTGGGGTACATGTTCTAGTCCTGACGTGTGCACAGCACTGTACCTGCAGATAGAAGTTTCACAGTGTATATGGTGGAGCCTCTCTGGGCTTCACGTGGTCTGACTTTGTGACAGTGAAAGCCTCGCATCCATACAGTTCCCCATTCACCACCCCTGTTCCCCTTGCCCCTCCTTCCTCTTCTTATCCCCTATTAGCTCTAGACTGGTGCTGTGTGAGGGCCAGTTGAGTACGGTACAGTAGTCGAGTTTGAATTGAGTTCCAGTACTGATAGGCTGCTTAAAGTCTCCCCCCCAGTGGACCCGGAAACCCAGCAGATGGCTGAGAAGATGGCCAGGTTTGTGGTCGAGAGCGGCCCCGAGGTGGAAGCCATTGCTGCTGAGCGAAACCGAGACAACCCTGCCTTCAGGTCAGTCACTGTATATGTGTCACTCTGTTTATTTACACTATTAAAGCCTGGTTTTACACAAAATATCTACTGCCCCCACCCCCCCCCGCTTCTCAGTTTTTTATATGACCACCAAAGTCCAGCCCACCGCTTCTACAAAGAGAAAGTTCGGGAGTATCGGGCCGCAGCCTCCCAGGGCTCCTCACCTCCAGCAGAGAAATCCTGGACGGACCTTCGGCGACCAGCCGCGCCACCATTATCTGTAATCCCTCCACCACTGAACCCCGAACTCCACATTCAAGAGGCCGAAACTCCGCCTGTCAAGCGGAAGAGAAAGAGTAGATGGGGGTCTGAGGATGACAAAGTGGAGTTGCACATTCCTCCCATCATCGCTCCTCCGGAGTATAATGTTCCAGAACCCATCACACCCTCTCTCTCCGGTACTTAAACTTGTTTACGTGCTGTAAATATATTTGTGTTCACACATTAAGTTCTTTTGGGGAATGAAAGTAATGAACATAAAACTTGGGAGTGGTGTCAATATGTTTTTGGAGCCGTTGTCTATTCTTTTCCAACCTGTACATGCTAATATATGCATTTTGGAAAAGTCATAGAACACAATGTAATTATTGTTAAGAAATTGGTACTGCGATCATTATAGGTATTGATAAAATGGCACAAAGTATCGTTTTTGAAACCGCATATTAATTGGCTATTTTGGGCTCACTATCGGCCGATCCAATGATTCATTTATGAATATATAAGTTTGTGGTAACGTTTTTTTTTCAGTCCAGGATCTGAGAACTCTTGGTTATAAGAAGGGAAAGCCTCTCGGTCTGGTAGGAGTGACAGAGCTATCTGAGGATCAGAAGAAACAAATCAAAGAACAACAAGAGGTATGAAAGTGCCAACCAAACATATTTATTACGGGAAAGTTGCACAACTGCAACTTTTAACGATACCTAAAGTCCACCCACCCCAAAAATATTTTATTTTTAATGTTTTCTCACACGCTCTGTAGATGCAAGAGATGTACGACATGATCATGAAGCACAAACGTGCGATGGCAGAGATGCAGGTGATGTGGGAGAAGGCCATTAGGGACCACCAACATGAATATGACAGCGACGAAGAGGTGGACCAGCAGGCGGGCACCTGGGAGCATCGTCTCCGACATTTGGAAATGGAGAAGACCCGCGGTAAGGTTCACCATCAGTGTGGAGTATTGGCCTTGCTTCTGCAACACTAGCAGCTGCCGGTGCTTGATAATCAGTTCTTGTGAGGTTTTAGTGATCAGCTGTTGCTTGAAAGAAAAAAAAACATCTTGTCTGTACTTTTCCAGAGTGGGCTGAATCTCTGACAGATATGGGTAAAGGGAAACATTTTATTGGTGACTTCCTGCCCCCGGAGGAGCTGGATAAGTTCATGGAGACCTTCAAGGCACTCAAGGTTTGTTTGCCTCTGAATTCACTTGTTCTCCAGCCTAACGGGGAAGGAGCGATGGTTTCCCTCTTCCATTAGTTTCAGCTTTAGAGGTAAATAAAGATGACTCCTTTTTGAGGCAGCTAATGTCAATAATTGCTTTTCAGACATCCCACAGGTCATTAAATGCTTTGAATGTGTGATTTTACGAGGCGTGACGTGTACAGAGAAAATAAAAAAAGAATGTACCTAAAAATGTACCGATTCCCTGCAGGATCTCTTCAGCGTACAATAGAACTTGTTTCATGTGGAGTCTGTAGAAGCTGTTTGCCCTTTAAATGAAGGCCATACATACACAGTTTAGTAGGGCCAGGGTCAGTTGGAAATGTCTGTAAACAGGATTGTAATCATCCGTCCATGCCTCTGTTTTCAAGTTGCTTATCCAGGTCAGAGGCACTGTGGCAACAGAGCAACCTAGACGCCCTTTTCTCCAGATGCCAGTGTTCATTATATTCCAGTTAAACCAACTAAATAATAGAAGAATCTTGACTCACCTTATGCTGAATTCGTTTTAAATAATCTCCCCTTCTTCCCCCTTCTCGGTGCACCACTTCAGTGTGTTATGGCCATGAATGAACACTTGTAGTCTTGTTGACTTGCAGGAGGGCCGAGACCCGGATTACACGGAATACAAAGAGTTTAAGTTGACGGTGGAGAATCTTGGTTTCCGAATGCTCATGAAGATGGGCTGGAAGGAGGGAGAAGGCCTGGGCAGTGACGGACAGGGCATCAAGGGCCCTGTCAACAAGTGAGCGTTCATCTTCACCACATTTGCCTTTCATCGCATTTCTTTATCATTCAGGGAATCTGTAATTCAACAGTTGAATTCATATTTCCACTAACTACTGCTAGCCCACAGCCAACATTTTGACTTGTCGTGGCAGGAAATGCGCAGGTGTTACTAATTCCATTAATGACAGCACTTTTTCCATCACGTGTCCCAGTGAGCCGTGCCAGTGGGCTGGCCTGTACATTACACCTGTGCTTTTTCTACTGTGACATGTTCAAATATCTTCTGTGGAAAAGGATGTTATTTTAATGGTTTTGCTTCATTCAGAAATGACCAAGCATACATGAAAAGAGACGCGCGTGTTGAGTGGCCTTCTCTGTCTCGCTCTAGGGGAACTACCGCTATGAACGGAGCAGGGTTTGGACTTGACCGTCCGGCGGAGCTCTCAAAGAGTGATGATGAGTACGATGCTTTTAGAAAGAGGATGATGCTTGCGTACCGCTTCAGGCCCAACCCACTGGTAACATCTGTTTCATATTGTTTTCTGTTGTAACAATATTCCGTTAATTGAATGTGTAATAGCATGTAGAAATCCACACTCGTTGTTTTAATAACATACTTATTTTTAGAGACTTAGAGCTTCGTTCTTCCATTACTGTGCTGCAGATCCATTCATTTAGATTTTTGCCACAATGTTTGAATTCATCTCGCGTTTCTTTTTTGCTTCCACAGAATAATCCACGGAGACCATATTACTGAAGTAGAGGACTGTTTTTGTTTGTACTTGTTTTTAGTTTATCATAACTTAACAGCTGTTTTCTGCAGCTATCGCGTCTCTGCTCGGGTGTGGAATGGACTGTGTTGCAGAAACTTTTTAATTTGTGTGACATGTAGAAAGATTAGACTATCTATTACATTTGAGGTTTAATTTGAGTGAGAAAATGTTTCTTTAAATAATTGATCACTTGTTTCATACCATGTCAATGTAACACTGTAACAACGTGAAACATATAGGCTCACATCGCCTGACTTCCAGAATGATTACACTCTTCAGTTTGTTTCCATTTTGTTCTTTTCAGAGCTCGACTTTGCATTCTCAACTATCCTGTACACTATAACAGCTCTGTCTTAGTGCACAATCCTCTGTATAGTTTTTTTGCATCTCACTGTGCTATAACTGATATTTGATTCCTGTCATTATATGCTTCAGTGTTCACAATAAATGTCCATTTACTGAAATGTGGATTTGTAACATATGTCTGTATAACCACAGACATATGCAGCCAGTGGTGAGGCGGAAGGTGACAGATCAGTGAAATCAGACCTACAGATTGCCATTCCCTGGGGGGGGGTTACACGGGATAAATATAACTCCGAAATCCCAGCTCGGCAAGAGACACTCTGGTGTCATACAGCATACAGGCAACTTAAGCCATATTAGAAGGTAAACCAACACTTTGATTGGTTAGTGGCGTGGTAAAGCTTTTAGTTGAACGTAACGATTATTTTTCAATGTCCACTAATATTTGGTTACTAAAATATCAGAAAGTCAAACTGCTTGTTTTGTCTAAAAGATAATCAATTTACAATCTTATAAGTGGGGAAAAAGCAGAAAATCCTCATTTGATTTGAGAAGCCAGAACCAGGGAACGTTAGGCATTTTTGCTGGGAAAATGCTGATTATAAAAATTGTTTCCAATTATTTTTCTGTGAATCAACAAAGTGACTAAGAACTACAGCTTCGGAGCCAATGGATGTTGGAAGTGGAGTGTGGTTCATAAAGGGAAAGGAAATAAGAAACCAGCTCAAACAAATGCTTTTGTGCCTCATTTTAGTGCTGATTATAATCAGTGTTAATAAAAACAATAAACACCTTGTGGAAGAACACAACTTGTCACGAGCGTTGGTGTGTTCTTTCCTCAGGATATCCAAAGTAAATTCCTCCAAAAATATCAATAGGATCAGACGACTTAATCAAATGTAAAAGGCTGAATAGCTTAATATTTAAACTATGTATTGTCGGCACTGGGTGACATTGTTCTCGTTCCTCAGTGTGTGGGAGGAAACGCTTTGATTCATTTGATGCATTAACGTAAGGGCTGTCAGTGCGAGTCGGGGGGGAGGTAAACAAGATGGCGACAACCTGAGTAGCAAGAGTAACACGAAGAGTCTGACATTTTACTGATAGACCCAAGTGAAACATTTGCTTTAACCAGGACTGAATAAAACCTGCAACGATTCATATGGATAAAGGTGAGACCCGTTGTCACAGTAGCTAACTAGTTAGCTCGTTAACTAGCTAGCATGCTAGCAATTTACCTCTGAATCTGAACGGCTCGCTAGACAACGCAACTCCGGTTAGCTCGCGTTAGCGGGATGCATCGGGATCGTTTCTCCGGTAAAGGGACTGGCTTAGCTGTTAGAGCTAATGTTGATTTTGCTATAGGGTCTACATAACGTTAATGCAGTACACACAGATAACCACCCCCGTCCCATACGTCGTCGCTGCTCTATCGGCAAACGAGGTGAAGTTGGCTAACGCTAATCTTGGCAAAGTTAGCTATCGCTAGCTGGTGCTGCATAACCGGCAGGGTTAGCTACAGCTGTGTGACGACGTTTCGGTGTATCCTCCCCGGTTGTCCGTCGTTGGTCCTCATCATCCACGTTAAATCAGTTATTTAAGAGCAGACTTCAGGGTTAAAACCTGCAATGGTCACCAAGGGTGTGTACCTCGATGAACAACGTGAGTGTACGTTGGTGAGCTATTCATTCAAGCAGACGTGCTATGTTAGCTTACCAGCTAGCTAATAGTTAACATTCACTTAAAAGGGCTAACTTAATTCAGCTATGTGTGCATGTTCATTGATGACTAAATGCCCTCTTGTTTTCAGGCACCAGGCAGTAGAAAGCGCGGTGGCATGGAGGACACCTGAGGACGGTTGGACACGTTGGATGGCTCAGTCGACCCCCAGGAGCCGGGCTGACACTGCTGCATGCGTTTGTCTGTAGATCTGAGCTTGGTTCCGGTCCAGCTGTACACACTTATGTATCCTGAGGAAATCTGTGCTCTGAAGCATGGACATTTGACAGAAATGCTGTGCTGCACGGCCTTGAAGCAGGACTGGTCGCCTCTACCTTAGGCTGTATGGTGTTACATTCATAGTTAAGCAGAGAATAGTAACATTTTAGAATCACGATTTTTCAAATTTCTGTTCTACTGCACTTGTCACAGAATACACAGTATAGTACACTAACTTGGCACTGGGCCCAGCATGTTTTTTTCCTCTTCTGTTCGCACCTCTTGAGAGAAAAGAGCCCTAATGTTTACAATTTGGGATTGATCTCCCACCACCCCCTCAACTCTCAGGCGTGATTATTTATGTTGTAAGTCACCTGTATTCCATCTTGTGGAACTAAAACACTCGGCTCCGTGCTTAAAGGTTACCAGTGGATTACTCCCCGGCAGCAATCATAGCTATTTGTGAACAATTTGCGCAGGAGGCTTAAGTTGTGGCTGCCGAACTATCAGTCATGAGTGCAGACGAGCTGCAACATCTTGACTATCTCAATGAAAATGAACTGATGGAAATGGATACGTTCATTCATCGCATTGACTCTACAGAGGTGATCTACCAGCCGAGGAGGAAGAGGGCAAAGCTGATTGGGAAGTACTTGATGGGGGATCTGCTAGGTGAGGGGTCTTATGGCAAGGTGAAAGAGATGCTGGACTCAGAGACTCTTTGTCGCAGGGCTGTCAAAATACTGAAGAAGAAGAAGCTGAGGAGGATTCCCAATGGAGAAGCCAATGTGAAAAAGTGAGTGTTTTTTGGGTTTGTCAAACCTGCTTTCTTTGACCATTTATTACCGTCTTTGCGCTGCACTCTGACACTTTAAGTCATTACACCAGTGGCACTAACTTAGATGATGGGTCTTTTCAGTTCGGGATAGTCCGTCATCCGGACATGCAGTAGCTTTGACTTGACTGGAATTATTGTGCTTAATATGAGTTAATTGATTTAAATCTCCATACTGAAAGTGTAATGACAACATTTAACGGCGTTTCATGCCCGTCCCACTTTATTATCAGTCAATCCCTGCGAACATCCCTTGCATTTCAACCTGCAACATTTCACTTGAAATCTCACTACTGTAGTTTCACTATAAATACCAATATAATACCTTTTCTTTCTTTTTTTACTTCCCTTTCTACAAAAAGCATTTTTCTCATTTAACCAAATAAGCCAAACTTGTTAAATGGATCAGCATTTTACACACTTTTTAAGAATAGTTTACACAACATTTGAAGGTTTCATGTCTTTTGCACGTGTGCTCAGATTCACCTGTTCCACACATGATGTGAAGTTGCACTCAGCACACCCTGAATGCGCTTCTGCACCAATGAAAACTTTGTTGAAAGGCCGACAAAAACCTCATTTAGCTTGTTTTAAAAACTTAGCCTGAATAATAAACAGTTCTAAAGGAATTAAATGATGGTCTAAAGTATAAGATGTTTCAGTTTAAACGTATAACGGTCATAAGTTGACACAGACCAAGACTGCAAAAATCAGCACTGTTACGGTAGTTCAGTTGTAAACATTGCATAGAAAAGAAACGGGGTTGCTGTAATCGAGGTGAAGTAATAAGAAAAACGTGGTTAACACAACGAGACTTTTTCTACAAAAACAGCTGCAGTCTAGTGACAGATTATGTTGCCGTAACCAGATTTCTCTCAATAAGTTGCTTTGTTTGCACATTAATGTAGTCGGTGTTCTTATAAATCATTGCAACTCAAGAAACTAAAAGATTACAGAGAAGAAACAGTCATTTATGTTACCAATACAAACAGTGATGTGTTTATTAACACTAGCAAATGCATCACAATGTATCACTCCATTGATTTTATTATGTTGAGCACAACACAGGAACACAATTTTCTCTTTGTGGCGTCGCTGGTAATATACGGTAAATTAAAATCAGGCGGTTATCAGATTAAATATCTTAAATCGATTTTTTAACTTGTTCTATTTGTTCCAGACTGTCTCTTCTGTCTCAATGCCTCTGTGATTTGGCTGTACCACAAGTTTTAATCACACAGTAGTTCATTAAATATTACTCCAGCCTTTCGCTGCGGGCCTGTGCTAATTATAGAGCAAGCTTTAGAAAACTGTCAAAATGAGTTCACACGGCGAGAAAGAAGAGCTGCAAGATGGCGCGTTTGTAGGCCGCAGTCAAAACGTCAGCAGAAGAGTGACGAACAGCCCATCGTAACGGCTCAGGGAGAACAATTCTGTTAGCAATCTTGTAGCTTATAGTCGGAACTATAACTATACTTCAGTCTGTCACAGAATATCGTGTTAACCATTCTAAGATAAGCAACTTAATGTGAAGAAATACCATATTTCCCCCTCTGTCTGCAGTTAGTTGGGACTGAAAGCAGTCTGTCAGCAGCAGCTGCAGTTCTCCATCAGTGTCCACACTGGATCCTTTCACTCAGAAGCTTTGAGAGCGCTAGCAGCCCGATGGACTTCATGCCTAAAACGGCACTTCAGGTTAAAGTGTGCGACGTGCACACATGAATTGAAGGTGGAGGTTAAAACACACAAAATTCCCAAATGCAAACCCACTGGTGTTTGCGTGATGTGTGAGATAGGGGAGAGCCAAAGCTACACCAAAGTTACTTAAAAACAACTATATTAATGTTCTGGAGGGGCCAACTCTTAAGACCAGGCCTTAGTCAAATCCAGAGTTTTTGGCAGGACATAAAATGACTGTTAAGTCAGTCAGTCCCCATGTTACGTGATGGGTTAAGCAGTTTTGTGAAAAAGTGGTGAAAAACTGTCATGTTTAGATGAGTGATTTAAAAAATGTACAAAAATATGAACACAGTAAACAATTTAATAGGGTAGATACTAGATGGAAAACTACTTAAATTTAAAAACTGGTCCCACTTCCACCTTTGTTGTGTGATCCTGAAGGAGTCCCAAATATTTCTCTTTTAGGACAAAGCTGCAGTGGTTGGCTACATGGTTGTGTCACTCTGTTAGTAAGACCACAGCAGAGTTCTGTCCGTACGTCTTCCAGCCTGAGGAAGCCGGACCCTCCCGTTTGTAAAGGCCGTCAGCGAGCGGTGCCGTAGTTGCTCCCGGTCTCCCGTTCAGCCTCTGCTCAGCATTCCTGTCTGCTGAACACTTCCTGCTTTTTACAGGGTTACCACGGGAATGGGCACGCTCATACCAGCATCGATTGAGTAACGCCACTGCTGTCTCTACGGCAACGCCCCAAAAATGCCATGCCCTTGTTTGGAATGACGCAAATACAGACACGCATACCTTAAACTGGACTCTGACTCTGGACCGGCACACGGTGTAGATGCAGATTTCGATCGTGTGTGTGTGTGTTATATCGCATCGCTGAGTGATGAAATCCTTTCAGCTCTGCAGCCTGCAGGCCTTGAACACACACGAGGTCCGTCAGCACACTTCTGAGCTCAGAGACTGCAGATGGACTGCAGCAGTCACTGCTTTATGATTTGCAAGTAGCGATGCAGTTTGGTTTGCTACATTTCAGGCATGTCGTCTGTGCTTGCTGAACAGAAGCGATGATGTTTTGCTTCAAAAGTATGCGATTCATGCCTTACCATATTTCTTGAACAAAGTTTATTTCAGATTTTATTTTTAACACATGTGGACTTGAAGGTACCCCCCTTCCCCCACCCATGATAACATTTAGAAGATATACAACTTAAACTATGCAAGGATAATCTGTCATTAAATATACAAGTAATATAAAATAATCATTGTTTAAGAAATAAAAAGAACAACCTGCAGTTCAAAAGTCTCGCCCACGATGAGTGAGGAAGTATTTTAGACTCTAATGCCCGTCCATATTTTAATCATCAGTCTGTTGTTAGGTGTGCATGAGTCAGCTGTCTTCTTACCAGTGCAGTGATGCAGCAGCAACAGCTTGTGTGCGTCTGTGCGCAAGCAAGAGGCCGCCTATGCCCAGAATATCCATTTGTCAGTAGTACGATTGTGTAAAAGGCAGAGGACTGACTCGGCTCACAAACCTCAGGGTGATAAAGGACAGAACAGTTTGTGAGATTGTGAAGAAGTAAAAAAAAAAAAGAAGATGAACAGACGATACCTCTGCACTGTTAGGGCTTTATTTAGTATTGGTACAGGTGCTCTCCCTTCATGGCTTTGGCTCACGTCTTTCCAGGAGGGATGGAGAAAATATCTTTATATAAGAATCATTTTATCGCCTACAATTCTAAATATCTTCACAAAGATCAAAAATGTATTCTCTTTCATTTTTGTCAGTGACCGTTGATGTCTTTGACATTGGTTACATAACGGTTGGTTGACACGACTGAAACATATACAGAGAACAGCATCCAGTTTTTATTCAATATTCACTGCTGCTAATTAAAACACATAACTGTCATTCATTTGCGGTAATCTGAACAAAGTACCAGTGAGACAGATTGAATCTAAAACTAATCACCAGATTCCCGTCCCTAATTGTTAGGCAGAGCTCTCGTGTGTGTGTGTGTGTTTTATCTGTCTTTATGAGACCGCTGTAATCGACTGCTGCTACACGCCGACAATATCAAGTCTTGCAGGATCATTCCTGCAATTGTGTTTCCAATGAATCACCCTCTAGGAGAGTCTTCGGTTTCATTTGACTGGATGTCCAAATTTAGTTTCTCGTCACTGAATCGCAATTTATTTGAATTACAAAACGGCAACTACTGCATTGTGAAATGATCCGAGTTGCCATCAATTCTCGTCTCTGCTCAATATGCAGTATATAGCTGCTCGGTATGCTTCGGTAAAGTGAATGAGTGTGGTTGTGCTGATGTATGGCAGCTGGCGTTTATCCTACGTTCTCCGCAGACAAGCGGCAGTATTAGATTATACAACACTTCCTGTACGTTGCCTAATTGATCTTTTTTTTTGTTGTTTTGTATGTTTACAGGGAGATTCAGCTGCTAAGAAGACTCCAACACAAGAATGTGATTCAGTTGGTGGATGTGCTCTACAATGAAGAGAAGCAGAAAATATATCCTTACGTTGTGAATGAGTTGATTGATTTTAGATGTTAGATTTTAATGTTGCTGTTCCTGAGGGTTGTTTCTATGCCTAAATATTTCCATTTGTTACGTATTGTCTTTATGATGGGCTCATTATATTAAAGGATGTGTTTGTTTGCTCTGGTAAATCCCCTTGACTCCTGACTCACGTATATGGTGATGGAGTATTGCGTTTGTGGGATGCAAGAAATGCTGGACAGCGTGCCAGAAAAAAGGTTGCCAGTGTCTCAAGCTCACGGGTAAGAGTCTGTTTTTCTCTCCCCCTTCTCTGCTCCCTCTCTCCCCTTTTCTCTTAGCCTCTCTGTTATATTTAGAACAAGCCTCTCTGCAGCCATTGCTCCGGGCCTAAGTTTAGACTGCAGGGCCTCTGCTATTAAAATAACTGACCATGGATTGTGTGAATGTGTTGTCACTTCTGGAAAGCCACTGACGCCAAAGTACAAAGTGATGAATGTTCATGTGACCACAGTGATGAATTGTTTGATATGCCAATTGTTTCAACTTGCAGTATGAAATACTTCCAGTCTTTAATTGAATCTGTCAACACCCTCGGTTTCTTTTTTTCTCCAGGTACTTTTGCAAACTCTTAGATGGCCTCGAATATTTGCACAGCCAGGGAATAGTTCACAAAGACATTAAACCAGGAAATCTGCTGCTGACCACAGACGGAGGGCTTAAAATCTCCGACCTGGGAGTAGCAGAGGTGAGCTTTGTGCTGCAGCATTGTGTTGTTTACCATCCTGGGGGAAGGATTGTTGTTGTTTTTCACCATAACTACCAGATCAAGCATCTTCTAATTCCACATATTTTTAATTCCCACATATTCTAGCTAATCAGTAATGATGCTGCCAGCTCCTATAAACACAAATACAAAAGTGCTGTTGATAGTAGGGACGGGGTGATTCGTCAACATAATCGTCAAACCCTCTATCTCAAAATGTTATCACTACTGATTCTACTGTGGATTGTGTTGCTTACGAAGGAAATGGCAACAAGTTATTGAGTTATTTCATAATTCCTATTCAAACACTAAACTCAGATTCTCACGAATCTTATTCGCTCTATATCTTTCAGGCCCTTCACCCATTTGCGGAGGACGACACGTGTCGCACCAGTCAGGGCTCACCGGCCTTTCAGCCTCCAGAGATTGCAAATGGACTGGACACCTTTTCAGGGTTTAAAGTGGACATTTGGTCCGCTGGAGTAACACTGTGAGTAGTCAGAGCCTCAGGCTGCTCGAGTCCTCAAAGGATGCCTTCAATTTCATCAAATAGAGACAGAAGATCTGCTAAGTTGTCTTAATACCCGACAACGGTCATGGAAAAATGCTTCTGCAAAGTGTAGGATTTAAGGATTGAATAGACACACTGCCTACAAGCTGCGGAGAGGATGAGGAGTAAGGAGTATACGGACATCTCATAGTAAAGAAAACGCTGTGATTACAATGTACTTCAGTGTGGTTCTGTTCGACTTTAAAGAACAGTCAAAAATAACTCCAGAGAGGTCGAAACTGACGTAATATGTTCGTCAACAACCTTTTTTTGATGAGATAAAAGTTTACTAAAACAGCAAAATTATTGGATTTGGCTCGACTAGGTAGAATAAGATGTTCAATATAATCTGACAGTTGACCCAGGACTAAGATGAAGACTAACGACATTTAGAGAGAGAACATTTTGAAAAGCAATGACTAAAATGACTTTTCGTCATCTAAAACATTTTCAGTTGTCTATGACTAAAACTATGAAAGATAGAAATGACTAACGTGACTAAAACTAAATAGCATTTTTGTCATAAGAGAGAGACAAAATTTGAAATAGCTGCCAAAATACAAACGCTGGTGACGACTCTTAACAGTGTCAGTTTGTGAAACACTGACGGTGTTTTCTGACTCCTTCTCCTTCAGATACAACATCACAACCAGTCTGTATCCGTTTGAGGGAGACAACATCTATAAGCTATTTGAGAACATTGGAAAAGGAGACTTCACTGTTCCCGAGGAATGTGGACCCCTCCTGTCAGACCTGCTGCAAGGTGAGTGTTTTAAAGAGATGATGTTTTTACCCATGAGGCCAAATCATACTTTCTCGTCAAGGTGAAAGGATTAATCCATCCAGTGCAGTATTTCTTGTCCCTGCGGTCGATGACTCTTGTCATGCATCCTCAGGCAACACCATGCGTTTATATCAACATAGCAGTGGAAGTGCTTTGCTCCAAGTATGTTTTTCGATATTTGTGTAGCATTGCAGAAGAAAGTGTCGACTGGAAGTAAAAGCTTTGAAATGGAATCGGTCCGGTTTGTCCAGTAGGTGGTGCTGTGACTCTGAAAGTCACGATGACTTCTCAGCATGCGAGGCTTCCTCCAAACTGTAGAAAAGCCTCCCGCTGTTGACGTAGTTTCCATTGATGTGGAGCCAGCAGCGGAATACTAAACATTTCATCGTCAGGCGTTGCGTTTCCCGATTGGAATGCTGCAACGCTTCTGCCCCTTGTACAAACAAACAGAAAAAAGAGTCAAGTCGTGAAATGTACAATCGGCTGAACGGATGTAAATCCATGAAGAATGTTGGGAAGATTATGTCTGCACCAACTAATGAAACAGTGACGCTGAATGCCTGGTGTTCCAGCCTTGATCCATCTAATCTTGTTGTTTTACTGTACTTGAACTGTCTCTTAACCGTGAACAGGAAAAAATAAGAACGGCCACATTCTGGTGCCGTTATAACTCTGAGCGCCTGCGTCCCCCATTTTGTGTGTGTGCGTGACGTCTGTGTGTGTGTGTGATGACTCAGCACCTGGGAGATAGTCGGTCCATAATTACACCGTCTAAAATAAGCCCAGTGCCACAAAAGGTGTCCTTCAGCAGGCGCAGCACTACTATCAGCACTGTGCACGCTGCCCCCTTCGCTGCCTGCTGGCAGACAATCACATTATTAGGTCTGGATAGACCCGCATCACTGCTGCCTTATCACACTGACGTTCTGCTGCTCCCACAGATTCAGTCCACATTATGATAATTAAGGGACAAGCTCTTCATTAGATGGCTACAGCTGTAATGCTCCTCATGTTGATGTTTCCTTACTGTACCTCATTGACTCCTTAAGCTCTGCAGGATGCCTCGACACACGGTGATGAATGAGACGATTGTGTGCATTAATTAATGTTCCTTGAATGAGTTTTCCATCCGTCTGCTGTTAGCTCGCTCCTCGCTGCGGTGGCCTCCCACCAGTTTTATGTTAATACAGTTAACAGAACGGTAAAGAGGAGAAATTGTTCAGGATTGTTGTGATTCAATTCACCTTTTCGAATGTTTGTTTTCCAGGGATGCTTGAGTATGACCCTGCGAAGAGGTTTTCCATACAGAACATAAGGCAACACAAGTGAGTGATAAAAGTATTCTGCGTTTATCGTGTATCCCATGTAAAAATAATAAAGTGCAGATTAAAAAGCGGTGTGAGAAGTGTTTAGAAAGCGTAGTTGAAGTCGGAGCTGTCATTTACACGTCCATCTCCTCCCTGCCTGTCCCTTCTAGCTGGGTGCGTAAGAAACACCCTCCGTCTGAGCCCCCTGTGCCCATCCCTGCCAACGCAGAGAGCAGGGATCCTTGGCGGAGTATGACGGTGGTGCCCTACCTGGAGGATCTCCATGGCTACACCGAGGAGGACGACGACGAGCTGTGCGATGGAGAGGATGAGATCATATACACTCAGGACTTCACAGTGCCAGGTAAGTGTGAGCTCAGACTATTCTTATTATTATTATTATTATTATTAATCATTATGTGCTTTTACTTCTTGATTTAAATATATGTTGGTTTTTGTGCGTTGTGAAAGCATCAGTGGTTAGTGAATGTCCTTTGTGTTGTTTTGGTTCGTCGTCTATTCTCTCTGTTTTGACTTGGAGAAGATTATAAAACATCTGTTGTCTCATTGTCAGCTACTTCCTCCTTTTCATGACCACACTGAATCTTTCTTCTTAGAAATGCGTTGCGTTACACTTACACCGAACCACTTCCTTGTGTCAAAGATGTGGTTACAAGTTCAGACTTTCATCAACTTCTAACATTAAACTGTGGCCTGTGACTTAAAGCCAATAAAAGCATTCTTGATGCGCTTCACTGTAACGTGAAAGGCAGTAACAGGAATTGTTCAGGTTATATTCACGCCATGCTTACACTGCTTTTACTCTCATTTCGGGAGTCTTTCCTCCATTACTGCTCATACTCTTTTGTTTTAGTGGCTGAAAAAAAAATGTAACCGTTTGGTTGTGTAATCAGAGTTCTAGGCATGACGGACATAAACTGATCCTTAAATATGTATTTTAAAATGTCCAACGTAATTCAACACCACCTTGTATAAGGCTGCCTATTACATCACTTATCACTAGAAACGCAATCAGGTAAACTAAGGCTGACCAGAAATTTCCCTTATTCTGTCGCCTGATGATAAAACTGAATTATCGTTTAATTTCACTTCATTAATCCTGACATTTTGGTCACATTTGGCAGTTTTCTGTTTGAAGTTCTGTTTTCTGACATCCTGATCCAGACGTTATCTTTGTCAGTTGACACTGAAGCTGCCGTAGCAGCTGCCAGGATCATCCAACTTAACATTTTCCACATAGATCAAAGATCTAATTATAGAATTATGTTGTTTTAGTATTATTGTATGTGGACTAAGATTAGCTTAAATGTCTCATCCATGCTAGTTGTAGTTTTTCTTTCCGTATTTCTCATGAATGTAGGTCGATAGCCAGCTTCACGTACGTAGGAAGAGCTTTAACCCACCTACTGAGCTCTGATTGGTTGACAGTTTACCAGCGAGGAATGAGTAAACAAGGCTTAGCTGTGGGCGTAGATCCAGAGTCCTGTTTGGAAAAAGATACATTTCATGTCAATATTGTTTATTTTCAGAAAATGGTGTTTCCTTTAGTGAACTGTGTGTACAAACGTTCTCGGTGTTTACTGACTTTGGGGTGAATAGATGACGGCATCTTTTATAATGGATTTAATTTGTTTCGCCGCTCTTCTTTTATCTTTATCTCCCAGAATTCAGAGCAGTTATCCGTTGCCAGGCAACAGTCGGTAATAATACCTGCAGTAGTTGTGTCGGGGACCTGGAGGTGGTGCTCCGCATGAAAACACAAGCAGAGCTGCACATTGTGAATGAAGTGATCTAAAAATAGTGCAGTTGAAATGGTTTTGGTGTGAGAGTATGAATGGTTGCTCAAGGTTCACTCCCACACGCGCTCAGATGAACGAAATAAAAGAGTCGACGGTAAATTAAACAGTAAGACCCAATGTTTCTCTTAAGCAGGAGCTACATCTCCCTGCTTTTATTATTCTCCTCTGTGTTACACTTCTCTGTGGGACGTTATTGAAGAGTTTCTCATGTACCTGGCTGCACACACACATAAAAATGCACCGATCGATCGGCCATGTATCGGTGAAAATCTAAATCTGCAGGTCAGAGATTTAAATTGCACTCGTATCTCCACCCAGACACAGGCGCACCTCTGCACCTGAATTTTAAAGATCACATTAAGGTTAGGGCCTATTTTTCACTTGGCTGATTTCCTGTTGTCGTGACCTGACATTTTACTAGTGCTGCTGACAAATTAGCTTTTTAAAGGTCCCATTTAAACAACTAAATTTGTTAACAGCTTTTACAGCAGCAGCTCTGTTGTAATTTCCATCCGTGTGATCACTCACAGTTTTCCACACTCGTGCTATTACGTCACGCTTGCCGAATGATGCGGCGGTCGAGACGGCACTTTGTTTGAAACTGTGATGGATTTGTTCTGAGCCTGCTGTGCGTGTACTTTTTTAGGACAAGTGGCCGAAGAAGATCTGGATCAGGGGCACGAAGACTACAGTCCAGCTCTAGCCAAGCCAGTTTGTGTGAACGGGACAGACGGGGGGTCTCTGAATAGCAAGGCCAAAGCCGAACGCCGATCCTCCTCTTCATCCAACCCCTCACGTAAAGGAGTCTCCACAGCCAGCAAGATCCGCAAGCTCTCCACCTGCAAACAGCAATGACACTCCTCCCCCCCCCCCCCCTTTCCTCGGCAACAACCCGCCTGGTGAGTGTGTAGACTCTGAACAAAAGCTCTGAATTGTGTTCAGAGGACATCTTCCATACAGTAGACAGAGGAGAAAGATTGAGATAAACGCCTACGCCGCACAGATGAAAAGATGGGAGGGACGAGATAAGAAGAGACGGAGACGTAGAGATGAGTATCTGTGGAAGAGGGAATCAGGGAGGAGAGAGTGTGTGTTGATATTCAGAGAGCACTGCCTCTGACTCACCGCCTCTCCCCAGGAGGTTTCCTATACAGTCACAAACTAGATCTGGACTTGTCCGGTCTTGGGGCGTAATTTTTCTTTTCTCCGTCATGATTAATCTCGACGATAACCTTCCAGGGGTTCGTCAGTGGCCCTCATTCAGGAGAAGAAGTGGGACCGATTTGTGCTGCAAGCGTACACACCAAATTAATAGGTTGAGCTCCTCTCTTTCCAGTTACCACCCACAGCGTGCTCTTTCAGTCTGTAGCGCATACAAACCAGTCACAGTGTGAGGCTGTTTGTCATGAGCTCAGTGCAGAGGAGCGGCTGTGTGTTCAGGCGATGACTCACCCTGGATGAGAGAGAAAGTGGGCTGTCGGATGTTTGTATCTCTTTCTCACCCAGTGGCTGAGTCTGTCCATGTTAACAAAGTATAGGTGCTACGTTAACGAATGAGATCAACTTAAAATACAACCACACCGGACGTCTTGTTATATTCTGTCCTCTGTGTCTCAGGTTGGTCTGTCCCCGTCCTTCTGTGTCCGGAGTCTTCACGGTTGTGAGAGAAACCTGCTGACGTTAATGCCCCCATACCTCCTTGGACCACTGGCCTGCAGAGTCTTTAGAAGATGCGGTATGAGCAGGACAGCATGAAATGTTCATTTTGCTCTGAGACTGAGGCACTGGCTGTGAAGATGTTTTGGTTTTTTTCCTTTCAACTCTTGTCATCCACTTCTGTCATCTAGTCAATTTCCCCTCGTCACCCGGTTAGGAGGGTCAAGTGTTGCACCGGATGTTACAAACACCATCACCCCTGTACCCCACCCATCTAACCCCCCCCCCCCTCCCTCTGTTTCTATTACTACTTTTTGTTTTTACAGAACCCTAATGGCAGTTTTTAAGACGCATTGTGAAGTGTAAAAAATTAAAAGAGGAAAAAAAAAGATTCAAGTTATGAATAATTCTATATTTAAATCTATAATGAGAATAATTATAATAGTACTCTACTACCACAAACTGCATGCTGTACAGAGCTGGGAAAAGGGAAAGTGCTGAAGACTGAAGCTTTGAGATCCCCCGCTGACCTGTTTCCATTTAGGTTCTTTTCTTTTTCTTCTTTTTTCCAATGAATATTTTTTAATTATTATTTATATAAAATATGTCCCAAACAGGCTATGTTGTTGGATGATCCTTTGTCCTGTTTTTATTATTTTTTTACCTGCCCTTAACACGGTTATTATTTGACGGGAATGCTACTCTGGTCTTACTCTGATGTCTGCAGCTAGTTTGTAGTCAGATCGTAGAGTATCGGGCCGATGCGGCTGCAGGCGGTATGCCGTCACAATCACCCAGTCGCCTGTTTTTCGGCGATGCTGCTCTTTATTGTGTCGATCACATCAGCGGGGGAGCCCCGCCCCACTCTTACGCAGCCGAGGCCCATCGTCAGCCCCTCGCTGGGAATAGATCAGAGAGCAGGTGAGTCATTACTCTGAGGGAGGGAGAGAGCAGCGCTTCCCACGTCAGCAAGGTCGACGCAGAGATCCTCTGTTCAACCAAACGCACGAGGAAGGATGAAGAGATGTCTCGCGTTTACAGGCTGAATAATATCCCAGCGGTATGATTAGTGTGTCAGGACACCTTCTGTTTCAAACAGTACATCAGCTGACATGAAATATGTTACAACAGCATAAAACCACGGGTTGCGTATATAGTCCGGTTTTTATTCACAAAAAAATGTTTCGGTCCAAAATGAATAAGGGCCTCAGTTGGTCCCACACGGTCTAGCGTTTGTCAAGGCTGCGAGACATTTAAATTTTCTGCACTACGCATTTACAATAAAACGGATGGTCCACCATGATTGAGGACAAAGACATGAATTTTATAATATACAGGTGTTCTAGATCCAACCCACGTCTGTGAAAGGAAAAGGGACACGCGCTATCTGCCATTGCAGTTTCCCAGGTGACATCACGCATAACGTGCAGCAATTGTTCTCATGTTTGAAGAAATGCAGTTTGACATGAATGCTTAACAAATTATGTTACAACCATACTGGCACACAGAGTGGAGTCCTGTGATTTTAACCTGTAAACACGGAGGATATCTGCAAAGTATTACTTTAAGGATTGGGCTGCAAATATTTTCATTTTTTTTTTCATTTTTTTTTCAATGCCAACAAATAAACAAAACCAACAAGGTGTCAGTTTGTCTCTTCATACTTTCTGACTTCCCCAGCCCCATGTGGTTCTCAGCTCCAAGCCCATTGTTTTTCAACTTTAGATAATTCCTAAGAAATGGTGAAATTTAATGGTAAATCATTTACTAAAACGGCTGTCCGCTGCATTTTTTTTAGAAAAACGCGACACTAATGGGAGTAAATCTTCAGCCGTGGGTTAACGACGCAGTTTTTATAATGAAAGTGGTCTTCACTCAAAATAAATGAATGTGCAGCAATGATTGAATGTCACCTGCTCCAGCGACGTGGCTCACCGGTTTAGTCTTTTAATAGTTTATGGACAACAATGGAGAGCTATAAACTAAATCAGGCTTTGACTATACAGGTCATTCCTGATCGTATCATGAATTCATTGTTAGTTTTGGTCTTTTTGTGGGATTTGTAGACGATAAGAAAAATATAGAATATCACCAGACGTATCTTTTATTTAGTAATACGGAGTGAGTTTATCCCACTGCTATTCAGTTTCAACCTCCCCTTTCACAGCCTCAACTCTGTCACTGGACCATCTGTCTGAAGGCCTGAGAGGCTCCTATGTCAGTCACTTTAAGTATCATCTGTCAGTCTCACCCTCAACAGAGTCCCGGCACTGATGCAACACTTCGCTCAAACCCTGATACCGCCTCCTTAATTATGATGAATAATGGGGACAAATGGTTAACAAAAATCCTATAAAAATATATGAAATATGAGTATATAAAATCCTTGATGCATGTTATTCAGAACTGTGTTTGCTGTGTAGTTTGGGTATCCCATCTGTTTTTACAGATCTGCTGATATGGTGTAAATGAGAGGGTTGCGAGCACTTAAGTTATGTTTTTTTCTTTTACATGATCACTGTTCTTATCGCCAAATACATAAACCTCAAGCTTTCACGGAGACATTTACCCTCGTGGTGATCGAGACGAGAAGGACACTTGAGGATTATGGTTTTGAAATGAGAGAAATGGGTAACGGACACTCCGTCGTTATCTTTCTTCCCATCAAAGTGCTTTTTGTTTTAAAGTCAAAACTGTACAGTATTCACACACACGTTGTTTGGACATACAGTAGCATGCTGAAAATTCACAGTTAAGTCTGAAAATATTAAATTTTTCTGAAGATGGGTCTATTTTCAAAGCTATGTAACAAATGCATTTGATTTTGAGACTGGTTACCAATAAAAAGGGGCATCACGTGTCACATGGCGTCACAGTGGAAATCAAGGTCTGAATGGAAATGCTGGAAGAGACTGTTCTTCTGTCCTTTAGGACATCTGTGTTTTGATGCGTCAGCTATTTACCCAAATGTAAGGGACACCAATGCCAAGCATCTAACACACGATGCTTGAAGTGCTAAAGACCTTTTTGTTCAAGTCTCTTGTCTACAGATAATGGATGTGAAATAAAGTCGATGAAGAAGATGAGATTGTTAACGGTTATATGGGACTGAAGCCGGGTGAGGCTGTGTGTGACACGGTGTGCACACGCTCCGTTCCTCCCTGGCCGAGCTTCTCTGCACTGCGCAGGCCGCTGTAGAGCCTCTCTTCAACCGACACAACCAGCTTGTCTGTCAGGCTGCTCTCGGATAGAATAGCTTGACTGCTGTTGTGTCTGTTGTTGACTCTCGGATCCATGTTGCTCATCTGCGTAGTGGTCAAAGACCGGCTCGTTGTGCTTCCCTTGCCCTTTTTTGTAGAGGCCTGGCAGCCATCACCCTCACCAGTCGACTCTGTGCAACTCTTTGTTGCGTCGGTGCCTTCGGAGGTTGTGTCGGCTGTACTTTCTGCGTCTTCCTCGGCACCTCCTTCATCTTTGTCATCTGTGCTCTCTTTGGCGGCTTCCTCACAGGCCGCAACCTCGCTGGCTTCCTCATCAGCAGCACTCGCAATGCGCGAGAGTGTGCTGTGATACCTGGTGTCCAGAGGGTAACCGGCGCTGTCGCCTCTCCTCAGCGGCGTGAACCTCTGCCTCTCCAAAGATGGGGAGTACCTACCCCCAGCACCTGACCCTGGGTCGCTGTATTGCTTGTGTCGCTGCCACTGTTTTCGGAGGTGAACTCTGGATCGGTGCCTGGAGCGCAGCGGCGAATCCTGCTGGTCAAAGCGTGGATCGTGACGGAGGAACTCGTTGAAGAGAGCGTCTGTCTTCTCGTCGATGCTGTAGTCGCGGCGGCGGAGACGGGGTTTGTGGGGAGTAGAGGACTGTGGGATTGGCTTAATCAGAGGAGACATCAACTGTGATTGTGATTCTGGAGGTTGAAGGGATTTCAGAAGCTGATGTGGTTCTTGAAGGGTAAGAGACTGGCTGCCAGTTTGAGATCTCTCCTTTAGTTTCTCCTCTGTGCCGTCCATCTCGTCCTCCAGCTCCTCCTGAAACTGCCTGGCCTCGACGCTCTCGCACACTGAACCTTTTCTCCCAGAGCTGGTGAAGAACAACCTTCTCTCAGACGCTGTCTTCCCTCTCGGACCTCCAGGAGTCCAAAAAAGCCGCATTTCCTCTGGTGCCTTGGATGGTGCTTCAATGGAGGTGTAGCCGCTGTCCATCTGGAGGAGTTTACGATTCCCTGCCTCACCCTCTCCCCCAGCTCCACTTCCCACCTCATTGTTCCCACCTGACGCCCCTCTGAATCCTCCCTCCAACATCTCTCCCTCGCCTTCTCCTTCAGGCTCATCGTCCAGGTCTTGGGACAAGCAGCTGTCCAGGCCAGAGCGAGCTCCTGCGCCACCATGGGATGAGACGCTGTCGGCATCGCTGCGGATGGACTCCCGATCTGTGCTGCTCTGGTCTGAGGAGGCGTATTGCTCTAGAGAGGCTCGCAAGCTCCAAATGTCTCTGTACAGGGAGGGAGGAGCCTCCGAGCTCTCCTGGCGAATCATGAAGGAAAGGGATGAGCCTGAGCCGGCCCTTAACCTCGCCTCAGCTCCCAACCCCAGCTCATCTCCTTCATCTGCCTCACTCGTTTTCCTCACGTCCGATGTCTGTGTGTCTTTAGTTGTATTCATGTCTTCGAACCTTTCCTGTACAGCAGTTCCTTGTCGTACCGCAAACAAGTCGTCGTCTTCTACCGACTCCAGCTCGACTCCCACTGCTTCTGTTCTTGTACCTGCACCGAACTTTGTTTCTGTTTCTACTCCTGTCCCATTGGCTGTTGCCTCCTCCTGCCTCTGGGCGCGACAATCATTTGTTGGCGCACAGAGATCCTCTCCTCTGGGGCCGCTGCTACCGCCTAACTCCACCATGGCCTCTGGTTTTAACCTGCAGAGATGGAAAACAGTTAATCATTCTTTCTGGGAATGTCATGGTCCAAGTCATGGGGTTATGGAAAGGGATGTACCTGCTGAGGAAGATTGAGGACGTGAGTACAGTTTCTGGTTGAGAAAGAGACTCTGCAGAGAGGGACTGGAGGCCACTGGCCAGGACGGGAGACTGTGGGAACGACTCAATGACCTCATCTCCGAGGGACAAAGACTCGTCGGTGCGATCAGTGGTTTCACTTGCTGCTCTCTGTCTCTGGAAGGGCCTTCTCTTGGGGGATCCTAGTAGAAATACACATGAAAATAAAGAATGTCTACTTGATGTTTTTCACCTTTTCTAAATATTTGTTTTGCCTTTTTACTTCATCCACAAATCTAAGCTTATCATCAACATATGACATTTATCCAAACCTTTGGCATCCAGGCTGGCAGCCCGATGACTGCTGTCAAACTTCCACTTCCTGAAGTAAGGCCCTGCCCCCTCCAGACTGGCATGACGCCGCAGTTTAGAGAAGAAATGTAGAACTGAAGTCTGTCCCGGCCCTTGAGTCGACTCTCCTCTCATCCCCCTTTCGCTCTCAGCCTCTCCCCTGTCCCCGATAGCCTCCATCTGACAGAAGAGATGAAGGGAGAGGAGGACGAAGGGAGGTGATGAGACATTAAGGCGGGTTGAGGCAGACAAGCTGAGACGAATCACGACGGGCAGAGGCAAAGCCCCTCAGGGGACAGCAGTTTGTCATATTGTCACTCAGCTGCAGTGATGACCGATGTCACAGTGCATCACTAGCTCTGAGCCGGTGGCAGCTGCTTTTCACAGCTCTGTTTATGTGACACACATGGATCAATCCTCACTGAGGAATCTATCTGTGCAAATTTATTTATGGATCACAACTTTACTGTAAAAATAAACATTTAGTGGTTTGCAGATTTTGAGGAAATGTTTTCTTTTCATCTAAGCAAAAATGTTTCAAGCAGGAACTCGAAACATGCACAAAAAAAGCTGTGATTGAAATCTTTTCTTACAGACATTCCTGAAAGTCCTGAATTTACCTGTAATATGCAATGACCATTTTATAGCTGTCACAAAGTGGAAAAAGGTTCAACTCACTGTCTGGGACCATGACTGCTGTGCTTTCATGGCGGATGAAGCCTGTCTGGGGCCCTGGTCCAGTATGGTGGAGTGGTGCGGGTCTCCAGGCAGACCTCCGCTGAGTCCCACCCAGCCAGGGACTCTTCTCTCAGTGGGCTGGAAAGAGAAATCAACGCAGGGAGACAACGATGAGGAAACAAACCGGATTTGGTGACATTAGTGAGATAAATCACAGCCAGTGAAAAGTTACCTGGTAGATAGTGAGGGCCAGTTTGGGAGCTGCGGTCTCATTGATGTTGATGGTGCTGCTCTCTGTTGAGTCACACTCCATGATGGTGAGGATCTTCAGGTGACACGGAGCCGGAGGCAGGTGAAGGTGGGTCAGCCGGGCCTTTTTCAGGTGGTGGAAGTCTCCCTCAGTCAGAGTGTACCTGAGAGAGAGGACGAATCATTTAATCTGATTCCACCGACAGCTCGTCCAAATTACAATGTAAAATCACCTGTTTAACTGTACCTGCGTCCTTTGTCCTGGGTCGTCTTCTCCTGTTCATAAAGTGCAGATTCATAAAATGAGACTCTGCGGCCGGTAGACCCAGTGGAGGCAAATCGCTCCGACTCTCCATCGTGACAGCTGGCAGCTGAGAGAGCGTCTGATTCATCCAGATGAATGGTGATCTCTGAACGACAAAGAGAAGAAGGAAGAAGCGAGGGAATGAAACGACCGAAGTGACTACAGCGGACCAAAAGAGATGTATGTATGAACCGAAGAAAATACACAGCTCTGACCTTGGGTGGGCTGAGAATCCTCAGCATAAGTGGTGTTTGTCTTCTCTGGGTCATCACTCGCTCTGACGGGAGGAACAGATTTTTACTCTTTGCAAGTGACTGGTCACGTCATAACTTTCAATGTCAGATTCAGCACGGCTTTAACCCACTGCTGTTACAATCGCGTTGCCTCCTGTAATCCCTGCGGGTAAAACCAGGCCTGCCCAGGTCCCACACAGTGTGTCACCTAGCCGGGCGCACCCACCTGGAGTAGCGTCGTCCACGCAAGCAGCAGCGGTGACAGAAGAGGAGCAGCAGGGAGAGCAGGACCAGCGTCCCCCCGGCAAAAACACTCAGCAGCACCAACAGCAGCCCATAGTTCTCCACCTGGCCCGCCGCCACAGGCACATCCTGAAAAACATAATGTCCTGAAATTGGAATTTTGGATATTTTGAATTTTCATTAAAAGTAAAAAATAGATCTCAACCTTTTCTTGCTGTATAAAAATCAGATATTGACAGAAAATATGAAGCACAAAGACAGATCTCTTATTTATCTTATCTTATCTCATATTTCGCTGTTGTGAGCTCGCTGGCATGCGTTGGTCCTGCTGGGGCAGTAATTGATTCTTCTCCCTTTGAGCTTCGCAGCAATTAGGAATCTCTTTGTCGCATTACGCTGCCAGCAAATCCTCGTAATATTTAATAAGGAGAGAATTTACACAGAGACTTTCTTGAGTCCTTGCCTCCATACAGTGATTCTTATCCACACACAATGCTTTAGGCCCTCTGATTAATACTCTCAGTCTTGGTTGAGTGAGCTTGGGGATGCTAATCGAAACGTCAGCGAGACCCTTAATTCAATCTCCCAGCTCTTCTCAATGAGGGGGAATTGAGGCCTCCGCAGGCTAAAAATAGAAATCGGAGGAGGTTGCAGACGCACATGAGCAATCCCCACACCAGACTTTCCTGGCTCTTCTTCCGAAGTCAGTTTCAACAGAGAGAGAAAATAATTGGGCTCTTCTCACCGTCACAAAGGGAATATTCATCTATTGCAACATTTAGCGTTACATAATATATGAAAAATGTTAAAGGTCATCGTGCACAGATTTAAAGAAAACTGAGACGTAGAGAAGCTCCTCACTGAGCACAGGAAGACCTTTAGATGAAGATGATGGCCTTAGCAAGAGCAGCATCAAGGTCATTAACAGTCATTTGAAAGTTGGTTTGTGCTCCTTATACAACTGTAGAATGAAACATTCGTACATTTTATATTATAAAGCCAAATTACACAAACTGCCTCCTTATCTGTGTTCTCTACTGACTCCTAAAACTCTCAGTAGCTTCAACCTTCGCCACAAATAACGGATACGTCATTCCTCAAACCGGCACTGTTTTAGGTGAAAGTGTTTTTAAAGTTTTTGCTTCAGAGACACTTTAAACTAGATTATTTTACAGCATGGAAGGAGTTAAAAGCAGGATTAAGGACAATTGAATCACTGGAAGTTTAAAGTACAGCTCAAAGCCTGCTGCTGACTGGATGTATGGGCACTAAAGGGCTGCAACTAATCATTTTAATTTTCATTACCGGTATATTGTAATCTGCCCATTACTTTCTCAATCAAACGTTTTGTATAAAATGTCAGAAAATTGTGAAAAAAAATCTTTTTAATTGTAGTTTGCTTTCTCCAAATGTCTTGTTTTGTCTGACAATCAGCTAAAAAAACAACAACATATTACAATATAACAGCAGCAAACAGAGAATGTTTGACATTTTGATTGAAAAATGACTGAAACAATTAATCTTCTGTCAGTCGACTAATGGAGTTGCATTAAAAAAACAACGTGTTTGTGTGTGTGATAAAGACTGTGTTGGGTTGACTTTCTATTCGCTGTAAAGGTGCTTCCGTAAAACAAAGCATCAATCAATCTGTGTCAACCTCAACCGCCGGCTCAATCCAACAGCAAGCAAGTTGCAACATGGAGGAGGGACTTTCTTCTTCTACAACCAGATGACGATTACGTGCGTTAGAGCAAATGAAAATACCCTTTTTTCCCCCCTCTTTTCATTCCACCTCAAACCTCAGGCCTGAACATGTCAAACTAAGTCCCATGTCATACAAACACACACACACACACACACACACACACACACACACACACATAGAGTATATTTTCACATTCATTAGATGCTATCGTGGCCTACATTCTGCTGAAGCCTATGGGGAGATACAGTATCATGTGTTTGAAGCCGTATGTGTGTGTAGGTAACATGCACACCTTGATACACACACACACACACACACACACACACAGAGAGAGCTTGTCAGAGCATCTTTAGCTTAATTAAATCTGCTGTTTTCACAAGCTCAGCCAAAGAGGAAGAACAACACGATCAATCAGCAGCGAAGCCTCTCGCCAGTCTTTTGGCCATGCTTCTTTTCTTTTTTTTCTTTTTTTTTCTTGAAAGAAACAAGACAATATTAAGACAATACATAGACATAACAACAAGAGGATGACAAGAACAGTGGGATAAAAGCCAGCAAATCTCATATAGTCAGTGTGTGTGTGTGAGAATGTCCTTGAGCCTTTTGAGATGGAGGGAAAAATATATAAAAATAATAATAATAAAAAAATTTATAAAAAGAAAACACAAACTAAAAAACAAAAAATGAATAAATTAAAAACAGATAAGTATGTGTGCATATGGATGTTCATGTATGCATGTACGTGGGTTTCAAAAAAAAAGAAAAACAAAACAGAAATCAATAATAGTAAAAAATACAACAACAAAAAAAAAAAATATATATATATACACCGGTATATATACTATACATATTTCAATATTAATAAAATGGGTGGTGTCACGTTTGCAGAAACATAGTGAGGGATGACCAGGTGGAATGGTGTTCTGTTGTATTGTATATGATGGATGAGGTTAGATTTTCCATTGAAATATACTTATACTTATAATATACCATATAATATACATATACTGATATATATCATTATGCTTTTAATGGTTTCATGTGAAGCACTTTGAATTACCTTGTTGTTGAAATGTGCTGCTTTTAATGGTTTTAAAAGGACTGCACAATATATTGCCATTTCCTCCGGGACCGAGTTCGTGCAAGGCGTACACTATAAAACGCAGATCGGCAGAGATCTTTTCCAGACGTGGTTTGTGTGCGAGTAATTGCAGAATTGCGGCAGTGTATGGTTGATTGCGTGCAGCGTAATGTCTCAGGGAGACATCAATTATTGTTTCAATGTATGTTTTAAATCTCCTTTACTTTTGCCTTTATGCTTTTAATGGTTTCATGTGAAGCACTTTGAATTACCTTGTTGTTGAAATGTGCTATACAAATAAACTTGCCTTGCCTTGCTGCCTATCATTAAGTTTCTCCAGTGTGCGATGTGTGTGTTATTCCTTGATTTTCAGTTCATGAGGATAGTTTTCTTGGCGATAGTTCGGGCCACAAGGAGTAATTTGCGGTTTGGTTTACTCAGATGTATTGTTGAGATGTCTCCTAGTAAGCACAGTGAAGGGGATAAAGGGACGAGGCAGCCCAGGAAGACAGACAGTGACTCAGTTATTTCTTCCCTTAAAGTGATGAACTGGTGTGCAGTGTCAGGTGGCGTGAACAAAGCTATCTGGGCTGTTTTGAGTGCAATGTGAACAGATATCTGATGGGAATCCCATTTGAAACATTTTTTTCCCGGTGTAATGAATTCTGTGAAGTATTTTATACTGTATTAGTTGTGAATTGGCATTTTTAGTCATGAAGTAGATATTATTGCAGATTTGGTTCCAGAAATCAGCATCAGGAGTGATGGATAGGTCTGATTCCCATTTTCTTGATGGTATGGATGATGTTTTGTCAGACTGTGATATTACTCTACATATTTTTGAGATTAACTTTTTTGAAGAGGGGATATTAATTAATTCTGAGGTTGAGGGGGGTAATTCTAGGTTAGTGGCCTTAATGTTAAGTTTGGATTGAACGGATGATTGGAGTTGCAGATATTCCAAAAATAGATTGCTCCTGATGCCGTACTTCTGAACCAAGTGAGGGAATGAAACCATGGTGTTATTATTGACGATGTGTTTCAGATGAGTGATGCCTTTAGCGGACCATGTGTGGAGATTAAGAGGTGTCTTGTGACTTAGAAAATCAGGATTGTTCCATATGGGAGTAAAATTTGAAGGTGCAGAAGTAATGTTAGTGATTTTGTGGAATTTCCACCAGGCTGTCAGAGTTTCTGCTATTGTTAGTATATTGAAACAAGGATGGCGTTTGATAGATTGGCTTAAAAATGGTAGGTCAGAAATCTGAATGTCCTTACAAACTGTCTGTTCTATATCTAACCATGTGTTGTCTGATTGGCTGGGGTGGGTCCATTTAAGAATGTACTGAAGTTTATTTGCTAGAGAGTAGTGAAAAAAATGTGGAGCTTCAAGTCCTCCTTGTGTTTTTGTTTTTTGTAGAGTGGCCAGTTTAATTATTGGCGTTTTATTTTTCCAGTAGAATTGAGTAATGATTGAGTCAAGCGACTTGAACCAGGAGTGGGTGGGTTGAGATGGTATCATTGTGAATCGGTAATTTATTTTAGGAAGTATTGTCATTTTAACTGTAGCTATTCTGCCCATGACTGATAATGGTAGGTTCATCCAGCGGAGGAGGTCTTCATTTATTGTTTTAAGTAATGGAGTGAAGTTGAGTGGCCATGCTTCTAACACACACTCTCGAGGGAAGCTACAGTCCATTCTCCCTCCGCACAGACAGCTTTAACTGTCCGATAATCACCTCCGCAGGCTCAGATATCCTCCTGCCTCCAGGGAGCTGATGTGAAGGTGGGGAGACTATAGTGTTGGTGGACACAGAGTGGGAGGGGCGGACGTAGCGGTACTCACGGTGGAGTGCTCAGTCAGACTTGTCAGAACAGGCGAATCATTGCTCATGGTCCAGGTCAGCGTGTGTGAACCCTGCAGAGGATGGAGACAGTGAAGTCAGACGGAGCTGCTGCTTCTTTCGCGACAATAACGCAGTTTCTGTTATTTCATGCGGAAAAGTCAGAGAACAGGTGAAACAAATCCTGTGACCAAGACCAACAGTGAAGTTATCCTATCTTATGCATATGTTATAGACCTCCATTGTTTAAAAAAAAACACATCAATGAGCCACACAGTTGCACCAGGTGTCATGTTCCTTCAACGCGATGAATGTGGGCACTGTAGTTTATTTTGAATGTCACACAAACGTCCTGCTTCAGTAAATAAGCACCACTTGTGTATTAGTCCACGGCTAGACGGCCCTCAACAAAAACATGATTTCTTCCAGCAACATTTGATAAAACACCTACAGAGCCCACCTGTTTTAAAATGTAAGTGTGCATTGATTTGTCTTGTAATAATTACTGTACATGGGCATTGTGTGATCACTCCTAACCGAATGTCCTCGCGTGTAGTTATCAATATTCCAATTCAAAGACAGCGATGAGCCATCACATCTCGTCTCATATACACAGGTGGGCTCACACAATCTCCCCTTTGCCGGAGGGAGATGTATTCAAACCTTGACTACGCCAAAAACATGAAGAATTGTGCTCATACTTTTTGTGCTGATTATTGACTCCTGGACTGCTTGCTTTTAGTATTAGACTTCCAAACCCCCAGGAAGAGACCTTGGAAGCTAATTTAGCGACCAAACCGGGGTTCCTCATGTGATGTTATTGGGCCCGAAAAGACCCCCCCCCCCCCCCCCCCGAGTCAACTGTTTTTGCAGACTGTACAGTACCTGCACCTCATGACAAGTAAACTGGTCCTCTTGTTTACAACTGCTGTAATTCCCCATTTAACATTGAGCAGTGCATTAAATGTGTCTAAAGATTCACTGACATCTCCTGAAGAGGGACTGTTACACACACACGAACAATATCACACAATAACCAACAATCTCTCATCTCAGTCATTAGACGACAGTCCGCTGTTTGTAAAATAGGACGGAGACAGACAAAGATGTAAGAGAGGGAGACGACTGCGTGTGCAGCTTGTGTAACATCAGTCCACGAATGCATTGCTTTCACATGCTGATAACACTGCCGCACATTCCCTCTCCATGTGAGAGTGATATTTTCTGTAATATGCTGTCTCGTACCAACAGCTCAAGGTAACACTGATAAGGACAACGCTCTGAATAGCAAGAGCACACTGACAATAGAGAACCACACTCACTCAGATCATGTTGAAGTTTGGTAACACTTTACATTTACTGAGTGGTTTAACACTCTATGACGTATAGTTGTAAGCATGGTCGTGTTTAAGTGTTTATTAATCTACATTATTTGTCAACCACTATAAACATATTAGAATTGTATATTATTACAGCTGTTATAAACTAGTTATAATAGGGGGACTTAAAGTAAGAAAATCATTTTAACAAAAGAAAATAAAACACTGTCCTCTCTTTGCACACTGAATAACAAGCAGTTAAAATGGTTTAAAGCTACCGTGGAAAATAATGTAATGGTCTATTTGATTTGAATGTCCAAGGTTTTAAAAATGTCCTTGCTGGTGCTCTTACATTTTCCTTTTCTTTCTTATTACGACCTAATAAAACCACTAAATCCACACCTAGAGCATTTAGCATGTTTTTTCAGAGCAGAAGTCCATTTGAATGATTTCACTATATTACTGACCTGTTACAGAAATCAACCAGCAATCAATTCTACCAGGCCACACTCAGTTATAGCGGTTTCCTTTATGCATTGATGACATGAAATGTGTATTAATATATATAAACTTGATGACATGACATGACAAACTCATGCTGTGAAGCCAAACAGTGTTCAAATATACCAAGTGTACCAAATATATCAGGCAGATAAAATAATAAATAATAAAAGTGTGTTAATATATATTATTTAATATTTGTTTAATTGTATAAGTATTCATTGATTCACAATAACCTTTTCGTCTACTTTTGACTGAAAGTGTTTGAAATGCTATTAGCATTATTTTTTTATTATTTGTATTATTGTATTTGTATATAACAGTATTATTATTATCCAAGAAGTAACCACAATACAATTCTGACACTGACTCGTGGAGAAAAAAATAAATCCAAAGTGTGTGCGTGTATGTGCGTGCGCGCGTGTGTGTGCGTGTATATGTGCGTATGCGCGTGCGAACGTTAGTTTCGAGGGTGTCATCACATGTTACATCCTCACATCATCTCTCGCTTTAACCATGTACACCAGACAGACAGACGATTCAGCTCAGACAGACGGACATTCTTTCACTCCATCAGCAGATTGTAATGATGTGTGTGATGTTTACACCCTCATAAGCACCATCAGTAGTCGGCTGAAGGGAGGAGGAGGGAGGCGGGAGGGAGGGAAAGGGGTCACTGCATATCACCCTGACGTGTGACTGGATGATGAACGTCTGCAGATGGGTTGTATCTTACGGTCTATACAGGCGGTGTTGAAGCAGCTCCCCTCCGCTCTGTGCAGACTGACTACAGCGACCCGCTGCAGCCGGCAGCGCTCAGCAGCAGCAGCCTCAGCAGCAGCAGCAGCAGCATCTTCCTTTCTCCTCCGAAAACTCGCCGATCAGGGATGTCCCGCATATCTGCGTCGTCTGCTCTCAGCCTGCGGGGAATGAATCAAGATTACTCACACAGGAACCCCGCGCGTCAAACACCTCTCACTGAAAAAACTCCGATGAAGCTACCTAAAGCCGGCTCACCTGTCACACATCTTACAGAATGAAATAGTAACACATTACACCGCGAGTGCGCCTGTCGGTCCATGAACTGGTCCTGGTTGTGAGTGGGACGTGGATCGGACTCACCGGGATGTAGACTCCGTTTGAAGCGGCGGTCCACAGGCAGCCTGCCCCGTCTGCATACTTTAATTTGGGCTTCAAATGAAGACTGTAGTTATGAATGAAACCACACGCGATTGGATACACCTACCGCCCGCTCCCTACTCACCACGTGACCAGCTCTGACGGTGATGGTGGTGATGATGTGAGATGGAGGAGAGAACCTCATTCACAGCAGTTGCTCATGAATGGCAGCTAATGTGAGAGCAATTCATTGGTTGGCTATCGGGTTTTTTTATGTTGGGGGGGGGGGGGGTATGCTGTCGATCCGGACATGATTCATGTTGTAATATGTTCCATGTGCTGTGTTTGAGTCTGCCTCTGTTTCTTTGTTGCGCGACAAATTGCAGAGAGATGGCTGTTGTGGACGTCTTTGTAATCTCACGTTTCACCAGCTGGCGGCAGCGTTGCACTGTTGTTTTCAGGTTGAACACACTTTAGGCGGAAGTCCTTCAGTTCTTCATGCAGCTGTTTTTTTGTTTTGTTTTTTCAAAGTCAGATACAGTCAAGACTCCCTGCTAAACAATAAATAGTTTGAATTATTTGTATATAATAGAACTTGTCCAAATGAGAGACTTCACTCCATAAGAATGTGTTGATCCCTTAATGTTGTTATCTCCTTAAATGCACACTGTAGAAAGATATGTTATTCAGGACAAACATATCTCTATATATACATCATCAACCTGCAGTCCATAGTGAAATGCCTTGTTGTGTTGTATTTACTTCAAATAAGGTTATTACGTCCTCATACATTCAACAATGAAATAAACTCTGTTACTTTAAGATAAATGTTTTTCAAACCCTAGATCCAACTCTAGTGGAGCTGACATTGTCTTAACATAGAATCATACTAATATAATGTAACAGATTGGGCACAGGTTTAGCCCTCTTTGATGATTTGAGTTTAGTTATTTAATTGGACTCACGACAAATGCAGCTAAAGGCATTCAGCATGACCAAGATGACCCACCAACAGCATTTGTAATTTGATACGCTGTGTGTTTACTCTCCCCTGTGGCTTCTTGCACCACGAAGATTCTCTACACTATTTGCACTCGAACTCCAATCCAAAAAGGCTTCTTGCAACCATCCCCTCTGCAGTCTACATTCTTGAGTCATGTGGAAATGAAGGAGTTGCACAAATGCAAGATGTGTTCGCTGTAAAGGGGCAGGAGGTCTGCGCCTGAGATAACAAGCTGGAGGACGATATCTGAGTTCGTTGGAACTCATTTAATGTTTCTGCGTAAAGACTTTCCCAAAAAGTAGAGCAGCTGCTTGAGTGACAGAAATAAAGGCCCACGCGGACTATTTTGATTCCACTGAGGGAATCAGTTCAGGGCCAACTAAATGACCTACATGTATTGACTCACTGGAGTTAGCCCACAGAGTGAAGTCTGTTGGGGGAGTGAGGTGTCACATTTTTGGGACAAAGGAGGAAGAGACGCTGTATGCAGGAATGTGACCACATGTCCTAAACTTTAATGGCCTCTCGTCTCCTCAGGTTACGAATCTCACATTCCAATACATTTTTGGGACATTTTGAAAGCTGCAGTCTCTTTTCCGCATGCTAAACTTGGTCTACTTTACTCTTCTGTCATCTAAAACATAAACACAACATATGTTTTCAAGGACTTGGGACTTGTCGCTTTTAGACCTCTACATGTAATTAATACATGCATTATGAATATTTATTATTGCAAGTGTAATACTTTACACATATAGAAGAAAATTTGAGCTTTCGCCACTGATTACAAAACTCCAGTACTCTTTCAAAGCAATTTATTGGCTAGAATTGCATACTAAACACAATGAAACATCAAAAATGGAGACATTTCAGTGTAAACAAGCAGACTCCTAAGGTGCTTGTGACATCGGGGTACCCCTCAGGGTTTCTGGCTCAGCGTATTGGGAACATTGGTATGTACACTTATACCAATAAATAAGCATGAGATAAATAAATGCATTGTTTTTGAGGTCTGTTGTGCTTCACATGATGGCTGAGCTAAAGACAATGACTAGAACATTTCATTTGAAGCAATAAATTCAGATTCATATAAATATGAGCTCTCCTCTATCTGGTTTTTTTGTGTATTTTCAGACAACTCGACCGCCATTTGATGATTTTCTCAGTCTATCGCTGATATTTGTTGTTGAAATATCCAGGGGTGATTCCATACAAATGTTTGTGTGTGTGTGTGTGTGTGTGTGTGTGTGTGTGTGTGTGTGTGCGTGTGTGTGTGTCGGTTGACGTCACAGCAGCGTCTGTGCATGCTCTGGAGAGCAGGACATCCTGTGGAATTGTTCTCAGCAAGGCCCGAAGAATGTAAAGCAGCAACCTCTACCTTCTCACTCGTCTTTGTGAAACGTTGGATTGGCCCGCTGCCATAGAAACGTTGGGGGAGGATTGGGGGAGGATTGGGGGTGGGGAGGCTCGGGGAGGGAGACGAGATCTCCATCAGAATCTCAGTGGGACATCGTGTTTATCAAGTCACTGTAAAGGAGGAAATACTAAGAGATTAGGGTGTGATTCCTTTTCAATTCCTGTGAAATTCAACAAAGATTTAGATGAAGTTATGGTTTTAAATGCTATTTTACGGTGAAAATGAGATGAAAATAGTGTACAGCTATGCAAAGCACAACAGAACAGAAAAGGAGTGGATAGCTGCGGTGTTTCTCACACACTGCACAGACGGAAAAAGACATCGGGAGGCAAACATGTCTGCATTTCGGAGAGGAGTGAGTGCGGGGGTGAGTTGAGGGAGGGAGGTGATATGGACGTGGAGTGACGCAGGCCGTATAAAGCGGGGGAGTTGTGGGTGCAGCTATTTTTAGCCACTGTGTGGAAACACATATTAGCTGCATTTCTCTGCCCTATCCCGGTTTCCTACGTCACTTTACTCCAAGCCGGTCCTCTCTCGACCGTGAGTCACGTGACAGGTGCAGACCAGAGGACCTGCTGGGGACCAGAGCTGGGACACGAATACCAAACAGGAGAGGGAGGGGGAAAAAGACTGCAGAGAACAAAGGGTGGTTACTGTCTGTGAGCGTCTCCCCCCACCGGCTGAACAGCGAGATTATACCGCACCCACAGATGCGCATGTAGGGTGTTTCTCTGCCTTCAGCTCAGTGCATGCTGGGACAGGCTTCAGCACCCATGTGAACTGGTAACAGGAAAAAAGGAGGAATAATAGTGTATAAATACATATATTATAATAATAATAATTATATATATATATATATATATATATATATATATATATATATATATATATATATATATATATATATATATATATATATATATATATGTATATATACTGTATATATGTATATACTAAAAACTACAGGTCTTCTTTATTGTTGAGCTGTTGTTGCAGGAATATGCAGGAATTACTAATATTGTATTTCTACACTGAGTTGTAGCTACACTAATGTGCCTTGGAGTTGACAGGTGTATAAGAGTCCCTTCCATTTTATTTATACCGCACACAATCCCATATCTGTTTGAGTGCTTTTCAATCTGTACCACTATGACCCCCTATATCCTGATACCTAAATAAAAAAGGATGATTAGCAGGTGAGTTTAAACTGTAGTTTTATGATCATTAAGTTCAGGGTTCCCACTTAAGGTGGGCGGCACTGTGTTTGTAGGTCACACAAATACAGATGCGTTAGTGGTTGATGTAATAATTTCACACTGCCTGGTTTTTTTACACATTGAAATAGTGTCATGGAGTGTAATAACAGGGCTATTGGGTTCAGTAGAAGGTCAAGATTTATTAGTGGGGACAATGAGTAATTTCAGGAGTAGCAAAGACCAATTGTGACTCATCTCTGGGAAGCTTTTAATAATGTGAACAATCATTTAAAATATAATAATAGCCTACAGTCTGTATTGTTTTTCTAAGAAGACAAACATTTTGACATGATGACATTATGTACAATATCTGTAGCGCTCTGCAGATTACATCATTTATGAATGGTGATGATACACGAAACAGGGTGGATCCACGTGAGAAACAGACGTATATGATTGGACGGTACAGGCAGACCAGTCTCAGCCAATCAGCTCTCGCTGATTGGCTGTGCTTTCGAGTGGGCGGGGCCTACACTGACAGGGTTTGGGTGTTTTACGCTCGGTGGAGTAGTGCTGCGTCTGTCAAAGCCAGAAAGACCAACTGCCACAGTCCGCCGTGGTCCAACCGTTCTGTCATCTTATTGTTGATGTCCAAAGCTGCTTCACACTGTCCTCTGAGGAATGAGGAGCAAGACTAACAACAAAAAATACTGTCGCGTGTCGCCTCAATTCAATCCAGCGATCAGAATCTGGTCTAAAAACGTGAACCTTTCACAGCTGAATGGAGCAGCAGCGGGGGCTATGTAGCTTCACCCCAGGGTGCCAGGCTGGGGTCTCCACCGGTCAGCCAACCATGCGTTTGTCCATCACCTCGACCGCGGGCAGCCCGGTGGAGCTCACTGTCCCCCGGGGAGAGACTGTGGAGGGACTGAGGACACACATCTCGCATAAACTCAGGCTGCAGACAGACAGAATCGTCCTCCTGTATAGAGACAAGTGAGTCGTGCTTCACGTGACATATATTGCTTCATCTCTTCTATTAAGTCAATATATGCTGACTATATAATGTGCATGTGGCAGGCAGCTAACCGCAGGCCAACTGTTGGACCTGGGTGTAACAGATGGAAGCAAGCTGACCCTGGTCCCTGCCATTGAAGCTGGTTTAGTGAGTAAGCCAATGCAGCCTCCAACCATACACACAGTTGTCATCATTACTTCATGATTACCTCTCCGTTATTAGTTCTGTGCCCCCTCTTATGTAAAGTGGTGCATCATTGTTAGAGTAGCTAGAATCAATCTACGATTGATTCCTTTTTGTCCCTTCCTGTTCTAGTCCAGTTCATTTTCTAGTCATACAATTGTGATGATGCATGCACAACTGATTCTCACACTGTAGATTGATAAGCATGAAGTAATGATAGATTACGTGTAAAAATGTGTCCATACGGCTGAAATGTTAACCAATGACTAATATCTAGTGCTGTATGAGTACGGTTATCCTTCAGTTTGGGTGATGCACCACTTTACTTTGGGGGAGGAAAGGGAAATGTTAACTGTAAAAATTGGTAACTAATGGACAGGTAATCATGACCTAATGATTCAGGCCTCTGTGACCTCACTTTACTGAAGGGCGGGTATAGAAACTTAAAGGTGGGTAATAATGACGTAATGATTCGTGTGTGGTTCAGTGCTGTTTACAACATTATTCTGAATTAACCAAGAATGATAAGTTAATGACCATTATAAGGATTCACAGATAACCACGAACAATTACACATATTAGTTAATTAGCATAATATCTTAGTCATTTCTCAATCAAGTTATCAGCTACTAAAATTTGATGAAGATAAAATCAAGAACTGCCCATTAACTGATGGTTTACAAGCAGAAAAACCCGAAAAACATTTCCATTCCCATCCATGTATACACATGTAATCAGACTTCATGTAGAGATGTCATGTTGTGATGTCTTTACTGCCACAGTGCTCCACTGCCAGAGCTGAGAGAACTATGATGGACGTCTTAGAAAGTTTAACAGAAGTCCAGGTACGTTTAATGTCTTTTTGACTCTATGCTGTAAATAAATAGACACTTGTTTAATGCATGAATGTGATGGGGGGGGGGGAAAATCTTGTTCTTGAAGAATTCAAACTATGCATTGCAGGATGTAACACACATCTCACCGCTGTCCTGTGAAAACCACGTATCTCCAAAACCTCATCTTTTCTCTTTTTGCATTGTGACAATATTTGTTTTCTTCAGATAATCCAAACAAGTTTTTTCTGAAGAATTCAAAATAAACCGAATTCGGAGTGCATTGTTATCATTGGACAGAAAAGAAAAGCCCAACATACTTGTTTTGATGTTTTAAGGAAAACAATGTGCATAAACCATGCTAAGACTATTGCGTCATGTCCTTCACAAAGGCAATGCAGACTTTATTGATTACAGATAGTCATACAGCCACACACAAACACACACACACACACACACACACACACACACACACACAGCATTCCCATGGTTACTGGATGGGTACGCCAAAGGAAACATTTCATGCACGTACTCCAATACACCCATGATGACATTTGTCTTAAAATATTGTGAGTTGATGAGGATGCTGCTCTTCTGTTGCATGTCTGACAAAGTAGATACTCAATGAATGTTTGCTGAAATATTGTAAATCACTCATGCTGTTGTCAACAAATTGAACTCTGATGTGTGTCTTTCCTGACTATCGTGCAGATCAGTGACTTCCTGTCTGGGCGCTCACCTCTGACCATTAAACTGGGAATTGGTGCCCACATGATGTATGTGCAGCTTGAACTGTCTGCGCAGAACGTGGCGGAGCTGCAGCGCCAGCACGGGGACTTGAGCAGCAACCTTCAAACTGGCCTGCCCACTGCTGCCGGGATGAGCCCCCATGACTCCTCCAACAAGACCACAGGATCCCCCTCCCAAACCTCTACTCGAGCCCCGGACTCTACATCCGTTTTCCAAACTTCCTTGAACTCAACAGCTCCCGGCTCCCACTCACTCGCCGCTGCCCTTCCACATCGGTCCTGTCCGCCCCTCTCTACACACACATCCTCTCCTGTTCTTTCCACCCCTTCTTTGCCTTCTGGTTGTCGACATCCCAGCAGTCCACAACCAGCAGCCACACCATTCTGTACCCCTGCTCCCACCGGCTCCATTCCTGCACCCCGGAGCCCGGCGTCAGCTTCAACCCTCGAAGAGGTTAGCCTTACATATTCTACTGCGAAACTGTATCGTAATCACGATGCATTGTCATGGTTTCACCAATATGTATTATTGGCATGTTTTAGTAACATTACCTATACCAAGCCAGTTTAGAGTTCAAACCAGTTCTACTGGTGTTTATTCCTCCCCGTGGGTGGTTAAACATCTCTTCCTTCTCGTTTTACAGAGTAATGTTCATGCCTCATCCACTGCAGAGCTGAGCAAGCAGCCAGGAGCAGTCATAGAAAGTTTTGTGAGCCCCTCACCAGGCGTCTTCTCCGGGACTTTCTCTGGTAAGTGTCTCAGCAGCGGAAGCCTAACAACGACACAATCAGAATACAATAGATTTTGATTAGTTTAATCAAGATAGATACACAGACAGACAGAGTTCTTTATTAATCCCGAAGGACAATTGCAGCGTTGCAGCAGCCAAGTCACAGAAGTCCTGAAAATAGATGAGGTATGCAAAAAAAACTATTTAAAAAATGACTAAAACACACTAAATAGAATAAGTTAACGACAGAGAATAGAGACTAAAGGTAGACATGTGTTGATATACACTGTACAATGATTCCATATTGTACATTAGCGGTAAACGTCTAGTAATGTTCTATGCTGTACTGCAAGAGGATCGTCTGATAATCTGACAATCATTTTCTCCATTAGTTGATGAATCATTTTATTGATAAAATCACAAAAAAATCTTAAAATGTCCATTATGATTTTTCATTGCCAAAGCAGACATTTTTAATTTGCTTGTTTTATTCGACCATCGGTCCAAACCCAAAGATATTCAGTTCTTGACAAAGAAAATAAGCAAATCATTACATTTGAGCTGCTGGAACCAGTGAATTGTGGAATTTTTGCTTGGAAAATAACTAAAATGATGAATTGAGAATCGATTGTCAGAGTAAGTTGCTTTTACTTCACGTAGATCTACTGCTTTATTTTTATTTATTGTTGTTGCCCTGCTGTCTATGCCTCAGTTTGCTTCTAGTTGTTCTCTTTCATCAACGATCAGCCACCTCTTCCTCTCTCATGTCCCCTGCTCTCTTCTCTTCCCATCAGGCACTCTGGCCCCGTGCAGTCAAAGCGGCTTCAGCCATCCTCGGCGTGGCATCGCCATCATTCTCCAGATCTTCAACGACCTCCTCAGAGCTGCCTACCACCACCAGGGGGCTCAGCCTACCCCTCCTCACCATCCCCACCAACCTGATTCTAACCCTCCAGCCAGCCTGCTGCTCACAGCGGAGGAGGGGCCAAGCAAAGCAAAGAGCAAAACAGTGGCGACCCAGAGGACAGAGCACCTCAGTAAAACTCCAGGTGAACACATGATATCACACACTTGAACGCTGGAGGAGTCATTGGAGATTTCATTCATAATACATTCCTTAGGCAAATATATATTCCAGAAACAAGGAAATGACTGACTGTAACAAGGTGAAAAACATGGATGCATTGGCTCTCAATAGAGCTCCAGTTGGATTAAATGACACTGACCAAACTGCCCTTTATCATTAAAGTATGGCATAGTAAAGCCTTCTTCTCTTTACTCTTCTTCCCCCTGGAACTTTATCATTGTGTAGCATGTCTAACAAGTTGTTATCCCCCCCACCCCCCTGTAGGTGAGGAGAGTCACCTGACCTGCCCACCCACACAGGAAAATCAAACATTACACTGTAAGCTGGAGCGCCTGCAGTTTTTGATGCATCAGAGGCGTCTTCGCAGGCGAACTCGGAGGCACTCACAAGCGTCTCACCCGTACCAGCACCATCGCCCTCGTCCCTAGTCTCCTGCTTGGGAGAGATCCACTCACTGTGATAGCAGGGGCTGCTTTCTGGTGACTAGAAGGAACCAGCTTAGCAACCAAAGCTGACCTCTTAACTCGTGGAACAGGTGAAAGAGCAGCAGAGTGACCTCAAATGCTTTGGGGCTATTTTGACAGATACGAATTTCTGAAGAATGTAAGACCGAAAGGTCTGATTCCTGTGGCTGTCACTGTGCTGAGCATCTTATTTCATCTGAGTCTGTCAGTGACAATGGCTCACATTGTTATGTAGCATATGTCATAAAAGGGTCCAATGTGCATTTTTATGTTATACGTCTTGGTGTTTTGTACAAAGACCTATTACCGTATGTCTGTTTACGTACTGCAATGCCTTAAATGTACATCTCTTGAATGTAAACTATGTATTGTTCTGTGCTGAGGATGTTCCGATGAAATGTTTCAATATTACAAATATTAAACACAAGGAAGGCAAAAAAAGAATATGGGAATACATTAAGAAACCTTTGGATATTTCTGTTCCTGTTTTTAGACCTGGAACACTAAACATTGCTGTTTTCATCTTCCTCTTAATTGATACCTTTTTGTCATTCAGACATTGAAAGTCTTTTACGTTAAATTTCCTTACATTCAGGCACGACATGTGACATTTTACTGTAAGGAGATGGATTAATGAGGCAAAACTGAAGTTACAGTCTTGATTTGGACTAATTGTCATGGTTTTTTTTAGGCTGCAGTTTAAGACGTAGATGAACTCACAGATACTGTGACGTCTTATACCAGGCCAAGAAGGAGGCCTGAAGAACAAAGTCAGAAACATACTGACAAAGGAGATCAGAATAACAAAGAGAAGTACCCTGAAAAGCCTCTCAGCCAGCGACCCTGCAGGACATTACCAGCTACAGGAAACCATCCCCCCCCATTGTGGAAAACCATCAACTGGCTGACGACCGGAATGTGTTTAACTGTAGGTTTGATAAGCGAACATTCACACCCCTCACCCGCTCCGAGTCATACATACATAACACGTCTACCTACAACCCCTGCCAGCCCCTCCCCACTTACCCCCCACCTGGAAATAGGATCTGTGCTCCTTTTACACCAACAACTGCACCTCAGTTATATACACCTTTATTTATTATATATATATATATATATATATATATATATATATATATATATATATATATATATATATATATATATATTAAAATGTGCATTGTCACGTTATACATCTTTGTGTTTGGTACAAAAGCCTGTAATCGTATGTTTGTAGTACTCCGATGCCTTAAATGTACATGTCTTGAATGTAAACTACGTCTTGTTCTGTGCGGAGGATGTTCCGATGAAATGTTTCAATATTACTAATATCAAACACAAGGAAGGCAAAAATACAATAAAGGAATGCATTAAGAAACCTTGGGATATTTCCGTTTCCTTTTTTAGACCTGGAACACCTAACATTGCTGTTTTCATCTTCCTCTTAATTGATACCTTTTTGCCATATATATATATGTATACATATATATTCCCATATATATATAGGATAACAAACTCACATTGCTATTCCAATCAGAGTACTTTTATGGAGAGACGTTACACCACCCGGTACAGTAGGTGGCAGTAGGTATCGCCACGTACTGCCAATAAAGCAACAGAAGAAGACGTTGCGCAGAGCCCTGAAAAGCAGAACGCGCCTCCTTCCCTCTCTCATTCCACCCGCTGCCTCGCTCTTCAACGGTTGGACTCCTGCTCTTTAAAGGTAATTGCTATTTTTTAACCATTCTTTTCACGGTATATTTGGTGGTAATTTTACATGTTTACGCCTGCCTACATTTACAAGGCATGATTATTATGTCCGCTTTTTGTCTGGTTTAAAGTATTTATTAAATGCTACGTTTTTTTTTTAAAGGTGGGGGGTTGGGATTATGAAACCATTTTACGTGCACTGTGTTGCTGTTTAGAGGGATAATGTGAAACTGCGCCAAATTGTGTACGGTATCATAAACGTTTTGTCGGAACCATTATGTGACCACGATAATATGGCATCGAGAGGCATGTGAAGCTAATGTCGGCCAGAGAAACAAAAGTGAGGCGCACGAGCTCTCTGCCACAAAATGGCGCCCAACGAATAACTGCTAGCTACCTAATCCGCTAACATAACGGTACCACGTTTATAGGCCCCGAGGCCTAGCTCCTTGCAGTACTCGTCTTTCAATGGCGGCGATTAATTTACAGTAAAGGCACCTTAAAACTAAATTATTTCGGTGTAGTATGATTTATTTTAGTGTTTAACACAAGTGGCGCAAGAAATGTATATATTTATAAAAAACTGTTACGCAGGTTTATGGTGGCCGATGACTTACTTTTGGACGGGATTTGTCGATGTTTAACAAAGGACGTTGGGCTCCAGATTTGTTTAGATATTTGTTTGCGTAAACGGATTGTTGCGTTTATTTTTGTTTTCCCCCAGCTACACTATGTCGGACGACGGTAAATTGTTCATCGGCGGACTGAGCTTTGAGACCAACGAGGAGTCTCTAGCTGCGGCCTTCGGCAAATATGGATCCATCGAGAAAGGTAAATCCTTCGTAGCGTCTTGTTTTCTAGATAGAAGTCATTGATATGCTCACAATAATGTTTTATAAGTCGTTCGATGCACTTTAAAAAATAAAAAAAATTTCCCTCCCTCACTAGTGGATGTGATCAGAGACAAAGAGACGGGGAAATCTCGCGGGTTTGGCTTCGTGAAATTCGACAACTCAGACGACGCTAAAGATGCACTGGAAGCGATGAACGGCAAGGTAAGACAATGTCTCATGATTCACCAACGTTTTTAACATTAAAAAAAAAAAAAATTTAATTTAACTAATTTCTTTTTTTTCCAATCTTTTAATTTTTTTTCCAGACTCTGGATGGACGGTCAATTCGTGTGGATGAAGCAGGAAAAGGAGGACGCTCCAGAGGAGGATTCGGTTCCAGTGGCCCTAGGGGACAGCGAGGTGGAGGATTTGGCGGGCGTGGGAGAGGTGGACGGAGTTACTCCAGAGGTGGACACTAGCTGTCTGCGCAGTCATTTTCATGTGTTGTGGTTGCAACACCGTGCCCCTACCCCTGTTCGTCAATGTGGCCGTGTCTTGTTTTTTAGGTGGTGGATACAATGGAGACAGGAGCTACGGTGACAGGAGTTACAGCGACAGAAGCTTCCATTCTGAAGGGAGGTTTGGCAGCGGCGGCGGTGGTGGTGGCGGCCAGTACAGGAATAGCGGAGGTGGTGGCGGCGGCGGCAGCGGCGGCGGCGGCGGATACTCAAGCTACAGAGACAATAGGTAAGAAAAATTAACAATATCACAGACGAGACTAGTGTTGCCTGCAAAAGTTACGGTGATGCAATTATGTTACATATTTGTTATCATTTTCAGGGGCCAGGGTGGATACGGCGACCGCGGTACATCCTACCGTGACGGATACGACAGCTATGGTAAGCATATGATATGCATTTGTACGGTGTATGTGGACTTATGTTGGGGCTGTCATTTTCAAATTTTAAAGCCAAAATCAACCTGCCATAAGACAACAGTTTATTTTAGTAAACGGGTTAATAATTTAAAAAAAATATGTAATTGCGAACATTACACTTAATTTGAAATATGATCACATTTGGTCTGTGGTATGCTGATTTCACACTATCATTTAGGTAAAGTTACTGAACACCAAGGGTTATCACACTTAATTAAAACTGCACAGCCCCAACATATGAAGACTTGTATAATGTATGGCCCTCAGTTTTGTACCTGAGCCCAACTTGATGCCTCTTCTGTGGTTGCCAAATTTTGCTAGCCCCCCCACCACTCTCCTTCCACAGTCCCACTCTGATACAGAGGCTGGCAAAGAATTTGAATCACTTAGCAAATGTTACTACTTCTGACATGGTTCACCAACTGGAGCGGAAAAACTGAGGGAGGGATTAAGGACTGTCTGGTGGGATTGAGGGGATGTTGTGAAACTCGAGTGTTGGAACTTTCAGTGTCTTTACCTGTGTGCCCACTTCTTATCCTCAGCTGCAAACGAGTAAACATCTCCCTGATTCAAGATCATCACTTGGCTGGCTGTATTTCAAAGATGCGCTCCTCAAGAAAAATGTCCACGTGTTATTGCTGACCTTAGTTTTGTAGTTCTGTTGTAGTAGCTCAAGCATCTTAAAAAAAAATGTAGCCATGAGTTTTGGTCATTCCTTAACAAACCATGTTACGAATTACAGTTCCAGACTCTTACCTTGCTTGATTGGGCATCTTTATTCCTCAAAAATCGTTTAACTAAAAGGCATCTGTGTAATCTGATTAGTACTGTAAGTCCCAATTTGAGGACTGAACAACTGCTCTCCTCATGGCCACTACCATCGCTGTAGACTTTGTCCAGCACGTAAAGTGTTTCCTGATTTTGATTCCTTAGTTTTTTGGTTTTTGTTTTTTATATTGAAATATCCGATGGGCTTGTTCTGTTTCCTTTACTTAGTTCCCTCTCAGTCTCAGTGGCTGACCTACCTCTTGCCAGGTTTTAAAGTGAGGAAATAAATCCGAATTACTCATAAACAGACTTTTGGGGGAGTTTATGCTAAATTCCTTTTACTATTAAAAGAAAAAAAAAAAACTTAGCCGAGGCTCCTGTGTGTTCAAAGAGTGAATTCCTTTCAGACTGAACTACACAACCGAAGTGGCCGGCTGTCATGAAGTTGCAAATTGCAGCATGCTACAGTCTGCCCGAGGTATCTTTTGTGCTCTGCTCAACATCTGCATTTTAAATGTGCTGTAAAATGGACTAATCTTGTTTAAGTGATCGAAAAATGTAACTTCGTTTCCCCAAAGTAATATCTCACCCGGGAACAGTTTTGTACTTTATGTTCTTTGTATGATCAACATTTTTTTTTCTTTGTCAGTTTGGCTTCATGGAGCCTATTAAACAGACTGTGGAAAATAATCTTGATTCTTTTGCCTTTCAAAACTACCGCATGGGGTAATTTAGGTGAACTCTGTAGGCCCATGTTACTGTAAGGCCGCGTGAGGAGAAAAAAAACAGCAGCCCTGAAAATTACAGAGTTCATTTGAGAGCAATTTAAAAGTTGTCTAAATTATCTTAAATATACAACGGGTTAAGCTCTAATTGGATGTATTTTAAAAATTGAACACGCTGCTGTCTGGTCTCCTAAAAACCTAATGGTTTTTGGCCTTGTGCAGTCTACTGTAAAAACAGTGTACTAGTAGTGCATTGAGATCATATAATAAACCCCTAAAGGTGATGCTGGGAAAACATCAGCTGGTCATGTTAATGCTTCATTGCGTTCAAGAGGTCAGCCACATCAAAACAACAAGTCCTTGGAGATTGAAGTGTTGCGCCTTCCAACAAGTGCTCATCAGAGAGGAAAGCTGCTCTCTTCTCTAGGTCAAATGTGGAGAAAGTAGGCCAATGCACGTGAGGTAAAAATCTACTTTTGCTTTGCTCACATCCTTCAACCTCAGTTCTCATTGTTTCCATGAATACCTTCAAGTTAGTCGTTGTTTTTAGTCCTCTGCTTCAGATGTCGCCTGCAACATGCCATGGCCTCGTCCCGATTGGAAAAAGTTCATTGAGTGTTTCTAAGAAGCTCCTCTGGATTGTAGTGCTCATCCTCCCGAGTCCACCAAAAAAGCATTGGCCTCTAAGTCATGGGTAGTATTGTGCTCAGTCCACTTCTGTTCACTGCACTAGTCCTCACATTTGCTCCTGTAATGCCCCGCAGCAGTCCTAATTGACGTCTAAGGTGTCTAGACTGTATTCAGTTTTTGTTGTCTCCTTACATATGAATAAGTGGTGAGTTTCAGACTAATAGGATTGCATGCATATTGTGATTTGGCTTGTATCAAATGATAACTGCCAGGCTTAATCCATGTCTTGATCTTTCTCTCTAGAGTGAACTGGCAATCAGTGGAACCCCTCACAGTTGAAGTATCTGGCTTTAGATGGCAGTGATCGATGCAGATTCAGTTCTCAGGTAAAGTATTGTACAACAGTCAATCCCTTGTTACTACTTCAGTCAACCTGGCTGATTAATGCCTTACTGCCTTGTTTCAGGTCCAATGTGCAACAGCGGTGGTGCAGCTGTACGCAGTGACTCCATGGGAGGAACCTGCCAGGATCCTGCCGACTGAAAGGTCTAATGTTGGCTTGCCAGGAGGACATTTCTCAAATGTAATGGCTGCTATTCACAGGTCTTTGGAGAAAAGACGAAACGGGCGATAGGACAGAGCTGTACGTGTTCTGACTCGTCTGATGTAATGCTGTTGTGACTATTTTAATGCTAATTCAATTAACGAGTCACTTTAGTATTACAGTATTCTGTTTGAACGTTTTGTACAATTTACAAAATAAAAACATTGTGATCGAACTGCTTGTTCCCTAAATATTTTAGTTGGATGGCTTATAAAATTATCCATTTAGATTTTTGGGTTCAAACTGATGACGGTGGGTGCAATTTGGGGTGATGCACCCAAAAAAATGCTCTTAACATGTCGTGTAGTCCTGTATGATTTTACTATTACTTTCCTGCAAAATTAGTATCTCAAATTTAGCACTGCCTGCCATAAAATAATCATTTTCCTCAATGCTTATGGGTATAATGATGCACTATACCTAATATTTGCCTCGTAATAAATGTAACTACCAGTAGACATTCCACCATTAGACACTGGAATTAAATATAAACTGAAAAAATATCAAGTAAACCAGGATGAGGTACAGAAAGATACTTTATTATAGAACATTTACAAGCTGAACCGAGGTCCTGGTGGTGCTTCTCTGGTGGTCCTTACACATACCACAAGAAGCCGAAACGCTTGTGCAGGAGCTCCTCACGGGGCCGCAGGTTGAACAGCTCCTCTGCCATAGGGGAGACCCAGCGGTCTGTGTGGAAGACGCTCTCACCAACCTGCAAGAGGGAACGGGGCACCGTTTAAATAAAACACTTATGATAATCAACTTTGATTATTACTCCCATTAAATAGATATTAAGCATTGTTTTTATAGTTATAATATACAATGGACAAAGATTGTATTGAAAATAAATATTCTTACAAAATATCATGAGTGATATCACCTCACAGATTCACATGCATTCTGTCTTTTTTTTAATATCAGGTTTCCAATATCTGTTGTAAATATTCAATAGTGAACTAAAATGTATCCAACGTGTTTTCTAACATTATGCAGGAAACTACCGTAGCTGCTACTTAGTTATGCCAACAATACATCCCAAACTAAAGTGTTGTTAGCTGGCTATAAAGTGACTTAAAAATACAAAGTGTTTTTGCACCAGACTCGCTTTGAACTAGATTATTACAAACAGCAGTAAATCCCATTTGACCGCTGTATGAACTGCTAATTCATCATTTGCTGATTGTTTTTTAAATGAGTCTATATGCTGCTGTCTAATGTTAAGTTACAAAAAAACAAATGTGTTGACTGCAGAAAGTCTGTAAAGTCAATCCCAGCTTCTCTTTACCTTCCAACCAGGAATGTCCTTCATGAGAACCGCCTCCTCTTCTAGATTCTCCCTCAGCATCCTTAAGGACCTGGGCCAGAGGGAGAGTTCAACTGTTACATAAAGACTGGCGTGAGGGAGTTACCGCATTTAAAAACAAACGAGTTTGTGTGCGAGTGTTTTGTAGTTGTCACCTTCGGTCTTGCTCTGCCTGCAGCAGAGGCATCAGAGCTATCCTGGCTTCCATCTCCTCGATCTGCAGGCGCCTTTATTGCACAAACACATCACCAATAGTTCCAGCCATACTGTGAAATACAATTCATTGTGACCAACATTTAAACCCAAAGTATAATAGTCAGAATAATCCCTACCTCCTTTCTCTGTTCCATCTGAAAAGCCTCCAGTAACCAAACACCATGATGCCAATCCCAATGCCAAACATGCTATATCCTGTTGATTAAAGGAGAGGAGAGACTTTCAGGCAACATTGTATTTAACCACATTATCATGTTTCAGTGTAAAAAAAAAGAGATGAAAGAATACCAAAATGGAATAAAATAATGTCTGTCTATAAGTTTATTAATGGCAGCAGAGCTGCATCTTTCTTAACTGTGGCCTTCAGTATCCTATGCCAGTTTTTGGTCCAAAAAATATATAATTTAGTTGCTGCTAGGGTCACCCCTCACGGTTCTGCACTTCAGCACTTGACGCTGAAAGTCTTGGCGAGCGGAGGAATTTCAGAAGCCCCCAGCGTCATTTAAATTGCACTTTTGGCTTCCCTGTATATCTTATAATGACGGGATGAGGGTGGTGGACAAAAGCGTTACGGTATGAAGGCGTTGTTTAAAGAGAAAGACATACGACAACGGCAAAACATCGGGCATGTCCACACATATGAAGTGACACCACCCTGGTCTGTGAGCGACGGGGGCCAAGCCACAACAACAACACCCACTTCAGTATGGAGATCGTTCCAGGATTCTATGAAAAGACTGACAGCTCATCATTGCGGAGAGTCACACATCTGGCGCTACCCTTTCCCCACACAATGTAGATATTCTTTATGAAAATAAATATTTTAAATATTGTGGTTTTCATGCAGGACTATAGCTAAATTAAATACTCTTCCATTAGGTAGCGCAGTAATGACTGTATTAATTTAAGACAGTAGAATTAAATGATGCAAATTGGTCAGAATCCAGATGAAAAGCCTCATGTGAGTGGTAGTCAAAAGAAAGAAGAAACGTTGAGCTCGAAGGCAATACAGCAAAAGTTATCTTTTGTTTGGATTTACTTCCACCGGGGCTATACGCGGTATTTAAACACTGAACTAAGACATCCAGATAACTGATCAAACCAGTTTAACACACTTCATGTTTGTCACAGTTTCACTTATTAAAAGGGAACTTCCTCATGCTTAACCTGGACCCTATTTTCCATTTTTTTTGTGCTTAAGCGAGTGCAATATAATATATATATATATATTTTTTTTTAAATGGTCCAGTATTGATTGAGGCCCACAAATGAAGAATGCTTTAAAGAATGGGACCCGTTGTTGAACGACAATCAGACTTCAGAGACTGGAGCAAGTTTCTTTTGTGCTCGCTCAAATCTTTTGTAGTCACTAAACTTGCATACAGGAGGCAGTTTGTCCACGTGCGTATCGACCTGACAAAGGGATCGGTGGAAAGGTTTCGCTTGGTCATTTGTGGGCAGATTTCATTGCAACTCTACTTCCGTTGTAAATTATTAACCGGGGTTTGAATTAACTGCTACATTTTCGCGTGAGTGGCCTTTCGAGACCCATATATCGACTAACCAGGAAATAAACATTTTGGGACAAACTGATAGGTCAGCCCGAGGTCATGACACGCACGTCAGGCTGTGGTTGCGAAACCGAGCACGAGAGAGAGAGGACAAAAGTAGGAGGTTAATGTCGATGCCTGTTCAAAACACGATACACATTTTACAAAAGGCTCTTCTCCGTTTCATATATTTGTATCATATCTGACGCATGTCTACGCTTTCATGCAGCTTCCGACAACTTCGACACATAAAGCTGATTTTCAATCAATCTTCGTTCCTTCTGTCACAGTAAAGTTAAGGAGAAAGTCGAGCTTGATTTGAATATTTTAACTTTAATATGGCCACTGTATAAATATGTAAAAGTATCACCGTAGATTGCTGTTGACGATTTGATTTTGGTGGGTCGCAATGATGCAAGATAGAACAGGCAGCCGGTACTGCTCGACTTTATTGTATATTTATACTGTATGGCTCAATGAGCTCACATTTTAGAAGCACCAAGATTACTATACTATTACTATGCTTTTATACTAAGGTGAATGTGACACCATTAGCACTGGGACTGGTGCTCTGCTGGTTTGTCATCTCCGTATCTTTACGGTACTTTGGGAGGCAACAATGGACTGAGCTAAGGCTACGTTGAGAGGTTGCATATTTAACAGCTCGTGTGTGGACCTGTATATTTCGCTGACTGTGTATGTAATGTAAGTACCTGACAGTCCTCGTTTCGGCAGATTTCTCTTATAGTCAAACGAAGCATAGCCTCCTGCAGGAGGCATGTCCTGCTTCACCTTGGACCCCGCCATCTTCCTCCGTCTTCTCAGCAACACGCTGGTGACGTCACTGCAGTAACTCTTCTTCTCTCGTAGGACAACGCGTCTGTGGCTCTCTACCGCCCCTACCGGTCTGGATGACAACTCCGTAGTTTGGCTTATTTATAAAAGTGTTTTTAATTTGTACTTCTTCCAGTTTCCAGCCATAATAAGTTCGGTATTAAAGGCAGCGTTGGTAACCTTGAGAAACGAGCAAGAGTTTGCTAAATTTGATGATACAACCGAGAAACCAAGCTCTGTGTTGCCAACTATTTTCCAATGAAAGTAGCTAGCTCCAAAAGTTACTCAATCCAGCAAGAAAGTCACCAAGTAGGCAACACTGACAGCCCGTCCCTTCAGGCCTTAACCCCAAAACACTCCCATTTTTAAGCTATGGGTAAACTCACAGACTGTACTGTATGTATATACAAGAAGAGAAAACTCAGATGAGTGCACGGTAGAATGTGAGGCAGTAGGCAGACAGGCAGGTAGACCGTCCGATCATTACATTCGGGACGATATTAAATGATTGGATGGGCTTATTACCGTCCTGCGACATCCAGAGATACCAGATTTCTTTTTTTCTTTTTTTTTTTGTGAAAGCATTTGATTCATTGATTTCTGTAAGTGTGTGATGAGAATTTCAACAAAAAGTATTAGAAATGTTTTTGAAGAAGATTACAAACCCTGCCTTTAAAGAGACCCCATAGCTTTGGCTGAAGTGCATCTAGCCCTGGAGATTTAAGGGTAAGAGGGGCGTCTTTTCACCAGCTTTGTCTGAGGGGAGGCTGGTGTATGTGTGTTCTAGCAATCAGCATCAGCTATTCACTGGCTAATTGAAATAATGAGGGCTATTCTTCACGAATACTTCTCTCTCCACAGTCTGCACACGGGGGTTGGTTAGAGACAAAAGATATCTCCATAAAAGCCACCCGGCTCCAGATCAGCCAATAGCTCAATTCAATTGCAAATTACTAGTAGAGGGCAGTCACAGTATGAAGTCAAATACTTTGCACAAATATGTCAAGATCTGAACTCAATCTATAGTAACAACACTACTGAATACTTAATTGGTTTTCAGTTGAAAAAATTTGGTTTGGAGTTGTATTCCTCTTTAAAATGAACCAGTAGAGTCTTGAAAGTTGCTTGAGATGTTTCATTTTGCTTTAATTTGATCAAATTAATAGTTTTGTTTTGTCTCAATGCAGTGTCGACTTTTTGTCACAAACATGAAGAGCATAAATGCTGTGTTTGGTGACAGATTACCTCAATGGTTCACATGTAAGCAATGTCCAGCAATCAAAATCCTACTAAAGTAGAAGTACAAAAGTATTGCAGGGAAGTACAAATGTATACAAATGCTCCAGTCAGTTGTATTATTGCATTTCATATGTGAGGTCCAGATGAGGCCCCTCCTACATTCCTCAGCAGGCAGTTGGCGAGGGTTGTTAAGTTCACTTGGGTCTTTCAGGCTATAAGAGCGGGTCCTTGTGTTCACTGTCTCTCTCCCTTGCTGCAGCAGACATCCCCCCCCCCCAGCATAACTTTTGTCTCGCTTTGCCAGGTTTGCAAACCTGCCACACATCCATGGCATGGCTTTCAGCACACACTGACTTTGCTGATTTGCACACGCAATTGTTCACTTTTTGAGTTAACCTTGGTTAATTAAATAGTTTGGTTTTAAGTATAACCTTGTGTGCACTTTCTTTTTGGCACATGTTTGTGACATGTACTACTGGAACAGGTGTAAGCAGCATTGCAATGTTGTAGATCAGGTGCCTAAGATGGCGGTTTGCTCACCTATGTTATGTACCAACCTGTCTTTCCTGTTTTCACCTCACTTCCCAACTGTTGTCTGATCTGCCCTTCTTCTCTCTGTCGCAGTCTTAAGACCGTCGCTTGCTTTGTCATGAAAAACTGATCTTATAACCTCTCAACATATCATTTCACCAATTCATATTTGTAAAGATACAAGAGTGAATGCCAGTGAATTGATTCAATAACCCATGAGCTGATGAGAGAGAGCACTGGAAATGTCATCCCACACGGTTTTGTTAGTAGATGAATTGTTAAGCTTGTGTTATATCATCCACACAATAATCAATGAAAACATGTTTAAAATGTAAATTTTTTATTGTTTTAGGAGCTATGAAAAAAGTAAACCAAATAACTTTTAACATAAGTTTGTACAATGTAGCTAAAATCGGGAAGCAGAGAGATTATGCCATATTGTGATGGGTACAAGATAAAGATATCTTATGTGTTCCAGACTCGTGGTAACTGGGAGATAGGCCCTTTGAAAACGGACTCGGGCCTCGCTGGATGCATTTATGAAGACTAGATCTCTGGTTCAAGTGTGGAAGATTCAGCTCCTTCAGAGTTTGCATTTTCTTCATGACAAAACACTCAAAAATAATCTTACAATGTTGACATTAATATAAAATAAGCAAATTACAGATGGTAATTACAGATGAATTAAGCAATGACACCATGCTTCTTCAGCTAAGGTGCTTGAGGGAAGGCATGCAATATAATTAAAGAAACAGAATAACTTATTGTAAATACAAAATAAATTCAAACCTTTAACTACGGGGGTGATGTACTGAAACTTTTACAACTCAGTTATTTTGTATTTGCTTAAAATGAATGTGTTTGTTGAATATTGAATGTGTCAAAATGTTAGGTCAGTTTGGCCCACATCATGGCAGAAAGGGCTAATAAGCCCGGATCATATTACTTATTTAAATTTTTCTTTTATAAAAGTACTCAACGCACACATAGCCTCTTTTTACACAATCATTTAACAACCCAGTCTGGAGGACAGAAGAACCCAGGGGGAAGCCTTTCAAGTATTGTTCTTTTCTTTGCCCCAATCAAATCAAAATAGTTTCTACACAATCACCAAAGAACAGCAAATCTCAAAATAAACAACAGAAAATAAGAATACTAAAACAACAATCATACAAAAGTAAGGAAGGAAGGTTTCTTCAATTTGAGAGATTGTATTTGCTTAACAGTCCTCCGGGGGTTGCTGTTGACCATATTATTGAACAAAAACTAAGTAGCACAAGAGTACTGTTTATTTCCACGTGTTTGCAGTCTGCGAGATCGACGAGCGAGAGGGGATCATGTCCAGCAGGTACTCCCTCTGACGAGCGTCGACCGCGGCTGACGTCTTGTGGCCTGTCAGGCTGGGGTTCACGTAAGCCATGGTGACTCCTGTGAACATGCAAGAGAGCAGCAGGTCAAGGTGTGGAGCGAGCTGCATGCCGGCCTTTTAACGCCTTTTGAGTTGAATAAGAAAAAAGCAGTATGATTTCATAGCACCTGAATATCTAGCAAACCATGTCCCCCACAACATACAGACAGATACAAAGGAAAAATGATGAAAAATAAAAATGTCTACTCTCGGGTTTACTAGTGACACCCAGGGGAAAAACAGTACACCAGCAAACCGAGGGGCTAAAGCAGGAAGATTGAGATCACTGGCAGGGGGAGAACTGGAGAGTGGGATTGCCTTGTCCGAAAACATTTCCTCCTTCACTCTATTTTTTTTAATCTACGATTTGAGATCATACTAGAAGGCCACTTTTTGATAAGATTCTCAAACGCTAGAAAAATTTGGAAACGGGATGTTTTGGACCAGACAGGAATTTGAAAGACAGCCGATGTCAGCAGGCGGGCTGGTGTTAATGTGAGTCTACCTGTGTTGCTGTGGCTCTGCTTCTTCCATGCAGTGGATGAGGCACAACCTCCGCTGATATTCCTGCCGCCGGCGATTCCACTGCTGCTCACCTTTGAGCTCTGGACAGAGCGGTGGGAAACGTGGGCATGCTTACCTGGCCGGCTGACTAAAGCTGCAGCCGCCACTGCACTCTGCAGCTGGGAGGAGGAGGAGAAGGAGTGGGGGACGCCCCTCACCCCCAGTGACGAGACACCGTGGGACAGCTGGCCCTGGGAGCTCTGAGGGCAGTTAAGAAACACGGGGAGGAGTTTGTGTTACAGTTGCATCAGCGGCACAAATGCTTCTCTTTAGAACAGATTCCAACCTGCTTGATGGAGTGATGGTGAACCATGTTGGCTCGACTGGCCTGGTGGAGGTGCTGGAAGGAAGACGCTCTGGCGTGAGCCTGCTTCAGCTGCTGAGACAACCCCCTCTCTGCTTTCATCGACGAAGAGGACGAGGAACTACTGTGGGAAACTTGTGAGGACGTCTGCTGAAAAATACGCTGCTCTATTTCCTGCTCTTGCTGCAGTGCTTTGACAAACGCAGCTTTCAGCCTATTGGTGTGCTCAGCTTTCAAAACCTTTTTCTGACTGGATGACATGCAGTGTTCGCAGAGGACAGCCCCGCCTTTTGTCTTGTCATGCCTCCAGCGGCTGGTGAAGTCGGTTTTGCACTGGGTGCAGGTGAAGGGGTCTCTGGTAATGTTCGTTGACAGTGCTGCACCTGTCTTTCCTGGATGGAGAGAGATGGGAAACCCTGAGGCACTGATTTAAAAAAGGAAAGAGTTGCTTGTATGGTGTCAAAGAAGTAATAAGAAAGCAACAGACACAGGTAAGCAGCTATTTAGACCCTGGATTAAAGTGGGAATGTCCTGACTACATATGGACAATATTTAAATTCCTTAAAAATAAGACAATTGCTGAAGCTTGTTTGAAACTGATCCAACATCTTAACCTAACATCTAGGGCTGTAATGAACGACTATTTACATTATCGATGAATCTGACAATCGACTGATTGGTTAATGAACTCATCTTTTTACCTCGACAACATGTAAACAGAAACCATCAAAAAAGAAAAGTAACACACCTCTGTGGATTGTATCCAGCAGATTCTGTACCACTTCTTCCAGTCCCACCAGGTAGATGAACTCATTATTGGCTGCAGACGGCAGGAAGTTAAACTCTGGTGCAGGAGGCTTTGGCGGGGGAATCTCCAGCAGGGTCTTCTCCAGCTGTTTCCGTAAGGCGAGTTTAGCTGCAGCTTGGCGGCTGGCCGGAGAGTCATTCATGCTAACCACAGACACACCGCTGCTTCCCGAGGATGAGCTCTTCAAACTGGATGCCGAGGCCTTTGAAAACAAGCAAAGACGGGAAGAAACAAGACGGGTGTAAACCTCCAGTCAAGATCTGAATATTTTTGACTTGTCTGAGCAATACAGACGTAACCGAAGGGCTGTTGGTGTTGATTAATTGCAAGGTGTTTAATGGTGAAAGACCACTGAACACTGCAAAAGAAAGCCACTTGTAGACTGTAAATAGTCTGCTATAAGTGTAAAATCCAGCAGTTAATAATATAATTATTAAAGCTAACTGTTTAGAGAAAAGCAGGCATTCAACTGATGATTTAAAGTTGAGAAAAATGAAAAAGGCATCGCTGAAGCGCAATGAACGTAACAGCTTCCATGATTTCTAACGTTAGCGGGACACACAACTATGCTAACTTAGCTTTAAATGTGAACAAAAATAATGCTAATAGTTTTATTCAGGGTAAAATGATGACACGTTTTCCAATGTTTTTAGTCGACTGCAGCTGTAGATACATAACTTAGAATATGGACAGAAGCCTTCAATATCACGTTTCAGAAAAACCATGAGAGAAACCCTCAGTGAGAGAATGCATGTATGAACAAGGCTAAGTCTGACAGAAGCTAATGTTAGCTTGAGGAGCCAGTGGAAGTTCAACTCTCTTACTAAAGAGATTTATTGAACCAGGTGTTATTATTGCATGAAAGGCATCTTTTTGTGCATCTGCACCTACTTGGTACAACAACATTCTTATGACCCAAAAATTATGTATTTCGGTCATCCATCATCTTCAGAGTTTAAGGACGAAACTAGACTTGATGGTGGAAATTGCTAAGTGTCTGTATGAGGACTTTATAATCGTTGAGTATGCACAAAACAGGGCCTGAAAGGCGTGCGCCACTTCCCACACAAGATTTGTGATCCATGCATGAATGTGCGCAACTCTGACTCATGCATACGGACATTTTGGAAACAGGGTAATTGCCAACACAAATGGTGAATTGAAGCCAGATTGTAGAAATTAAATGTGAGAGGAATCATTTTGCTGATGTCAGGATGTGGCAGGATTCAGGAAAGCCTGGCTTCCATTTCCCCGATATTAACCGGGAATATACTTTTTTTTTTACTACTTGAAAGCACCTGTAAAATACTGACCAGTGTGTTAGCACTGCTACTAATTCTAATGAAGCCTGAGTTGACCATGCCTCTCTGGCCATGGATTGAAGGGGCGGAGTTCCTGGGGCCCAACAGCAGAGGAGGGGGTCCTGAGCCTCCAGAGGCAGCCAACTGCTGCTGCTGCTGCTGCTGGCGGAGAGCCTGGATCTGCTGTGGAGATACAGAGATGGGCTAACCAGGACAATGAGAGGGGTGACACGAAGGGACATCACAGACAAAGGTAGTGGAGGACAAGGGAGGGGCATCAAAAGCACCGAGGCAAAGGGCACACACACACAAAGAGAGAGAGGCGCAAAGAGAGATCATAAGTCCTGAGTTTAAGAGTCATTATTTCCCTGCTGATTGTCCCAGAGTGACTAACAGCAGTAAGACTACCATTGACCTGACATAGAGAACATTGTCATTTTCATATCGCACCGTATTAATGATATTGGTAACATTTCTCCATGACTCACCTGCGCCCCTCTGACCAGAGGCGGCATTATAATCTGGGAGCCATGTTTGGACAACAACTGCTGCCCTCCTCTCACCAGCGGCGGAGGGACGACTGTGCCTGAACTCCTGCCTGTCAAAATCTGGTCAGAGAAAAACACAACGACAAAAACAGGTCAACTACAGGTGCCGTGACACAGATATGCCGATTGGTGCGTGGCTGCGGTTGAATAGGATGTTTTTTTGCTTAGAAAGATACCTAATTGAGTGAAATGACCCAGAAGTATTGAAGTAGCAGCCATGATAAGAGAAGGAAAGGTGGTTCCTTTTTATCTCCTTCAGCAGGGGGTACACTGCTGGAGATAATGTTGTCCAACAATTCCTTGCGACAGCAACATTTGAAGCAACGCCCCATTAATCGTACACTATGGATACATTGAAAACATCCTTCTTAGGAGGTGTAATACTATTTTGCACAGGAATCCTTAATTAGTACAACATTAAGTTTGCACTGCTGTCGTCCATATAAATTCTTCTCCATATCTTTCTTTGAACTCCTGATGTTTTCAATCGAGGTCAAGGAGAAGTGGTCAGGAAAGGACACTAGGATATAATATTTCGACTATTCAACCGCAGCCCGTGTGTCAGAGAAGAGCATTAACCTGCTGAGTGCCTTTATTGCTTGTAATTGTTCCTCGAATGAGAGGAGGAGGAGCGGAGGAGCCAGACAGACCTGTGGGCTAAAAAGGAAATGGAGAAAGATATTAAACAATAAACAGGATGCTTGGAGTGGAGGCCAGCGTTGTGGGGAAGTGCAGCTCTTCGTGTGACCCTGTGCTGATGCGGGTAATAACTGTTTACCTTCTGGTGAGTGTCCTTCTGTATCTGGCTCTGTCGAAGTTTCTTCAGCAGCACCAGCTTGGCCTCCTCCAGTCTGAGCTCCTCTTTCAGCTGCTTAATGATGCACTCCCTCTCTGCCGGGCTGCTCTTCTACACTCCACAGATAACAACATCACTCACAAAATCCTTTCCAGCAAATAACACATTATATGTTGGAGCCTAAACTGTCCATTAACAGCCATGCATCCTGGGATACTGAACCCTTATCTGCTACCTCATTGTCAGTTCTTCTGAGCATCAATGAAACACCCAGATTGTAACTTAAATCTTTACGGTTAGAAAATAAGTTGTTCACACCAAGGCCCAATTGAACCAACTTGCCGTGTCCATATTTTAAAACAAAATCTAAAAAAGCTAACAGTCAAAGCTTAGCCGATATGATTTAAACATGTCTAGCTTCGTGTGCATGTGTCTCACCATGAGCAGGTCTGTGTCCAGCTCCTTAAAGTGGCTCAAGCCGTTCATCGGAGGACTGGGGGAGTCATTATCTGACAGGACGATGACATCGTCATCTTCAGAGGATGGAGGGCGCTTCTCTCTTTTTATACTGCTGGACATAAGTAGGACAATGACATTCAAATTTAGATTTTAGTATCTTAAATATCCAGCAATTATACTGGATACAGTGAACACAGAACTGCATTTTATTTGGGTTAAAACAATGTGTGGATATTATCAGTTCGTACTCATTGATCCATGGGGGTTAAGAACATTTTATGGCTGTTTGAGGCAAATATTACTCAAATAACAGCAACCATTAGTAATGTCTGTATTCATGGAGATCTGCTCCTCAACCACATTCATTATTTGAATCCGCTCCACTACGATTCTAGAAGGTCCACACATCCTCCACACAGCTAACCTTCATGCTGATGTTACTCCAACAACAGAACAATCCTAAATAACCTGGGACCTGAAGCTCCAGTAAGGTCTTTCAGTCACAATGCTACGGCTGTGCCACCTATTTCCTGTTGAAACAGGATATTGTGGCAGCACGTTATAGGCGTCTGAGTCATTTTGGGCTGACCTGTATTGCAGAACGCTTATGTCATTCAAAGCATGCCAAGGAAATTAAAGTGAGTAATGTGAAAGCAGACAACCTAAATTCTGAAACAAGTGGCACTCAAAGATGGAACGAACACGAGTGATGTTCTTCTAAAACACAAGGGTGTCCTTGTGATTACACAGATTATGTATTTCTATGAATTCGTTAAAGTCTACACACGAAATCGTGAGGCCTGTCTCTTCTCGCCGTCCTCTTTATTTGCGTGTGTGTGTGTGTGTGCGTGTGTATTAGTCTCTCCTCGGGGCTTCGCGCCATCATCACTTCCTGTGGATTAATCACTACTCTTCCTCAAGTCACATGACCTCAAAGTCATCATCACGTGACCCACTCACTTTTCCTCCCCCCTCCCTCCCTTGCCCTACCCTCACTGTGGAAACCATGGCAACAACCGGCTGGAACCGGTTTGTGACACACGGCTTCATTTTGTGTGAGGGGAGTTTTTAGGGTTCAGGTGCTGAGTGGGGGGAAAATGGAGATGGTCTAGATAAGATAAAGTTAAACATCACCTCTGAGGACAACACCCCCCCCCCCCCCTCCTCCTCTACCCTACACAGTGAGTTTACTATAATAGATATAGATTCATGTTCTCACCCTCTGGAGGTGCTCATGTCCACGGGCTGCTCTTCCGTCTGAACCTCCACTTTAAAGGTGGCTTTCACCTCTCCTGCAGCCAGCATGCCACTGGACGCCTTTGTCTCTGCCAGTCTGACCTGGCTCCTTGTATCCAAAGCTGTCTCTGTCCTCACCTCGCCGTCTCTGTCATTGCAGTCAGTCCGATTGTCTGAGCTGGGTTCAACCGTCGCCTGCTGTCTCTGTGTCCACTCCTGATCTTCCTTCACCGGCTGAGAGGTCAAAGGTAACGCCAAAGCTGACACTAAAGGTGACGCTAAAGGTAACTCTAAAGGTAACGCTAAAGGTAACGATAAAGGTAACGCTAAAGGTAACGCCAAGGGTAACGCCAAGGGTAACGCCAAGGGTAACGCTAAAGGTAACGGCGACGGGCTCTGCTCCTTCTCCTGCTCCTTGTCGTGCTCTGGCCCGACCATAGTCTGGCCCTGATCTTCCCGTGCCAGCACAGAGTCGGGTTCAGGTTCAGTTTGTTCCTGTGTTGTGGGTTCAGAAGGGTCCAACTTAGGCTTTTTGCTTTCATTTTCAGCATCAGAAGTTTCTGTAGACTGGGGAGCAGCATCCTTTTCCAGCGCCCTCTTCTGGCTGCGCGTCTGGCGGACAGCCTCCTCAGACATCCCCTGCAGAAAAAAGAAAGAAATACCTGTATTATTAGATATTCCAAAATATACTACCAACATATTTGAACATATTGGAGTTTGTTCCCACATTGATTTCAAATCTGACCAGAGCTATATGGGTATATGAGAAACATGTTCACACATCACCAAAGGTTATCCATACAGACTGATTGTTGATTAGATCGTTTGAAAGCAGCGCTGCACAATACTTCAAAAGACTATTTTAAGCTCTGATTGGATGTCACATGTCATTCCACATGTTGGCATTGTATGACAAACAACAACAACAACAATAGAGAGCTTTTAACAAAGTAAATTGTTAATATTACTGAAAGTGTGGTTGTGATTGTGGGCCTATCATTCAGAATGTAAGCAGACAAAGCTGACCTTGAGTCAGCTGGAGGCGGGTGACTAAAATGGCCCCCAGACAAAACATGTGGGATTATGAAGGTCACATGACCAAGATGTTGACTCAAGTATAATTCCACAACAATCCAATCCATCACTAGCACTCAGTGTGTTCAAAACGAAACAAAATATCTGAAGATCACTTTTGGAAGAGAGATGCGAACAAAAACCTGCTGCAATGAGACATCAAACAGAAGGAACTATCAGACAACATTGTAATCAAATCAGAGGTAAAGTTGGGGAACATACAAAATGAACTGGAGCATGATTTCTGTTAAAATATTCATAACGAATCCAAGTATGTTAGTTATTTATGTGTGTCAGTGAAATATATTTGTATTCATTTCAAAAGGAATTGTGTTGAACCTTTTTTCCCTCGAGTCCGACACCAGAGAGCACCAGAACCATTACCATCAGATATGCCATGAAGAACAAATCCAATCCCACCACATGTTGACATGCCAGCAGTAGTGGAGACGGAGGAGATGGCTGCTAGTTCACTCACAGATGTGCACCAGCACAACGTACAGACCCCGACAGTGGCTGCTCTGAGTCGCTCAGTGTAGGGTCAGAAAGTAAGAGGAGACACGGGGACATGGTGGACTACATCGGTCAATACATGTTTACCTTCATGGTTTTGATAATGGCCTATCACATTGTTCTATGTGTATAAAGTACCAGTTATGTGTAATAGACTCAACAACAAAAGAAATGTGTCTATAGGAGAGTAAATGCTTTTATCCTCGTTATGTGTTGTGCATGATATTTTTTCAGAAATGTGGATAAACCCTTGTCCCGAGCTGGGGTTCTCCGATGGAAACTGCAATACTGTGGCATGTGGACACTATATCCAGGTTTCCTGTACCTGATAGCTGCTCAGAAAAACAAAAAGGTAAATGATCTAATGATGGTCAAAACACTGGACAAAAGGAAAAGTATGTCTATCTTCAGCTGATGAGGTACTCAGCCAGTATAGAAATGACAAAGTGGTTCAGATGTCAAAAGATCAAGACTCACCTGCATGCAGATGATCAGAAACCTGAAGACTGTTACGACCATTTAAACAAGGACGCGAATAACCAGGTTTTCAATGCTCCATGTAAACTTCATATCCAGAATAAGATCAAAACCAGGATGAGACTCAAAATCGTCATACTACTTCCCATTTACACGCCACGTACATGTGTAGAAGGGGAACACGTGCTGGCCCACATGGCATGCTGCAGGAGACGACCTGTGCTCGAAGTTCAGAGTCGCAAACAGAAAGCACAAGAGACATTGAGAGACTGACTCAGACGTTGACTATTTACTGGCCGACCACAAAGAAGAAACACAGAACCGTTAACGTCCTGAATCACATTCATGCTTTCTGTTATAAAATCGAGGCCCGGTCCTGCCAAGTCTGTCTGAGGCCCTCAGTCCGCCCAGTGACGCACTACAGGAAGCTATGGGTTTTTTTTTTAGGGAAAACAGGACTAAAATTAACCCTTACAACCTGCTACTTCTATGTGACACACACTGTACACACACTTCTACCCCCTCCCCTTCCTGTTCTCAGAGCGGTTATGGCGGTGAGCATAAAGCACACAGTCTATCCATGATGTACCTACACAGACTACACATACAGAGTCACAATGCAGCATGCAGAGCAATCATCTGATGACAGAGAGCTCACTTAAGTTTGTTGTTTTTAATACTCTGACATCACTGAGACACACATGACATGACCCTTCCCAGGATTCAGTGGGACACAAAGCACTTTTCCTGACAACCGGTCTAAACCGGTTGGCCAGTGTGTGTGTGTGTGTGTGTGTGTGTGTGTGTGTGTGTGTGTGTGTGTGTGTGTGTGTGTGTGTGTGTTTGTGTGTGACTGAGAGAGAAGCTGAAGCTGGATTTAACCCTTCAGGTGCCGGAGTAGACGGCGCGCTTCCACAACGACGGCCATTACACACTATGTGAGTCCATGTGTGAGTGCTGAGGAGAGTCGTGATGGCATTATGATTTCTGATGCATACAGCTGTGAAATGATGCTGCGGGAAGAAGTTAGACACACAAACCCACCCAACCTCAGACACTGACCCTGTCTTTATAACAGGCGATCTGAATGGCTGACGGGTTTCACATTTCATCTCCATGGCAGTTTACACAATTTCCATCAAGCACACACACACACACACACACACACACACACACACACACACACACACACACACACACACACACACACACACACACACACACACACACACACACACACACAAGAGTTTGACTTCACATGCAACCAGTGCAAAGGCTCTGAAAGCAAAAAAAAACTGAAAGGAAAATTCAACTGTACACTTTAAAATCATTCTATGTGCACAAAGTTAACATACAAGTAGAACGACTGTTCACTAACACACACATCAGGATAAAGAGCTAAGCTGCCTAATTCAATATTATACTTTTCTAATCAGACTCGTGACAGTTTCATGTTACGATTATCATAACTATCTCGCTAGACATTATAATCTGGATAAATATTCAAATAAAATGGAAATCCTGGAACAGCATTTAACGACTCTGTAAAGACATCATTGTACGGTGTGTGGTGGTGGTCATGGTGAACTGGCATACTGTCCTTAAGTTTGAGGCCTTTGGATAAATGTGTATTTAAATTTGTATCATAGAAATATAGCTTTCCATCAGCGCTTATTTCTGACATTACTTCTCCACCTTTTCCCAGCATGCAGTTGGGTCTTCCATTGTAAAGAGAGGGCGATATTTCTGTAAAACAGTTATTAACGGCACACTAGTTGAGATATGCGCTTTAAATGCAACACAACATAGGAAATACTTTTGAGCCACTGCTGCTTTGTAAACTGCAGTGAAACAAGGTTTATGTTTGGGTGCAAAGAGCATTACAAAATAATACTCGACATACATGAATTATTAATCAAGTATCTATAGTTGCTGCTTCACGAGGGCCTTAAGATTGTAGTCTGGGTTTAAATATATATATATATATAAAATGTATCTAATCCAACTCAATCATACCATTTACATTTGCTTTGTAATTACATCCCAAGGATCACTACCATGTCATCTTATTGCACCATGCAGGTACTTGACTCTTCACCGGGCAGAATACTCGTACGTTGATCTGGTATCAGATTGCCACTATCAGGGCGCCGCTCAGCCGAACCCACAGTTTATCTACACCTGTCTTGTGTTTTTTTTTTTTGCTGTGTGCCTTGTCTTCTTGCCCCGAGGTGGTTATTTATCTAGTCACTCGTGGATCACGCCAACCAACAATCACTCAATCACCCTTCAGTCAGGCCGGCTGACTCTCAACCATCATCGATGTCTGGCTGCACATACAGTATGTGTTAAGCATTGTATTTAACCACTGACAAACCTTTAACCTGTGAACACATATTTCAACACCGCACTGGATTTACAGAAAACGGTGCACCCACGCAGTCACACTTGCTTTGGGAAACTGCTGCACCAGCAAAATATTTGTATCAGATATCTGGTTGCATCTGTCAAAAAAAAGAAGAAGAAAAAAGATTTAGAATGAGCTGGCAGGCTTTTAATTTAACAATTTAGCTTGGGAGCAGATCACTGGTTTGCTCGATTAAATAACTTAAAACTCTTTAAAAAAGTCAGTCGTTTATGCAGCAACCAGCACCACCTTCTCACAAAGTAGGCCGAAAAAGGCAATCAGTGCTGCCTATATATTTGATGAAGTCATGGAGGCCTGACTGAACAGCTGCCCTGTGACCCCTGCAGCCATGTGCAACAGCTTAAAATATGGCCAGCGGACGACCCTTTCCAGAACAGTGGCGATTACACAACTGTCATACGTACAAGACTGTGTGTGATCACTGGAACAGTGATTCCTGGAAAACAACAAAACTGAAACGTCTGAACACTTTCTGACCCACTCGCTCTTGTAATAACGCCATGAATACAGTCACTCTATATGACCGGTGGGCATACAACTTCAACACTGTCTGTCACAACAGCGAGCACTGCCGGTGTCAAAGCAAAGCATTCTCCACTCTTCTAACCAGTGTTACTCAACCCCTTCTCTAAAAGGCAACATGTATTTTGTTCACTCACAGTGACACGTCATAAACAATGCCAGCATGTAACAGATTCACATGCAGATAACTCTTTACAGGGGCGTTGTTCACATGAACTGACTGTTTATTCCAGATCTCCACAAGAGGCAATAAAGCCTCCTAACAGCAGATCCCTGTACCATCCTCAGTCTACATGGCATGCACAGTGGCTGGTTTTAAGTGGCTTTGTTGTGCACAGGTCCGACTCAAACTGTGATCATTGATTACTGATAAGGATGTATACCATATGTGACAAAAGGTAGAGCTGCAACAGTTAGTCGATTGATGGACAACGAATCAGAAACAACTTTAAAAAATCAATCAATTGTTCAAGTAATGTTTCAGGCAAAATGGCCAAAATTCACGAATATTTTCTATTTCTGAAGATGTCACCTTGGACTCAGGTCAATTTGACATGGATCAAAAGTTCTTATCATTTAATAAACCAAGCGATTAACCTGGAAAATAATCAGCACATTCAGCAATATTGAAAGCAGTGCGTAGTTGTAGCCCTAAAAAAACAATAACCCTGAAATCTGTAACATTACGTAATAAGATCAATACTTAATGAAACAATTTAACGCCATTAATTTATTCCTCTACTTATTCCTTTGATAATTAGTCTTATTATGAGCACACTGCAGTTCAAGTTGTAGACTACATTATAATTGTCACTGAGACACTGAATAACATCACAAATATTATGTAATAACACCTCAGTAAAGCTCAATCGAAACCAATGTCATTACAAGTGCAACTAAGCTTGAAAGTCTTAAATAAAGTGAAGACCAGCAGCAGCCATCATAGCGCAACATTCAAATGCTGCATGTGGGTTTGTCAACACACCGGCTTCCGTCATATTTATTCATTAGGTTAAATATTAAACGCTTTTATCCGAGTGCGTACCAATAAAGAGACAACAGACAAATTAGTATAAACGAATTAAACTGGACCCCACTGGTATGGCTGTGGTGGCTAGAAACGTGTGTGTGTGTGTGTGTGTGTGTGCGTGCGGGTGCGCGCGCGCCTATCTGGGTGAGACAGAGTGTGTGCGGTGTGTGCGTGTGTTCAGCTTTAAGAAGAGGAAGACGACGGTTGTCATAGAGCGAAGTAGGAAGATTAGCTACCAGATAGCAGAACCAACACTGGTGCCAAGGGGCTTAAAGCGAGCAGCAGCAGCGTCCACCATTAACGTCCCGACACCCAGTACACCATCCAAACCACACTCAGCCCTTTAAAAGCTAAACCCAGCCCACACTACATGTGCAACCAGCCGGCTTTTTATTATTGACACCGCCTCAGAGGAGGCGAGCGTGTTATTAGTTAGCGAGCTAACATTAGCTAACATCGACGCAAACAACAACACGAAGCCACTTTAGCATCGGATGCGACGTGGACGCAAACGTCTGAACGTCAACGGCTGTTCGGAGACTTTCAAGTCAAAGTGAGCAAACTCCTCCAGCCGACCTCATCGACGTGACCCGCACAACCAGAACCGAGCCCGGACCGTTGACCTGGCAGCACCCCCGATGCGGGACAAGCATCAGCTCGAAAAGCGGGCACAAACTTTTCTACCCTACTATAGTAAAAGTGAGTCTGTATGAGGCTCAGCGGGACTGTTTACCTGGGTGTCCCCTCCCGAAGGGGGAAAAAAACCGAGTCGGAACTCATACATTTCATCGACCGGCCCGCAAGGACCGAGCGTGCCGCGTAGAACCGAGCCGCTGGCGATGAAACGTTGTAATCCTTACCTCATTTAACGACTTCTACCGCACACAATCAAGTCCGGGGATCATATTTACAAGCTGGCACGCGCATGAAAACGTAAAACAAGACAATCGGTGGCTGCGCGAGCCCCCCATCTCCTCCCCAGTGCTCAACCTTTGGCTCTGCGGAGAAGTGTTACTTTTCAACAGCCCATCAGCTTCTTTATCGTCACAGATAGGTGGAAGAAAACCTGGCTCCTCTCGACGACTCCGAATAAAAGATCCACTTACTAAAAAACTTCGGCTTCACCTCAGTCAACTTACTCGGTCGCTTTGTCGCCCGTTCTTCGCCGATGGTCGACCAAGGAATGTTTAATCTGCAGTTAACCTCGATAAATCGTTGCTTTTTTTAAATCCAGGGGATATCCTCTTTTTTTCGGCCCTCCCCACTGCCGCGTCTGTTGCCAAATAATGCGCCTCAACACACATGGAGCCGCTGCGTCCTCTTAGTGGGCATGCGCACCTTAGCATACCAGGGCGACCGGATCACATCATGTAAGCCACTGACCACCAAGGGCCAAAGCAGGACGCCCATGTCAGGGGCCAAGGGCTCCTCGGGTTGACCCATGACTGTACCAACAAGTACAGAGATCCCTTCAACACTCACTCACTCAGTCACTAAGGCTCTCTCTCACTCACTCTCTCTCTCTCTCTCTCTCTCTCTCTCTCTCTCTCTCTCTCTCTCACACACACACACACACACACACACACACACACACACACACACACACACACACACACACACACACACACACACACACACCACAGTACAATGAGACAGCATCACACATTTCACTCAAAACACTCACCAGTACCACAATTGACCCCAAACATGCAATAAAGATGGAAACCAGCAACTTCAGGTCAGGAATACAAAACCACTTTATTGCCGGTATGATGAGCACCCAGACCTGGTTATACCACAAACATTAAACATATGACAATAGAGCAACACGTAGAACAAAATCAATTACGGTAGTAAACAGAGGGCAAGCTGCAAGAGCATGCAGCACCAACAGATATACTGTGCAGGTTAGCCAGGAACCAAGGTTTGCCAAATGGGCACAGGTGGCAATTTAAGTGTCCCAGCGCCCCAGACACCCAGGGCCCCTCAAAAGTCCTGTGTTTACTGCGTGTTGATTTAAAAAAAAAAAAATGTTGTTAAGCAAAACTTCTTCTTTTTTTGATAATCATATAGTTTTACACCACCAAAGCACAATAAAAGCTAATGTGTATTCTTCATTATTATGAAGAGATGCCTTGGGTTTAAATCTAGCTTTTAAGTTACTTCAAGAAACTTTTAACTGGTTTTGAAACAGTCAAAATGTAAGAATGATGTCTACATATGACGAGACCATGAGCAATTTTTGCTATTTCTATATAGCTATTCTTAATGCCTGTCATCGGGTCTGATTCCCCCACGAAATCAGACGAAACGGTCTCCGGCAGAGACCAGCCCACCGTGGACAGATCCAGGTCCAGCTTCACTGCTGCCTTCAACCAGCAGCTCCTCCTCTGGCCGGGAGCAGAGCTTCGTCCGGCCAACACCACGCTGCTGGAGGCCCAGCATTGCTGGGTCCGAGTGAAGGGAGGCTCGGGAGAACCAGGGCTACGCGGGGAAGACTGACAGACCCTGCTGCAGTAAAATGAGAGGCATTCTATCGGGATTCTGTTGCTCATAAACACGACTGCTTATTTACACAGTGACCGGCAAAATCACCACAAAATGAAAGTTCCTCATAGCAGCTTTAAGTTCTAATTATTTTAGTTTATATTGTGTTTACGTAGCACATGTTCCTAAATAAAGTCGTCAAACTTTGGTCTCACGCCAGCAACCTCACTTCACGTTCGCAGGCTCTCAACAGGGACCTGCTTCAGCATCACATCCGGATCCTTATCCCAACCTCAGCATCTCATAATAATTACCTCACGTCTCTTTAGGACCGATGCTATAGCATGACATATGACTCCCTGACCCCACATAAAACTCCAAACCATCAACCCTCACTTTATCAAAGAGATTAAAAGGAGAGTTGCATGAATAGCCATTCAAAACAGGCTTGCAGACAGTCAGATCCATACATGTTAGTCAATGGCAGGGTTACGACGTCAGGGGTTGCAGAAGGGTCCAGCTGGCTGCCTCTTTCATGGCATCACTTCAAAGCATCACTGTGAACTGAACTAATCCACAGACATCCATAGAAATGCACACATCACAAAGACGGTGATCTAAGTAATAGAAGTAGACGAGTGGGCAGGGGGCTGCTGTTCTCTAACAGGTGGGGGTTTGAGTGCTTTGTCAGCGTTGCTGTTCTTTAGATGACAAAAAAAGCTCTCCTTAGAGATGATGCTGTGTCATCAAGTCTGATTGTTTCCATCCCCACATCCACTCCATCTCCTGAGGCTACTGATTGTCACATATAAATGCAATCAAATCTGTACCAATGGGCTCATTATCACCTCAATATCACCCCACCTAAAGCAACAATTCAACAACACTCTGGAGTTTACAGATAACGATGACTCTGTAAATATTATCACTGTTCCTGTGGACCCAGGGACAAGTAGATGTTACCTCAGCCAGATATAACTTAAGTAAGAAACAATCCGAGCCAGCTTGAAGCTTTATTGGCCATGTGTGCTTACGCATACATGGAATTTGTCTCCGGTTTCCACTCCGCTCTCAATGTACAAACACAAATTTACAATAAACAAGAAATATATGTATAAAGAATAAAAAAGGGCAGCAAAAAAAGTAGAACAGATGTAGGTATAACCAATTAGCTATAATACAAGTATAAATATATATCCAAGAGAAAAAAGTGTATATATATATATATATATATATATATATATACACGTGAACATGTGAATCTGGAATCTTATTGGGTCGATTGAGAAGTTCAACCTGCTGGTGTCGCTATAAAAACTGTTAGGATCTGTCCTCTAGAGAACATGGTTGTCTGTATGAAATATTATGGCTATCGATACAGTGGATGTCAAGATATTTCGCTTAAAAAACCCCCAAATATGTCAATCTCAAGGTGACGCTAGAGGACAAGTCAGGGGATCACTAGGATAGAGGAATAATTACAGATACAATCGTCCAACAATTATAGAAAAACTATTTTAGAGAGCTCCCCTTTGGTGTTTGGTTGTGGGAATTACATGGGGGACTCTTGGAGGACTCATAACATCAGTATTTCTAAAATCCTGGCTACGGCCCTGTAGACATTAGTAAATTAAAGGTTAATTTGTAATAATTTGAATGTGTAAATGTACAGAGGTGAAAAAATACCTGGAAATATGACAAAATGAAACATCCCTACAATAATTAGCCTATACAATCTACAGTCTTTGGAGCTTATAATAAAGGTCAGGTCAGAGCGTTTTCTGAGGCTGAATGGGATTTTGTGTTGGATTACATAATATTGTAAAGTGGTCCTGTTTCTTTGTCCACCTCATCTATTAAACAAGTATAAATATACTTATTGCTATAACACATCGTTCATAACTATTATATAACAATGATGATGTGAGTTTGTTTTATTGCTATACACACGTGTTATTATTTCTCAAATTAATTGATATGTTGTAATGTTTTATGAATGGATTGTATATTTAATAAAGACTACCATATATATATATACATATATGTCAATATGAACAGGACAGAGTCAGTCAGCAGGTCCTGACCAGGTGAAGGGATCAGCTCTGAAATCAAACAGGGGTAAGATCAGCCTCCAGACTCTCTCCATGTGGAGGAGGCCTAATGGCCGCCCGTTTCAACATGACAGCTTCAACTTAATCCTCATTAAGTACTGTAACAATGCAGGAAGTAGCTGCTGCAGTCACGATTAGACGGGCTCACTATTTGGCAGGAAATGGCTCCTTTCAGCTGCGTCCGAGACACCTAGGGCGTCCAAAAGTTTTCACTTCTCACTAAACCTCTTTATTTTGGTGAAGGATGGTTTCCCGGCAGCTGCGGACACGAGGGAATACGAGAAGGGAGAAATATGTGATAACTTGATGGAAATATGTCACAAAATATGTATTTGTGTTGGGGACAAAAATAAACGAGCTCTTGGAGGATCTCCATTGAATGCCGATGGGCTGCAGAACTTCACGTTCATACAAAATATACGATGAGCATGTCTTGAATTTCTTAATAAGACATTTTTAGGATATACGAATCAACACAACCATCACTTTAAGTTGATATTCTGCTTACTTTGTCAAAGTCCGATAATATTCAATCAAGACGTTTTTTTGCAGGCACTTTTACTAGTGCTGCAAACATCTTTAAATATCTGATTTATATGATATTATAGAAAGGCAAATATATCACCCTGAATGATCTGTAACATTGTGCTTTAGCCTAATGATTTATCTTTCAACCAGCAAAAGTCTTGTTTTCCACGGAGGATATTGAGGTTTGAATATATTGTGATTGTCACAACACAATCAGTAACTTTATCTCCCATGTTTAAGATTAAAGAATCTCCATCGAGAGTTGGAGACCAGCGGTTATCATTGGAAACATGTGGCCTGTTGATGAACTTCTTCTGAACAGGTGACCTGATCCTTGGCTCCTTCACGTCTTGATGGTCTTTGCGTTTGACAGAAAGTTCATGTCCTTCACAGTTTACTCAGTGGTTCCTCTGAGGTCATAGTTTTTTTAGTTATCTTCTGAACCTAAAACTTTTAAAGAGGACAGGCTATGACTCAAATCTAAGCTCTTGTGTTTAAAAATTTGACTCTCTCAAGGATGTCAATATAAAACTCTTAACGATATAGGATGGAAACAATACAATTTAGACGTCTGACCCTTTTTAAATGAATGCTCCGTTTCAGATTTTTAGATTTGTTTCTTCTTCGGTTACAAGCATCCAATAATTTCTGTGTGCAGTAAAATTGAATATGCAGACACTTGAAACTTGCCTGAGTTGTTTAACTCCACAGCTGTGTGGTATTTGTTTTGTATAAGTGCAGATTGTTCTGGAAAGTGTGCAGTGCATTTCCCAAAGACAATACAGCAACTTTGACATAAATTGATGCAGACTTCACAGTGGCAACTTAAGGAAGTATCAAGTGTAGCCGACTGTGTTTTGTACTAATTGGGCTACAACATAAAAAAAACTGGTATAGTTCTTTCAGTCAGCACTTAGATTTTAGAGTCTGATACAGAACAATAAAAAATAATCAAGTCTACTTTTATTTTTTTATTTATAAAGTTAAAGATGTGTTGAAGTTTAGCAGTTAAAATGACAATGGAGAGAACACAAATACAACATATTCCGCTTCATAACATACTATAACATGTATAAAATTTAAATAAATAGCATCCATAATAACGTTACTAGTTACTTTGCAAATGACTGAACTCAGTAGTTTATTTTGAAACTACCAGTGCAGAAATCTGCATAACAGATGTCTTGACCAGATTTAAAAAAGCCCCAGTCCTACAGCAGCGTTCCTAAATCAACAGTCCTCGTCATTTGATAATATATCAACGGTAAACAGCACTCAACCGCTTCTGGTATAATGGAAAGCAGCATTGAATAAATAAGGTATTAAAATAGTGGTGTATGCTGCCATCATCTGGAAGACTTGAGTATAACAGGAAATGAGAATTTGTTTTTGAGTTTCATTATGAAACAACATTATGTGCAAACAGGTAACAGTCGATCTTATTGTTGTCTTATGATTACTGATTAATTGACTCCACGCAAAATGTGCACAGCATATAAAACATACAACACAGTGAGCGTGAAAGGGTAAAAATCGAAAAGGTCAAGCAGCAAGTCCACTGAATTGCAGTGTCCAAGAATTATCCAAATACTTTTTTTACATCACAGTCTCAAAAAAGGTTTAAAGTACACTTTTCATACCTTAAAAAACATGAATTAATAATATTCGATGTGAAGCAAGCCAATCTTTACCTTTATATAAAATGATCAGCTGGTTCTAGGGTCGAGTAAATATAATTAAAGTAAATATGTCTTTAATTTCCCATTCGTTCCTCTTCAGTGAATAAACTATATGCAGCTGTCAACCCAACCATCAACATACCACTGCACTACATGAAGCTCATTACAGACATATAATGTACTGTATATCCACATGGATCCTAACTAATACTGTGCATCAGAACTGTCCACTGAAACAGAACACATTACAGTTTCTTTCAGATTCCAGATAGGAAGGATGGTCTCACTGTTTATGGGACGCCTGGTTGACGTGGTGCTTACACTGATGAGGATGTGTTCAGGGAGGCGGTGATGTGGTCGTCAAGGAGCTGCTGGGAAAAGTTCTGGTGCATCTGAGCTGACCCGTGGGCGTCCCACAAGCCTTGTTCAGATCTGCTGGGAAAGGATCATTGTGAATACTGATGACAGCTGCAGTTTTATGTTTCACGACACTGGTTCCAAATGTCAGATCCACCGTTGAGGATGCGGAGACGTATCAGGTTACTAAAAAGTGATTCATTGTTTCTTCCGTCACTTTGTTGTTTCCCATAAGCTACGTTAACTTCGAAATCAGTTGTGGCTTCGTTACTCAGTTGTGTATTTGTGTGGGTGACAAGTGGATATCTCCGCCTGCTCTGGTTGCCCAGGACAAAGAAGACGTGACTCAGCAGAACAAGCGAGCAGGCAGTCAATCTGTTAAGATCCTCAGCATTAGACATCTTCGGGGTCTCCCTTAGAAATCTTCTGTTGATGCAAGTTTACATTTTAAGTTATTTTGCTCTCAACATACGAGCAGAACAGGATCCTAGATGTAAAGTTTACAGTGCACGTATTCAAATCATAAGTCAGATGTTCTACTTGGCCTTGTTGTAACGTCCCTGGAAGAAAGACAGGAGCTCTCTGATATAAAACGCTGCAGCTTGTAGACAAGTTACATTGTTTTAAAATTCAGCAAAAAGCATGGAACAAACGCACATGATGTTATCATGATGTATAGTTTACCTGACAGGAAAGTTGTGATCAGGATTAATCCTCTATAGAAGGCTGTACAGCTACTGATTAAAGAAAATAAGATTTGTTTTCATATATATATCGTATATATATATACTGTTTAAATGCTGGAGGAAGGAGCACTCCCTGACCTCTTGATGTCTGTTGCATTCCTTGATGTTGGCCAGGTGAGTTGTCATCTAACAGAAGAAAAAGAGAGCCACTGAGTCATATAAGCATCACATAGTCACACAGACCGCAATCTATTTTGAAGTGTCACAAAATATTGCATTTAGCGCTGTCATGATCACCTTGGGTCTTCAATAATGTCATTATTTTTTCTTATCATAGGCATGCCTGTTTCCTTTACCGTAAAGGTGTGTTTTCTTTGTCTGTATAGACCTACCATAGTGTATGAAGCTGGGCAGCATGATTTGTAATTTGGTAGATCTGATATAAATCATAAAGGGATTTTATTGCCCTATAATCAGATAGGTTAGTGCCAAGATGAAGCTCATTATAAAACGTTAATACATATCATTGTGAGGAGATACATTGATGCTGGTAACATACATTGTATCAGTTTGTGTGCAATTTCATGGTATACACAAAAAGGACACTTGTTGTGATATGAACCACTGCAGGGAACATAATGAAACCAAATATTAGTGACAGCATCACACTGAGAAGGGATTTTTTCTGTGACAGTGAGCTGGTGCAATTAATGGAAAAGCATAAAACACTGATGGATATATTTCTAGGAACGTTACTTGTTGTTTATTGTACCACAGCTTGGTATCAAACACTTTGGCTGCTGTTCACCGCTTTCTCCAGGTGAAACTGGGCCAGCTCACTGTTCTTTGTGTGTCGGTACAGAACCGAGCCCAGCAGGACGTGAGTCCGGGCCTCGACCCAAGTAGGCGACGTGAAGCGAAACTCTGCCTGCAGACAGTGGACGCACATGCGGATCTTCGGCGGACCCGACGTGCGGAAATGTTCGGCAAGAAGACAACACAACAACAAAATGTACCAATTTAACCAACGTTCGCCGAATGTGCTCCAGGAATAGTTAGCCTCTCACGTTTTCTAAATCTACCTCAATCCTTGTGCAAAATATTGAGTACTAGCGGAAAGCTAGCAAGAAGAATAAAAATAAATCCGTTTTCTTCTTCAAAATAAAACCCCATGAGTAAAAGTGAGACAAACTAACTCACATATTCGTGTAATTCAGGTTATTATAGAGACACAACAGCAACAACAATAAAAACCGTTTACCTCGAAAGGGTATTTCGCGATGTTTATCTACTAGACAGAGGAGTTTACAGAGTTTATCACGGGGATGTTATCAATTACTAAAATGCTTCCTTTATTTTGAAGGGAAACTCGTCAAAATAGCTTCCACTTTAAAGTACCCTTTAGTAAAATATCACGGAGCGCTTCCCTTTTCCTGATATGGAACAAACTATTTGTCTATTTGTAAATGTATTCCAGTGTCGTGAGCCGGTGATAAAATAAAAGTCATGAAATAATTGTCTTCGGGAGAAACCAAGGGGGAAACGGCAGACGGTCTATAGGTGGAACTAATGTAGTGCAGTGTATGTTCCAACCGAGAATATTTATGAGTCGGACCTTTTGAGGAATTTACTATTCACTTAAATTCTTGCGCACAAGTCACGCCCTAGCTGAGCACATCGACTACGGAAAAGGCGTAAACCGACAGCGTTGGATGGTTGATTCATGTCAGTTGGCGGTGGGAACAGTTTGACTCGTGCCATTTATGACGATATTTTTATCAAGTGGGAAAAAACACTATATTACAACAGCTTTATGTCACGGTAAGTTTGTGACTTTCAACAGCCAGTCGGCAACAAGAGCAGAAACACAGCATCTATTAGCTAACATTAGCTACTACTACTAGCTATCTTTGGTCAAACTGAATATACACAATCAGCTTTCTCATCTGTTGACGTTAAATGGCAACAATGGAAACGCGGAGGATCACACAGGAAACCTTTGACGCTGCTGTCAAGGAGAACATGGAGGAGTTTGAGATGGATCCCGATGAGGCTCTGAGGGAGGCTCTGGAGCAGTTTGAGTCTCAAGGTAACGTAGCTAGAAAGAACAATGAGTGATAGTTGATGATTGTACAGCTGCGCGTGTATATTGCCTCTATGAGAATGAGGCCAAGCCTGTTATGATCTATATAAACGTCAGTGCTAAATATCAGTTTGTCTAGCTGTTTTTTGAAAATTTGGATAAATTAAAACGTTCTTAATGGCCTTACAGACTGCCATATATAAACATCTCTGTACCTGTATGGGGAGTTTAAGACAATTAAGTATTAAAAAGTAATTCATTTTTCATCCCTCAATTAACTGGATGTAACTGTCTTGAATAATTGTCCACCAGCCCACACACAGAGTGAGGCTGCAGTGTGACTGATCTGTTTTATAAAGTTCTCTTTGGACAGCTGATATTCCTACATTCTGATTTTTGTCATCACCTTCAAAGTGTGTAGTTTCAAAGTAGATAAGACACTCATAAGCACCAACCTGGCTGCCTCTGAACTTAGTTTTGCAATGCTTACCGAATTATGATTATTTTTAAACTTTTCTTTTTTGTACTTGATATTTTGTGTCATTAACCCCAATCGTATGTGTGGCCGCAGGTGTGAACCTCCGTTGTATAGTAAAAGCTGTACCAGGTGTCTTATCTGATGGGGAGCAAACACACGAGGTCTTACAGGTGAGTTCTGTTCTTTTGTGAAAGGGGATTGCTGACCGCAAAAGTGTCGTAATCTCACGTCCTGTTTTTTTTTTTTGACTTGCAGGCATTGGATTCCCTCCGCATTGGGAAAGATTCTGCCGGTTTGAAGGAAGTGACGGCAGACATAAAGCGCTTCACTAAGCAGTGCTTGCTTGGATTTGCCCAGAGGTACCTGGCTGCCCAAAAAGACGCCTACCCCGTCATCCTGTCTTACTGCAAAAAGAGTGTGGAGGAGCAGGAAGCTGAGTTGACTGCACTGTCTGCTCTGGCTGCACTAACAGACGGACAGCCAGACTTGTTGGATGCAGAGGGCAAGCAGTTCCTTTTGAATGTCCTTAAGAAGTATAAGGCAGATTCCTCTGTGGTGCGTGCCGCCATCTGCACCGTGCGTCACTGCTGTTTGAAACATGAACAGAACAGACAGGATTTGGTAAAAGGGGGCGTCGTGCCTCTTCTGACCGGTGTCATTACCCAACACAGTGGATCTGCTGAGCTGGTTATGGAAGCCTCTGCAGCTCTCAGGGTCATGTGCTTTGACGATGACATCCGCGTTCCGTTTGGGCAAGCTCATGAACACGCAAAGATTATTGTTCTTGAGCACAATGGACTCAAGGTTTTAATTGACGCTGCGAAAGGTGAGGCCAGCTGATGCCTAGTGTATGTGGGTATTTAGCAAAATAGCTTCAACTGCTTTGTCTGATTTCATTAATGGAATTTCTTTATCTCCTGTGTTCCTCCCTCACAGCTCACCTCGATAATACTTCTGTACTGAGTGAGCTGTGTGCAACTCTGGCCCGTCTGGCTGTAAGGAACGAGTTCTGTCAAGACATCTGTGATCTCGGAGGATTGAAGCTCATCATGACTCTGCTTGCGGACAGCTATGAGAAACCGGTAGCCAACTAAAAACAAGGGATTGTGATACAAACTGATTGAAGATTCAACCTCCATGTTTGTTATGCTCACTGAACTGATGTTCTTCTTGCAGGAGTTGGTTCGGCAGGTCCTTAGTGCAATACGAGCTGTAGCGGGAAATGACGATGTGAAAGATGCAGTTGTTTATTCTGGAGGAGTCGAGCTCATCATCATTGCCATGAACAAACACATGAGCAACTCTGCTGTGAGTTGAATGTCATACCTACACACTAATTGACTGACTAGGCTTGATATAGAATTTACCTTTTATTTAGTATACAAACTTTAATATTGGTTATTTAGATTTATTTTTGTTGGATAACAATTAAGTTGAGTTATAAATGAATTCTGCAAATGTCCTATGATTATGTTCACATTCTGCTGTAGGTGTGTGAGCACGGCTGTGCATGCCTCTCTGTCCTTGCTTTGCGGAAACCCAACAACTGCAAAGTCATCATGGAAAATGGAGGCGCCTTGGCTGCTGTGCAGGCTATGAAGATGCACACAGATTCAGTCAATGTGCAGGTAATATGAAGTCATTATTAATATTTTATATGCTTACTTAAAAAAACAGTTCCTCTGACGACTCTCTATGTCCCTGTTTTATTTCTTTATAAATAGAAACAGGCGTGTATGGTGATGAGAAACCTGGTTGCACGTATGGATAACTTAAGCCAACCGATCCTGGAGATGGGAGCAGAGGCCCTGATAATCCAGGCACTAAAGACCCATAAAGACTGTGATGACGTGGGTAAAGCAGCCCTCAGAGATCTGGGATGCCAGGTGGAGCTCAGAGAGCTGTGGACCGGTAAACATGGCAGCATCACCAACTGAAAGTAGAGGAGAGCAATCACTCCTCACCATCAAATGCAATTTTAGGCAAGATACAGATGCTATGTTGGTGTACCTAGCCAAGAGTTTAAGCGGATGCATCTAACCAGATAGACATATTTGTTAAAAATAAAGTCGATGTGGAAAAGGCTTGTCCCACACAGCGCCCTTTAGAGGTTGAATATGTGTTCCAGTCCTTTTTTTTTGTTTTTGAAAAGTACAAAAAGCTAAGTGTAGTCCTGTTGAACATGTTTTGTTTGCTATTCATATTTTGTCCACATATGTTCTGTATTACAATTATATTATTAGGATGTTAGGAGCTGAATTAGTATGTTTTCTGCTATGGGTAAATATAAATAAGTGTATTTGCTTCTATGTAAATAGTTTAACTGCACTATTCTGTCCAGAATCCTTTTTTAGCCACATTTGAACATGTATTTAATGCCTTCATCTTTGACTAGATCAACACATTTACTTTTTATGTTTGTTAATTTGTATATGCATTATTTACAGTAAACAACTGAAATATCTGATACTTACACCAACCACTGACAGCATTACAGTGTATATTTTGCATGATTAGGATAAAAGTCACCTTTGGTCGTCACCTCTATGTTGTGTATCATCACACACGGTAAGACGGAGTACTTCACGGACAAGAAAAAACCCAGGAGAAACCATACTGAGCCAGTTTGTTGCGAAGTGCCTCCTGTTCACGCCCCTCTAACCGACCTATCCTAACATGCCCCTTCTCGCTCAGACTTCAGCTCCCAGAATGCCTCTGGGCTCGTCCTTGTCAGAATCCAATATCAGCGCTGTCACGGGTAGTAATTGCAGAAATACAACAGCATGGACGATGCTAGTCAGTTAAAGTCACGTCAGAACCAATGAATACGAGAAATGTGTGAAAGGCAGTGCCTTCAACACTAGGAGACGTTTTTAGAAAGACACAAGCGTACTGTGAATACTCACAACACTGTCGACGAGCGTTACATTTACGGCAATGTCTAAGTGTAGTCCTGTTGAACATGTTTTGTTTGCTATTCATATTTTGTCCACATATGTTCTGTATTACAATTATATTATTAGGATGTTAGGAGCTGAATTAGTATGTTTTCTGCTATGGGTAAATATAAATAAGTGTATTTGCTTCTATGTAAATAGTTTAACTGCACTATTCTGTCCAGAATCCTTTTTTAGCCACATTTGAACATGTATTTAATGCCTTCATCTTTGACTAGATCAACACATTTACTTTTTATGTTTGTTAATTTGTATATGCATTATTTACAGTAAACAACTGAAATATCTGATACTTACACCAACCACTGACAGCATTACAGTGTATATTTTGCATGATTAGGATAAAAGTCACCTTTGGTCGTCACCTCTATGTTGTGTATCATCACACACGGTAAGACGGAGTACTTCACGGACAAGAAAAAACCCAGGAGAAACCATACTGAGCCAGTTTGTTGCGAAGTGCCTCCTGTTCACGCCCCTCTAACCGACCTATCCTAACATGCCCCTTCTCGCTCAGACTTCAGCTCCCAGAATGCCTCTGGGCTCGTCCTTGTCAGAATCCAATATCAGCGCTGTCACGGGTAGTAATTGCAGAAATACAACAGCATGGACGATGCTAGTCAGTTAAAGTCACGTCAGAACCAATGAATACGAGAAATGTGTGAAAGGCAGTGCCTTCAACACTAGGAGACGTTTTTAGAAAGACACAAGCGTACTGTGAATACTCACAACACTGTCGACGAGCGTTACATTTACGGCAATGTAGCAGTAAGCTAACTGCTATCCAACGTTACTCAACCTGCTATTTGGCTAACTTGGAAACCAGCTTCCGAAGAACCTGCTAGCAACAACGCACTAAGTGAGGGATACCAAAGCATCAGACAGCTCCGAGCTGATGTCAACTTAGTAAGGTAAGAATGTGACGTTAGTGTTTGTGAGGACTGACAGCTTGCTGGTTGGTATGTCGGTAAGTGGACAAGTTTCGACAAGAGGCGTGTGCACCGGCCAGTGAGACCGAATGAGAAGCAAGGTGATTGTGTTATAGATGCATATCTGATGCTGGACTAATATGTATGTGTTGTAACCTTTTCATTGTATTTATGCCGGGATAGTACTTGCACAACTAATTTGAAAACAATCTTTTTACATAACAAGGAAAATGGTGGCATATGGGATGCAATGCTGTTACAAGACTATTACACAACAAGACAGACAAAACACCAGGAGGTAGACGAATACAAACACCTCATAATACAATGCAGTCCCCTAGAGCTACACTGTAAGTGATGGTGTATTTGTTTAAATTAACACTATGTATCCTCAAGGGCAGCTCTGCCTTTCCACTGCTGTGTATAGCATGTTAGTGGTATGTTGGATCACAGATGATTAGTGGGGAAAAGGTCCTGCAGCCCAGCCTGGGGCCCACCAAACAGGCTCAACTAGAAGTAAGAAATAAGGAACAATAACATAACATGATATGCATGAGGAAGGAGGCTGCTGGGACGACCCCTGGTTAAGGACAGTGGTTGAGGTGAAAGGGGACACACAATGTGTCAAAATGGATATATATATATATATATTTATTTTACACACTTGATCTGACTTCAAGCCCCGTCATACTGAACCCAATATCAGTTGCCCTTGTCCTTTACTCACTTGTTTCATGCTATCTCTCTACATCTTGTTTGGCTTGATTCTCCTGGCTGTTGCTTAACTCCTTGAACCCTGACTATTTTTTGAAAGTGCAATTTTTCCCAATTAGTTAAAAATATTCAGTATCGAATTGTTCTGGCCTTTGTTTTGAAGCCGGATCAAGCTTATATTTAGTGAAGTATTATGACTTTGTGTCCAGTGAAATGATTAACTCATTGTAGAACATGCAGACGTCTTTGTTTGAAGAGGTGAGACTGCTACAGATAATGTTTCTTTCTCTAAAGTTCATCTCATCCAAGTCTCCATTGCCTACAATCAGGGGTGTCAAAGATGTGGTCAGACTTTACGAATGGAGCTTCAATTGTTTTATTGTTTTTGCTTGTATTGTTAAGACACTTTTCACCCACAAGTCCTCCACTTTGACCTTCATATCTTTGTGTGTAACTTACTGCAGCTCTACTTCGCTCAGTGTCTCTATTCAGCCTTTAAAGATGTGGCAGTTGGTTAAATGTAACTAGATTATTCTCAAGGTAACTATTTTCTCTCGTTGGGTGTTGTCTTTACAGTTTAGTGACGTGACACTTCTTTACTCAGCAGGGGGAGTGCAAAGAAAGTTCTAAACTATAACAGATTTATGTGCCTTCAGGTTTACACAGAGCTAGACTCGAATTCTTTGGTACTCACTGCAAGTGCAGCATGACGAAGCTATCTATACTGCAATGCAATGCATATACTGCAATGCAAGATCTTAATCTGTACACAGTGTTGGCATCTTGGCAATGGCATGCTTGTCACTGGATCCTGACACAGAAGCGTAACCACCGAAATATCTTGTTGATTGTTTTATATTTACACTTACCTAAAACTGACCTTTTTTCTCTCTGACCTCTTCCTCTCCTCTGTAGCTCTCAGCACCGGGTGTTGGTGGGGGCACCACTAGCAGTGGTTGAATTCATGAGCCCGCTCAGTGACCGCTTGTCTTCGGGGATGGGGACCGGAGTACAGGAACAACGGGCAACACTCGGGCAGGGAGAAGTGCTCCCGCTCGACTCCCCCAGTCAGGCAGAAGGGAGCTATGAGGTGACATTTTATAGACATGATCCTTCACTGCTTTAAGGAAAGCATCCATCAGGTTTCATCTTTTTTATTTGTACATTTGAATCAGCTGTCTCATTTAGAGACCTGACACATTGATGAAAGTGAGCAATGACTATATTATTGTGTCGAAAAAATAAAACGTGTCATTTATCTGATTATCGTCAATGGTAGAATTGTCGTGGCGTCCTGTGTTTTATCTGTGTACTGTCTTTATTTAAAGGAAATTCTCTCTGCTTGCTGCTCTGCTGGATAGCATGCGGAAGAGTTGAGAATTGTGCAGAGCTTAAAGGCTTCATGGCCTCGTCTCTGTCTTTGGGTTAGCCAGATGTGATCTATTCTCCTTACATAACTCCAAGTTAATGATCAACAGCGTCTCAAACACTACTTTGTTCACATAAGGAGGCAGTTTTTACAGGATTCACTGTGTTGGTGTTGATGACCCTGAATGTGATTCCTCCGTCACTGTGCAGGGCCTGAGGCACACTCGGTCTGTCCTCAACTCGCTCTTCTCTGGGGCTTTAGCTGGAGCCCTGGCCAAGACAGCTGTCGCCCCATTGGACAGGACTAAAATCATCTTCCAAGGCAAGTTGAATCCTCAGCTGACCTTAAAGCAGGAAGTGTTTTTACATTAGAAATGACCCACATGGATGCCATGGAATTATATCTGGAACTAATGTTATGTTTGTGATGTATTTATATCAATGAGGATATTAGAAGATGAGTGACTTACAGAAACACTGGACATTTATAGTCTACGTGTGGTTTGTTTCATAGTGTCTTCAGCCAGATTCTCCGCCAAGGTAAGTTTGATCACTTATTTATTGTCAAGAGATTAATTCACACATGTCCATTTAGTAACATATTAGTTGTCGGTCTGACCTTTGAAGAGTAATTTCAAAGTTTCAAGACAAAAATCGATCGTCATCAATCGGTCATGAGCATGTATGTGTTCATGTGTGCACGCTACATTTCAGGAGGCCTACAGGTTGATCTACCGCACCTACCTGAAGAGTGGCTTCCTCAGTCTGTGGAGGGGCAACTCTGCCACCATGGTGCGAGTCATCCCGTACGCTGCTATCCAGTTTTGTTCACACGAGCAGTACAAGGGACTGTTAGGAGGCTACTATGGCTTTCAGGGGAAGTAAGTGTCGCTTTATGCTGGTAGACCTACGACTCGGGTCTGTTGGCTCATCTAATGACTTTTACCGCGACAGGTTTTCTTTGTCTTGCGGAGTAATAAACAATCTGGAAGGCTGATGCACATACGATTGTTTTTCTGTGTGTTCCAGAGTCCTTCCTCCAGTTCCGAGGTTATTGGCTGGGTCTATGGCGGGTACCACGGCAGCCATGGTGACCTATCCTCTGGACATGGTGCGAGCTAGGATGGCTGTAACGCCAAAGGAAATGTAAGGTCATCTTTAAGTACCAGTGCACAGTCATCAGTGGGTATTTAACACATATAGCACGACAGCTAAATAACACAAGGGGCTGCGTTGGGGTGTGCTCCTTCAAGGGTCAGGTTTAGAACTTGATCGGTGTGCTTCAAATTTGCCAGTCAGAAAAAAAACAACAATGACAATTACATGTCTGTTTTTATGGATATAACTTGCACAGGCGCCTGAGGTAGTTTGTGCTCCTGTTTAACCTTGAATAGATGTTACACAGCGCTTCTCATCCAGTTTCATGCTAATATGTTGTGTTTTTGGGGCCTCCACTGTTTAGGTACAGTAACATCCTGCACGTGTTTGTGCGGATATCCCGAGAAGAGGGCCTGAAGACATTGTATCGAGGCTTCACTCCCACCATGCTGGGTGTTATTCCCTACGCTGGTCTGAGCTTCTTTACCTATGAGACACTGAAGAAAGTACATGCAGGTAATGGTCAATAATCATTTAATCTAGCGGTTATTTTTTCATTTTTTTTTTTTACAATTTTCCGGATATATTTCGGATTAATGTTTCATTATTTCAATAATTTTCTCTTAAAAACAAAGTAGATAACATTAGTCCGATACCTGATAGAAAAGTACTGGACCTGATATTCAAAAGGTTTCTGTGACGCATTAAGACCTGAACGAGGGAACGCCTCCTTTGACCAGACGCAGCCATTCGTGTGACGCTCCAACGGACTTCATGCAAATTGATGTATTTCTGTAATCTATGTAATCGTTGATTGTGTCGCAAGTCGCCCTAGCATATGTAATGTGTCCCTTCTTAACGTCCTCCTCTCCCATGCAGAGCGCAGTGGGCGCCCACACCCCTACTCATATGAACGTCTGGCGTTCGGAGCCTGTGCTGGACTTCTTGGCCAGTCGGCATCTTATCCTCTGGATGTGGTACGACGCCGTATGCAGACCGCAGGAGTCACAGGTCACACCTACGGCACCATCCTGGGCACCATGAAGGACATCGTGTCTGAGGAAGGGGTTGTCCGTGGACTCTACAAAGGTCTCAGTATGAACTGGGTCAAAGGGCCCATCGCAGTCGGGATCAGCTTCACCACCTTTGACCTCACTCAGATTCTCCTGAGGAAGCTGCATCAGATGGGCTATACGGCTCGGTAATAATAACGCTACAGAGAGAGGGAAACGGGGATAGTGGGATGACGAGCTCCCCTTACACCCTCCGAAAGAGAAAGGAAGTGAGAGAGTAACGATTGTGTGCTGCTGGATAGAAGCAAACACACACTGGCTCAGGATGCGGGATATTAATGTGTTCTCTCGCTTTATCTGTGTGCAGCGGGGGATGTACAGTCCCTGTAGGCGTGAGCTATGTTGGATGGTACAGAGTACCTGTACACACTGTTGTCATGTACAGCGAAGTGTAACATGCTCAGTGAGTTTTCCGTGTGTTTGTGTGTGCACGTAATTTATAACACGTTTTCCCTCGTGGACCAGGCCCGTGAGTGTCAGTCTGAGAGTTTAGAGGTTCTCACACACGCACACACACACACACACACACACACACACACACACACACACACACACACACACACACACACACACACACACACACACACACACTGAGGTCTTTATATGTAACGTACTAAGATGCATTTGATTCAACAACAGTAAAATATTCCCCCTTGAGATTAGTTTTTTAATGAGTGTGTTGTTCTTATATGAGCTTGTTGCAGATTCTATGATATTCGTGGTGTTTGTATATCGAAGCACAAAGGTTTTCAGAGTACGACTTTGGAGCCAAAATCTTGCCTCAAAATCTAGCACAGAGGGAACAGCATTGTTACTGTCCTCGCATGGTCAGTTTTATTTAGAGTTGAATGTGTTGAATGAGTCCAGTATCTTTAAGCGGAGCTCGTTGAGAGTGAATTCACAGACTTTTATTTGTAGTTGTAGTGATGACTGCAGACTAATGAGCTCGATAGTATGCCAGTGCCAACACATATGACGTATAAAGAGTGCCCAAATGGTTTAGTTTGTTTTCACTGTGATCATATATATAGTGGACCTTTCGAAAAATATTGTCAATTGCGATGGAAAGTTTAGTTGTTGGTATGTGTTAGTACAAATGATCCGACAGATATCCGTACGAGACGGGAATACTCTTTGGACATAGAGTCCCATGTTATGCACATGATGCAAGTTAATGGGCCATTTCCCAAATTTAAGATCATAGACTGATTCAACGGTTTAGTAGGAACACATGACCAGTCTAATATAAGCCACTACAACAGCAACGAGCGCTACCTTTATCAAGTGTACAAAGTTCTGTCGTTGAGGTGTCGCTTTATCTCCGGTAATCTTTCAGCTCTATTGTTTTGGGTTTCGATATCGAAAGGTGTTTTGTTATTTTCTGTCACCGGTGAAGAAGACGGACACATACAAGTATTTAAATGTTGTCTTCCATTTGCTGTTGGTTTGCCAGCTGCAGGGGGCATCGTTTAAAGCTGTGAAGAGATGATTTGAGTTCTCTGTTACAGGCGTGATTTAGTATATTTTAGTGTTCTCAGTATTGTCCTTTACCTCAGCACGTAGTCCAATGAACATGACATTCTTATAGCAATGTGTTATGTGGAGTAGTGTCTCGGTTTTCATTTGACTGTATCTGAGACAGTTTGAACAGTATTGATGCAGGCGGCTCACAGTCGTTGAAGAGTGTCAATAGTTTCTATACTTAGACCACACATGGCGAGGGAGGTCGGTTGAGCCGAAGGAGCAGCTGAGTGCAGAGCCGGCTGGAGCCTCGTCTTTATGGAGCTTTGCTCTGTGAGACGAGTGACGATCTCCACTGAAACTCAAGTTGCTTTGTTAGTTAAGATACTCAAAAAGCACAATATTGTAATACTGAAGTAATGGTATTGTAATTAGTATTTTTCACTAATATTTGTTCTTTGTTGGTTAATCTATACATTATCAGACTGTCACAGTTTGAGTAATGTCTTAACTTTGCTTACTGAACATTTACTGACCAGCAGACAAAGAACCCAAAAATGTGTTGATTGTTTAATAATCTCTAATCAGCCAATGTTTTGTGATTTCACTATTAACCAAAAGAAGATGAACCGATTATCAAATGAGTTACTTTAAAGTGGCAATAGAAAAATGAAGGCTTGATTTATGGTACAAAGGAAGACCGTTGACTATTGTTCAACCTAAACAGGAACATGACGGCGCGTGGCTGCGGTCGAAATGTCCTTTTTGCTTCGGACGGTTCCTAACTGAGTGAAATGACCCGGCCGTATCTAAGTGGCCGCCACGATGAGAGCTGTTTGAATTCTCTAGATGCCAAGGAAAGGTGCTTCAATGCTTCCTTTCTTAGCTCCTTCAGCATAGGAAACACTGGAGCTTCCTTTACCAAAGGAAAATAGATAATGCTGCCCCACAACATTTATATAGCCGGCATAATAACTTTAAGTGTGCTACACGGGGCGAAGTATCGGATGCACAACGGTTGTCTGTTGCCACTTTAAGAAATAGAAACTTTTTCTCCATTTAACAAGAGGCCAAACAAGCACGAGCTCCAAAAGTCACTAAAGGTCGCCAGATGCGGTCACATGCTCATTTACATATTGGTGACGACATTGTCCATTCATCGCAAAGCTTTGGGTTGGTCCCCAAAAAGTATTGAGATTCGATGCCCAGCCCTGTACTGGAAAGACTACTACACTTTGCCCCCATTCCCCAAAGCCGACTCTCCCCTCACCTGCCTGTCTGACCATCTCTTTATCTGTCTGGTCATTGTTGTTGTGATTGTTTTCCTGATCAGTAAATCAGAGCGCTGTTCAAGAAAGCAGGTTTGTTGAAAGCTCTGAGTAAGTAACCCTGAGATGAGGGAAACTAGGTTTTCATTCTCTGAGGAGAGGCAACTTAAACTCTGGGTCTGTAACCCAGTTGTTGAACGAACTGTGATCAGCTGTTCTGGAACCAAAAACTCAGTTTCCCATCTCGGAGCTCAGAGTTTGTTCAACCTCTTTTCTGAAACAGAGCCCAGGACAGTTGTGACAAACACGGACACGTATTATTCTAATATGCAAACAGTGGCGATGCATTCTTGTTCACAGCAGATGCCAGTGTCGTCTTTTAATATCAGTGTGTTGTCTTTATGCCTCTCCGTCGTTAGCAGGTGGGAAATAATTTCAGCTGAGGTTTGATCACTGACAGCTTGAAACCCGCACATGTTCTGAGCTGAGTGCTGTAATGTAGAAAGTATACAGCAACTGAAAGCTGAGTGACGGGTAGTTACTGAATCTCAAGTGCCTATTAAAGAATAGTAACGTTTGTACTATGACTGAGCTACTTCTACTCACCTTTTTGAAGGTTGCTTCCATTTTCTAGCCTTCACAAATATTTAAGGGGCAGAAGACGTTTTGAAGTTTGGAGATTGTTAGACCTCTGTGACCGAATGTATTAGTTAAGGTCCAGCTTTTGTATGTGTATTTTGTAAAATGTAAGAACTGCCTTGCAGTGTTCTGCTGTCTAGGGTGAGATGCATGAACCGTGGCTCCCTGGCAGACTTGAACAATCCATTCCAACCAGTCCAGGACTCATTTCAAAGTACATCTGACGGTCATTTGTGTCCTGATTTCAATTGGAAGAGCATTGTAATGTTATCTCCCTGTAGACCAAGGGAACTATGTTAATACATAATGAAATGGGAAAACACCAGACAATCAAAAAATGCCCAAAAAAGTTTTGAAAGAAAAGTAGTTTTTTTGTTGAGTACCTGTCAGTGGCCTAATGATGAAGAAGACTAAATCACTACAACTAAAAAACTGGAAGATGTGATTTTTTTAAATTTGCTCTTGTAAAAGCAGATTTTATTGTTTTAACCCTATTCGTGGGTAACCCTACGTCGACATGCAGACATACTGTGTTGCATGTTCCAACATCTTGTATCGTGTTTGCTTCAGTGCAGCAGCGATAGGAGCGCTGTGTTGTAAATCCTCGTGATTTGTGCCAACTGAATGTAAATGTAGCTACTAATAGCACACCCTGTGTTTGATCTCTATTGATGATGACGACGTATCTGTTGGACAGTTTCAAATATCAAATCCCAAAATAAAAGTGGATGTTAACACCAGATTGATGTTATTATTTCACTGTTACTTCTGTGCTTGAATGATGTCTTTTAGTTCTTGTGGATTAAAACCTTAGAATTTAAATTTAAACAATAGTTTCAGTGTGGCACTTGGCGTTAACATTCTGTGTCATTATTTTAATTTAATATAACCATATAGTTTATTGTATTTTAGATTAAATGTCAATTGAGAAAAAATATCATGAAATACAAAAAAATTAAAAAATTACGTAAACAAAGTGACTCACTTGGTTTGTTCAAATGTCTGAAGCATATTAATCACACATACACATTCACTATTAATTATAAGCTCATTAAGTGGCCCGTTAACAGTGGTGACACAGAATATGAATAAATAAATTGGAGATTAATATATGAATACATGCATATGGATATATAAGTAAATAAGTAAATTAATCTGAAAATGAATGAGAATATACTGGTAAATAAATAATATAACAAATTAATACAAAAATATATATAATCTAATTGTATATAAATAAATCAATGCATACAGTAAAAATGGAACATTCATTAATATTTAATTATTTATGGCAAAACGTATTTATTTTCAATTTCTCATGCTGATTCTTTTATTTATCGAATCTATTTCTCGGGTCACTTTAGAAAAAAAGTGTCTGTTTAGGCCGAATACACGTGGTATGTAATGATACATAGTGACCACTAGAGGGCGCTGTCCCCACCCATGAATGAGTGAACTCCTCCGGCTGTAGTTCCACAGATGGCCGGTAGGTGGCGGTGCAGCATCGCGCTGGGAGCCAAAGGATGGTGAGCTGGGTCAAGCGGTGCTTCTCCTCCGCCCGAGGCCCTGATGACGCTTTGAACTTGACCGTGAACACAACACGGCAACATAGGAACCTGAGGAATAAACTGAGCAAACTGAAAACAATAATAATGAATTCAAATGCCTGGTATTATTAAATACAAACGTTGTTTGAGATCAGATTTAGACGTATTAATATAATGTCGAAAGAAAGGAATCTTGAATATGTTATTCATTAAAGGGTATTTTACTGTACTTTGTGTTAATTGAGCGGCTGTTTAAATGAGGTGAAGTATTTCGTTTGGTCCTTCATGAACCGGACAGACCAGACTCTTTGTGCACATATCTCTGGAACGTGGGGGAAAAAGCACCAAAAGAAAAGAGCTATAGGGAAGATAGAGGACTAATTAGAGAGTGAAGGAAGGAGGGATGGACGGAGGCTGTCGGAGGACATGGTTGCTATAGATACTTGGCATGATGCCAGGTGGAGGCAGCGCCAATTTGCATTTATTCAGATGATGGCTGCTCTCTCTCTCTCTCTCTCTCTCTCTCTCTCTCTCTCTCTCTCTCTCTCTCTCTCTCTCTCTCTCTCTCTCTCTCTCTCTATCTTTCCTTCTCTATAAAAGCAGCAAAACACACATCTCTTCCATTTAAAATGAATTCTAACTAAATTTCCTTTCATATTTGAATGTAAAACCCAGTGAAAACTGATTCAAAAGTATATTAGCCCATGAAGTATGATGAAATATATTTGTGTTTTTTTTGTTTGTGCCACAAAACAAAATGTTCTGTTGGAAAACCAAGATGCTTTTTGACTATGTTAGGTCATATTCGATTTTGAAGTTGAAAGATGTAAAACCAAATGATTGCTTCTTTTTTTAAACACTATCTATCCATTTCTCTCTTTCATTAATTGAAAATACAAAGAATAAGATTCTGCACTGTACTTTAGGCCTGTGGATAGTTTCATGTAGGCCGTCATTATTTTCTCAAGATTAGCTCCAAAAAGAAAATGATGCATAACTTTTAGATAAAAAGCTTGTGTGACAAAAAAACGAACTAAAAGAAAAATAGTTTTTATTATAATTTTGCCCATTATATAATGGTCTATTTAAAGCTGTACTGTTATCAGACATTTCATATTCTTCAAGGAGTGTGGCCTGTACAGCGTAGCTCGTTCCCTTCTGTTGGGCCTGTGGACTAATTGATAATTATTTCTTTATTTTTATAAATAAAAGTAAAATGGCATGAAAACCCTTAATCACTAAAAGTGCTGTAACAGCATCAAAATCTGAAGAAAAATAAAACAATGAATGAAGTCTAATACACAGGTTAAATTAAAAACAATAGACAAAGAATAAATAATAATATTTTGGGGTTGTGAAGGTATAGTTAAAAATGCAGCAGTTTAATTTCAATTGACTTTCATATCTCTAGTGGTCTTAGTTGTGTTTATTTGTTACGTGAATACAAATCTCCCTGTTTTACAATTTCCACCACTAAATTACACTGTCAGACCTTAATTAATTCATGAAAATTCTCAAAACAGGATACAGATTTAGCTCCCTAGATACAGAGATAAACATTTTTCATTATTTAATGATATAAATGTGAGAGCATTGTGTCAAAGTCAAGACTTTATACTGAAAATATCATTTGAAAACTGAAAGAATTCACAGGAGAGAAATGTCAAAGTCAATGATCTCTTTATTGACCATATATTCACACAGTACAGTTTCGACATATGACACCTCAGAGTATTTATCAATGGATTAAACCTCGACATCGAGACATAGTGATCGCCGACTAAAAAATACACTTTAAAAACCACACGTACAACAGGATCAATTAACGTAGTTAAGCCCACAATCAGATATCAGTTTACATCAATTAGCATGATCCTTAATATATTCAGAAAAATAAAATCACTTTAATTATAATACCTTTTCATATCTAATTTAATAACCCACTAAATATACATGCTGTTTAACTTTAAAAACACATCTTGAAGTACAAAAATCTATTTCAAAGTCTCTCTTTGTCAGTGACTGTTCCTTGGATTTGAAGATTTAGCGGCTCACCTTAACATGTGTTTGTGTGTCAGTTCAGAGGCGAAGTAGTGACCGTCTATCGCAACATATTTTGTCTCAGAAGCTTTAATCATTTAGCAGGAAATCAACAAAAAGTGGTTGAATTGGTCCGGTCCAATCTGGGTGGAATCTGGGTCAGTTGAGTCAAGTTGTTCAGCCAAACAGTGATTTTCTACCATCACCAATCTGCAGAGAAACAAAAAAACACAGGAAATTAGTGACAGAATAATACTAAAATTGAAAATATAGCAAAATTGTCGTGTTTTTTTTACAGTCAGGATCATAAAGGCCAGAGAGATTGTCTGAGATACACCTATACGCTTGAGCTTTCACCGTGAATATGAGTCACGTCACAGGACTGACGCAGCAATTTTGGACTAAGATAGAAAAAAAGGGGTTTGAGGAGGGAGCAGAGATACAGAAGGGACCCCCTCCTCATGACTACTAATATCTGTCTGTGTTGGAGTCTACACTCATCCACCTCTGACCTCTAAAGCCTGGAGTGTCGAGAGGACACATAGTCAGCAGAGAACCCCACAACTATGCCCGGGGGAAAAGACACACACACACACACACACACGCACACACACACACACACACACACATACCAGACACACTTCTGCTGTCTGGTTTTGCAACGTCATGACTGAACAAGATAAGGATCCCAGCAGCAGAGATAAGGGATTTAATCCTAATTTGTCCAGACTTTAATCAGGATTATAATGAAACAGGACCAAACCAACTGCCTTTGAATTTGGACTTCTAGAAAAAACTTAAACAGCTTAAAGTTCATAGGTTTTAAATGATAGCTTCTTATTTCTGTTAATGCTCCAAACGCAAGGTGTGTGTGGGATGTGAGGAGGCAGAAGAGGGTTAGTCACGATGGAGGAGATCAGAGCTGGACCACAGTCCCCGGATAGATAGCAGGGTTTCAGAGATTGGGCAATTATGAGGGGCCTTCCCGAGCCTGTAGGGCTCTCCGGGGCTCCTCTTCTGCCCACGCTGTCCCAACAACCCGCTAATGTATGCAGAGGGGAGACTGCAGTCCTGTCTCCACACCACACACAGAGAGTATACTTGCAAAGAGTGTGACATTATTATGTGTAATGCTATTCCTTCTCTGACTCCTCTGTGTCATATAATCTTAAAATAGCTCCAGAACGTTTCTTATCTTTGGGAGAAAAAGAGACTAGATCGTAATCTCCTCCACTCAAAACCTATTTGTTGTCCCTAATTTAACGCTTCGTAAGATGGAGAACATGCACAGCGAGATGCTCCATCAAAGTGAAAAACCCTATTCATCAAAAATGTGCAGGTGTCTTGCCTTCATTAAAAAGCATTGAAAGGGTAATGATGTTTTGTATACTTGTATATTTAGTGTAGTATCTGTGTATAGTATCTGTGGTGTGTGGCCTGTGTATAAGGACAGACGTCACCCTGATGAAGGCGAGACAGCCGAAACCATTTGGTGAATGAAACACGATGGCGTTGTGTTGAGTGACATGTTCTTATTTTGATGTCCTCGATTTATCGCTTGCCTTGATACTTCACAATAAAAGAATCCAAGTCTCGAGTTTTGACAGGAGAATGTTGACACAGCTGTGTCATTGTAATAATCAGCAATAAGAGACCCGAGAGGCACCTTGAGCTATCATCTTTCAAAGCAAGAACTTGAAACTTTGCTTTGACGGGACTACAGCTCTGATTTGAACTGTTTTCAGAGACAAGAGAACAGACTGTCCACCAACTTCTTCCACTCGACATGGTCGGTCCGACGATACTTTAGTAACGAGGTAAATCTTTGCTACGGATCAGCAAGGCAAGACAGAGAAAGTGTATGGAAGAGTTGGAGAAGTATAGGAGAGGCGTAAATAGATGCAAAAGGCTTGAATTTGTATCAACGAGGAGGGTGTGCGTGTGTGTGTGTGTGTGTGTGTGTGTGTGTGTTAGGGGGGGGGTCTACGAGACTTTAACCCCCCCCCCAACAAACACACTCTTATGCTGAGTCTGTGTGTCTGTCCAACAAAGACGTCCCCACAGCCACCTCATTATAAATACATGTCATTGGATCACAGCTCGTCTGAATCCCTGAGTCTGCTGCGCTCTAAGTGGCCGTGACTGAGCCCTGAATGGGTGGCCGAGCGACAGCTATACCAATAGAGCCAACAGCGTGTGTGTGTGTGTGTGTGTGTGTGTGTGTGTGTGTGTGTGTGTGTGCAGAGACGACCACAGCAACCAGCCTATGGGAATGAAAGCCTCACAGCAGGACAAGGTCAGAGGTCAGGCTGTCTGTTACATGTATACACACACACATACACACACACACACACACAACGTATGGGATATTTGCGATAAGAAGTGATACAGAGAAGAAAAAGGATGAAATTGTGATGAAAATAGTTGGATTCAGTTGGAGTGTGGGAAGAGTTTACCGCTGCACGTGTGAAGCAGGTTCGCTTAAATCTGGGGCAATAAGTTTTCTGCTGCCTCAACAACAAAGCTAGTCCTGGCTCACTTAGAAGGAGGGAACAAGGTGTGCAGGTGTATATTTGTGTAAATTGTGCGAGTGTGTGTATGTGTGTTAAAAGAGCTCATCCTATCTCATTTTGCAGGGGAAAGTGTCCCTATCCCTCTGGAACCACAAACCAGGCCACAGTGTTGTACTCTCATTCCTCCTCCTCGCCTCTCTCTCTCTCTCTCTCTCTCTCTCTCTCTCTCTCTCTCTCTCTCTCTCTCTATAAAGGCTTCTATTTCTGAGTCAAAGCTTGCATTTCTCTACGGGTATAACAATTTCTTCCTCGTCTACTTTCACCAAAGTTTTGAACCCCCGGAGATATGACCTGGACTCTACTGGAAATCAATAATTAAAAGAATAACTAAAATCACCAGCGGGTGTGTTAAATATCCACACGAGTTATCTTTCACTCTGTCTTGATAAGACAAAAATAATTGTATGATACCAGAAAGAAGGTCTGCTCCTCAAGTTATTTGCACAAGTGAATGACTGGTGAGCGATCTGAATACAGGGGTGAGTCGTGCTGTTTTCTTCTACCACGCTGTGTTCTGTATGTGTCGGTTGTGAAAGCAGATGCGAGTGTGTACATGTTGTTTATTATGGACAGACTGTTGGATGCACACTGGGCTCATTAATGCAGCACTGCAACAATAAGCAGAGCACGCTGCCCATGCTAATCATCTCTGTCAGCCCGCCACTTTCCGGCACCTTATATGTGTTTGCGTCTCCTCCCCCCTCACTAGACGAGGACCCTGAATAGCTGCCTGCACAGTTCCTGATGGGAAATGGAGGTCGTCATAGCGGGGTTTTGAGGACTAGTCTCCCATCTTCGTGTTTCTATTTCATTTAGATCACACCAAGTTTATTTAATGATGGCTTCAGGAAGGGTTTTAATGAAAGCTAAAATATTTGACACTGAATTATTTCAATAACTTTGTCGAATAAATATGAAATATTTCAGTGAATGTAATTATTTCAAACAGAACACGTCTTGAAACAATAAAATACATTTACAGGGGATTACAGGGGAATCTGTTGTTTTAAACAGAGCCCCCTGATATAACTTATAATAATAATTTATGAGAGGATCTACTGTAAGTACCAGCATACTGAATTTACCTCCTCAGTTATCAGAATATGCAGATTAACTTCTTTAAACCACTGCATGTTGTGAGCTCAGTTGGTCTTTTGAGTAAACTGTCAAAGTTCTGCAGAGTAATCATTGCAAATACAGTTAGGATCAGTTGCTCATTGTTCAAAAGCGGTGGTTTAAATAACAGTGAAATTCAAATTTTAGGTGCAAGTTATTCTTGGAAAGCCTTTTTAATCTCAAATGTAGGCTAAAGAGACAGGAAAGGTCAATTTTAAGTAACATAAGTCAAGACAAAACCAGGAAAATGTGTCTAAAAATCCAGATCTGCTGCAGAGTACAGAAGGCCTGTACAGCATATGGTCCGTCACTGAATAGTTGTGTGAGAGATCTGAGACGAAGCGACTGAGAGAGAAAACACAATGAGGAAAAATTGAGAAATGGAGAATAATGGAAAGCATGCGAGAGAAAACAAGAGAACGAGGAACAAAGAGAGATGTGAGTTTCAAAAAAAAAAACGTGTCAATGCCAGGCGTCCTTTAGGCATGAGTGAGAGACTATGAGGCCTGGTGGTGTGTGAATGGTTCGGCAACACACACGCAAACAGGCACACACACACGCACACACACACACACACACGCACACACACTCCCCACTGAGCCAGAGCCTGTGCCAGTGAGACAGGTCTATGGGTCTATTGAGGGGACTGGGAGGGAGCTGTCCCTTTCTGTAGAGCTAATGAAGCCTGCACCCACAGGCATAAAGGAGTGGAGAGAGTTAGCACTGCGCTCCTTCGCCCATTCACCCACTTCCTTCCTTTACACAGCTCCTGATGAGGTAATGCTTTCCCTCTTAAAGGGACACCATAAGTAACGCACCTTTACGCATGCAGCCCATCGCGATTACAGGAAACTGCTCAGGAAACTGGATACGTTCTTATGACAGGAATCAAACCAAGCTGTCTCCAGCATGGTGGAACAAAAGCTGTTTAAATACTGTATGTTTTAATTAAACGTCAGTTGGTTTCTGGTTACATTATGCTCTGTGGCTCCTTAGCCCCAATCCTATTCGTTCATCCTGAAGATGTAAATGATTCACAACTATTATGTTTCATTAAAAAAGGTATTCCCTCAAACAGCTGGGCAATGTCATTTTTAACAAATCTCACTCAAACAAGAGCAAACAGAGCATTTGTGGGGGACTATTTTCTGCTGTGGAATAATACACATTTGATGTTCTAACATAGTGTTAACAGCAGCACTCAAAATAAATCACAGTGCTCATGCTCATTGCAATGAAGGAACACATCATCTAGTGTAATTTTCTGGCTCATACTGCTGTTTTTAATAGTTTTATTTGACCACAGTGGAGGAAACAGAAGATTACACAGAAATCACAGCGGCTGAAGCCATAAAGCCGGCATCCAATAGTATGCTCTAAATCAGTGCACTCTTGACGATTTCCTCCATCATGGAAATGTGTAGTCGCGGTACAAAGCTGCCATCAATCTAGAGAGAAACAAAAGACAGGCACCATGCTGGAGAGCCTGAGACCGATGTGTCACTCAGAGGAGAAATGTTACAGAAAGCAGAGATGTGGGGAGAAAAGGCTTCCACACAACACAATCACACTTTCAGCAGGGGAGGTCTGACTTCACGCTGCCTGTCTAGCTGCCTGTCTGCTACTCTGCCGCGACTACAAGATGATGAAGGAGCTCTTGTCCAAGTCGACACCCAGTCTAGGCCTCTCTGAACAAACCAGCCTGAGCTAACAATAGACAGCCGTGCTTATCAAACAGCCCGGCAACTTCATTAGCATCCTACATGACCCAGACAACGACAGAAGTGGCCCTACACACACACACACACACACACACACACACACACACACACACTCGTGAGCCAGACAACCCCTTCACTGGCCTTGACCCATGAACTCTAGGGTCCTCTTTCACCTGCTACGACAGCATTCATGCTAGCAGGGCTGTCTCGCCAGCGGCTGACTGTTCTGCATATGTTCTCCTAACATTCCCACGCTCCGAGCTCAGGCCTCCAGCACGATCACACTTTGAATACAGCAGTATTCATGGTGACATTATGGAGATCTGCATTGTGTCTCTGTCTGGCTTCATGACGACCGCCACGTCTATGACTTGAACTAAAGAGGAGGCTTTTCTTTCCCTTCTTCCCCCTCAAATTGATCTGTAAATATTCTGCGATGACGTGTCTGACTAGCTCACAAAGGAAATGTAACACGGCCATCATTTTTGTTTCTAATGAAGTGCTTTATTTCCCTTCTTTTTTTGTTTTATGTTTGGAAAACTAGGTCGTCTTGATCACAACATAACGCTCTCATGTCGTTCCTCCCCTTCCCACTGTCCTTTGCTCCCATCTCGTCGATTTCTTCCCGCCGAAGCGGTGTTGTTGATTCAGTTTCCAACGGCACTTCAAGGGTAAACTCGTGACTCTCCTCGCCTTTTCCTTCCTCTTCCTGACTCTTTACTGTTTGCCATTGGCTGACGCCAGCTTCGCACCTCCCCATTGGCTGGCGTAACAGACAGAAACAGTGACGCGGCTAACATGAGGCTTCAGTGTAGTAGGAGCGTTTAAGTGTTATTGTGAGAAATGGGGTAAAGCGTGTTCCTGCTCACCGACGGGAAAATGTGACTGTCAGATGTGGAGGGGTGCGACACTCGGTGGCTTTTCATTCAGATCGTGTGAGAGAGACCTTGAGAGGCGTGCAAAAGACTGTGACTGAATTTGCCTCGCCGCACAGCATATGGACGCCCCGGTCGCTCTATGCAAATGGACGAGACGCAGACACATGTTCACAAATGCAGACAAACTACCCCCCTCCCCTCCAGTCCCTCATTAATTGCTCTTCGTAAAACCAGACGCCCCCCCCCCCTCTCAAATAATAACCTCTCCACTAACACCCCCCCACTCCATCTTCCCCTTATGAGCGACCCCCCACCCCACAGTCTAGACCCCGCAACCCTCTCTTTAACTCGAACTAGACGCCCCAAAACTCCCCCCCTCCCCCTCCTCCTCTCTCCTCTCCTCAGCTCCCACGACCAGCAGACAGACCCTATGATTCGCGTGACCGCCATTTTGCTGCCCACAGTAGACCTAACTGTACAGCGCAGCAGCTGCCTTGATGGGCGAATGCAAATATGAACGCTGCTTTGTTACTCAGCCGACTCTCATCGCATGAATTAACGCCCCGAAAACAAGACCTGCTCAATCAAATGCAACCACAAAACGACGAACTGCCAAAATGCAACACAAACAAACGTGAGCTATTCATTTGTACAATGCTTCAATCCTCTGACGACATGAACGCCTCCGAACGTTATTATGCCAAGTTGTCAGATCTGCATGTTGAATATTTTTTCAGGTTATTTCAAGTCTCGAAAAGATGAAAAGCACTTTGATTGTCTCTCATTTTCCTCTAACTGGTGTATTCTTGGCAAAACGCCCTGATATGATACTTCACACATCCCATTTATATGTTTCATGTGCAGCCCTTTTCTAGCAAAATCAGTCACCCCTTGATTTGTTCAGTGCCATGGTAACCAGACACCCATGTGCATGAAAATGAGACGATTATGGTCTGTCAGTCTGGAGTTTGTTGGGCCTATGGATCCCTTTTTAATTAGAGTGTGTGTGCATGCCTGAGCTTCTCTGTTTGTTTAATGCTTTCATCAGTGCATTATATATGTCCGCATGTTAAAGAACTCTGTGCATGCTTGGCAGGGCGCTATCTGATTAAAAAAAAAACGTCTCGACTTAATCTTTTGTACATTGTCACATTTGCATGCGAGGGAATCACATGCAAACACGCGCACCATATGGCACAGTAGAACCAGCCCAACATCTATCAAACACATTTCAGGGTGCGCATACTCACGACCCTACGAGAAAAACAAACAGCGGCAAAATACACTTCAACTTAAAACATCGCTCCTGTTTCGCTTGCCGCTACGCCGCGTTCACAGGAGCAATTATCAGCACATGCCAATGACATGATGGTTGGAGGTTATGCAAATGCAATTAGCCCCGATTTGCATTCGACAACAGCTAACGGATGCACAGATGGCAGACAACAGAGATGCGCCCTCCATCTTTGGCAGAGGGAGAGACTGGCGGCCATTTTGTCTGAAGCTGTGCCCATCTGGATGGAAACAACCACACTGCATCACTGTGACGACGGCAGCAGTTTGGGAGCTGTGGGTGCACTGCTGCTGCTCGCATGGCTTTCAAGGCCAACCATATCTATTCATACACACACACACACACACACACACACACACACAGAGCTGTCTATTGGGGGAAATGTAAATCGAGAATAGTTCTCTCATTTCTTTAAAAATGTTCAGATCTGAGGGACATCTTACATTTTAGAAGTTAAATTAACCTGTTAACTTCCAAACATTTCTTAGAGTCAAAGAAGCATCTTTTACATCTGTAATCAAAATCATAAAATGATCCTCTATTAACTAAAGAGGCTGCAAAGTTACAGTCATACACACACACACACACACACACACACACACACACACGATTTTAGGTGACGTATGAGGTAATGAGAGCACATTGAGAGTTGTTCAGAGTGGAACATGTTGAGTGCTAAAGAGAGATACTTGCCATTTTACCATCTCCACTACCAGAGGAGAAGGTCTCTCTGCTCTGTGATCTTCTGCCCTTCTTGACATTCAGTTAGTCAGTTAAAACAAAAATTCTGGGATTGAATACCAGACACCACGGAAGGAAAAAGACAACCGTATCATGTGCCAGTTTTTCGGGTCTTAACTGACACATGTCTACAGCTTACCATGGTAACAGCAAGCCAAGAGTGGGAGAGAAAATAAAGATCGTACTGTCTCTTTGTCAAATGTAAAAACTGGTTTGGGAATAAACAACGGGCATGTTGAGGATGGAGAGAGAGTCAAAAGCAGGACTGCCAAATTGTTTTTTAAACAGCCAGAGGCAGAAGGTGGGGGATATGTCAATCTTATGAAGGGGAAAAAAAGAAAGCGAAAGGAATATCCCTGTCGGCGGTCTCTCAGCATTCGGGGTATCATTTGGGGAGAGATCCCCTTCAGCTGAACCACACACAGCCAGTGGAGATTGGGACTGAGGTCCAGTCTGAGCAGCCAGTCTCAGCCTGCAGCTGAGGGGGCCATGCAGGGCCTGTCCTTTGGAGGTCTGCGGGCCCCTAGGCCACAGACTAACACAGGAAAGACCCACTCAGAGCTGTGCTGGATCTGTGTTTCATATTGATTTCTCCTGCATGCCGGTAGCTCCAGAGGTGCTTCTAGCCATCAGGGACCTTCTCCATCCTTTCCAGCCCACTCACTAGCTCCCTGCCTGGGCTTCACTGGCTCTGTTGGACCCCTGGTTGGAGGTATCAGCCACAGGAGGAGAGGAGGAAGACGAGAGCCCATGGCAATGATGATGAGCAGCGCTGGGTCTCTGAGTTCAGTCATCTACCAGCCTTTATCCAGCCTTCCAACCACCCACCCTTGTTTCCATCTGAAAAAGGGAAAAGAGAGTGTTTTTCAAGATCTCACCTTTGGCATTCAGCATCCCTCTGCTTAATGCAAATGCAAATGTAAACACTAACACTTTGATTAAAAATATGTGGGAAGAAAACGCCAACTTGCTCTTTTGTAACCTGCCCCAAGGCGCTCGCTGCTATACAGAAACAAATAAAACTGCTCAGCATACTGTATGAAACACAGACACATCCATCTCTCTTCATAGTTTCATGTTTTTTTGTCCCATAAATATAAATCATTCACATTTAAAATCTTTACACTTAACCGTCATTATTTTAAAATACGATTGACATTTATTATGTCTAGTCATTTTTTTTTTACCATGTTTTATGACAAATAAAACAATGAGCATGATAACGGTTTTAATACTAAATGAATAGTTTGCATGGATTCCTTCACGGCAGTGCATCTTGAAATGTTCTGAAAGCATTCTGAATCCTGTTATCACGCTAACACAACATTGTCCTTTATGTGTCGCTTTGTTCTTTTCTATAACAAAAACGAATTGCAGGGGCCTCCTTCAGTAACCGTGCACAGAGTGGCCCCCATTTCTGTAAAAAAAACAGCATTCAGCTCAGTGTGGTTTGCTGCAAAATTAATAGGACACAGAAAGCGCCGGGTGAAAGCGGCCGGGGTCAGTTATGGGATGGTTTGTTTGTGGATTTGAGTTCGCTGCTATGTGCATGTTTTCATCACATAATGGAGGAGCACCCGGAGTAGCCCCTGGCTTGGCCTGTGCAGGGGAGTGACGTGGGGTGAGATTGGGTGAGCCGGAGGAAGATTCAGACACAATGCCCCCATTGAGAGGGTTCAGACATGGGTGTTAACTCCCCATTCCTTCACACACAATAGGGCCCCCCACTAGAGCTGGCATAGGGGACAATGTTAGTTCAGGGCTGCCGTCCATCCAGCACGAAAGAAAAGAACGGGATTATCAAGATGGGAGGAGAGGGAAGGAAGGATTGGGGGTGGGGGGGCAGGAGGAGAGATAGAGGAGTATGTTTGTGTATGAGGAGGGGGGCAGTGAGGAGCCCTAGCTGTGACCCTTGGCTTTGGACTTGAGGAAAAAAACATCGACAAACACATCGCCGCAGCTTCAACAGCCTACTGCCTTAAACAATTACAAAACTTGATAGAACTAAGAGCAATATTCATTGTGATTGTAATAGTCATCAGCCTGTACGATTCATATGGTCAATCTAGATCTCGTGTCTTATTATTTCTGATGGATAATTCAACATTTGGCCAACTGACAACAGTTGAAAATTAGCCATTTTGCTTGAACTGGCAAATTTACAGTTATGTATTGAATAAATATAAATACAAATAGGATGAAATAAATACAATTTATCAAGAAATAAATTACTCAGCATGAAGGAATCAATTACTATTAAAGACCATGTTAGAGCCGTTCATACAATATACTTATTAATTAATTTAAATGAAGCTATGAAGCCTGGAGAGCACACTGGTTTCAGGCCGTGCTCATTTCTCTTATTGTGTTTAGTATGTTTTGCTACCGTGTTCTTTTTGTATTTCGGTAGGAAAGTACTATATGCTTGGACTCTATAGCTTAAGTGAGCATTTCCCCCCCAAAAAAGTATAGATGAAGAGGGCGACATTAACAGTTTGTAAAAGCAGCAGCATTTGTGCAAGAGTGACCAATGTTCCCTCTTAAAGATGGAGAGCTATTAATACCAAAATATATGTCTGCGTTTATACATTTCAAAGGTTTCAATGAGATACAGACTCAGTTGTAAATCTCCAAATGAAATGACAGATTGCAGAGTTTATCTGCAGACTTTAATGGCATCGTTTTTGCAGCAGCGAGCAGGAATCGCATCCTCCAAAGACTTCAGCATTTTTTTAAACATCTTAAGCGTTCCTCCAAAGACCTTATAACAAGCGCTTGCTTGTTCGCAGTTGCTTGTTATATACTCTGCGGTTGTAAAGGAAACACTGTTTTGGGAGTCAGTTTGGGAGTGAAGTCGACAGCGTTAACAAGCCCTTGGTAATGTAAGTGTATTAGCTTTTATTCTGCCTTTCTTCTCCAGACAGGTAAAATCTCCTCCGGCTAAACAAAGGGGAGCGCTGCTTAACATGTACAAAGGAAGCTATCAGTTTAGCTGTGGCGAGGGGGGCAGCTGGAAAATGTTTATGGAGATCCTGAGTCTCTCTGGGAGCCTAATAGAATCCTGTGGCTGGAGTGAGAGCTCATTGTGCCGGTGTAGAGGATTACACTGGTAAACTGGTAAAACAGGGGAAAGAGCCCAAACACTCTCTACCTCATATGGAGAGGCAACGAACCATCGAACAATGAGAGGGGAGAGCATTCTGCAAGCTGACTCATTCCATCAATAGAAAAAAGACAGACCTGGAGAAAGTGGAGGAGCTGCAAGAGGTGGAAGATAGACGAAATAGATCAGGTGGTTCATATTCATCCATGTGCACGGGCGGAAAAATATATCACGAGTGAGGGATGGAAAAAGAAAGGGAGCAGAAGGGGCTGCATGGACGCCAGTTTCAGTAGTGGAAGGTAATATGGGGAAATGATGTCTGTCTTGCTTGTCTGTCTGCATCCTGAGTGACAGTTTACAATCTCAGCAGGTCGGCTCTTTGGCTCCATACAATTCCTCATTTCTCTCTCTCTCCGTCTCCCTTCCACCTCTGGTTCTCATCTGTTTCCAGCCATCTCTAATCTAAACCACCACCACCACCACCTCTCCTCTGCATTTTGTCTACATCTAAAAATATTTATTTCCTTTCACTGTTGACAGTTGATCCCCAATTATATTAACCATCATCTTCATTGTCCTTGTGATGAATGAGAGACATGCAAGTCTTAATTTTTGCAAATTGAAAAAGGAAAGAAAACTCTGTAACAAGTATTGGATTGCCGAACACTTAAGTTGCACAAAAATGATTTCTGACAGGCCCTCTCTTCTTCAGTGAGCTGGCTTCAAATCATAACCACAAATGATGAGCTGAATCTCTCTCTCTCTGCACTTGGCCTCCTATTCATCAGCAAACTATAGTGTCGACTACAACTACTTTTATACTAAACCAGTAGATTCATTTCGGCTAATACTTCTACTTCAGCATCTGCCAAAAACACGAATCCAAGGAGCATTAATTGGAGTCGCTACAGATTTCTGTGGTGAGGAAAAGTATCTGTCTGAGGAGCATGATGACCCCCGTATACTTCCCACAGTTTACACGGAGAACACGCAAGTTAAGCATTATTCTCCTCTCACCTGCTGCTCAAATGGAAATCACGTTGCATATTCTGCATTCTGCAACCTGCCACGCTGACAGACTCCTCTCTACTCTCCTCATCTCTATTCCTTCAAAGGCTGCCGAGGGTGTATTCAAACAGCGGGATACACACTCAGCTAACATACCTCATTAAGAGCCCATACACACTTTCTCAAAGCTAACACTAGCTGTAAAACATCCCCTCTCTATGCACACACTGGTGGCCACACTGACCGCGACAAAGCATCTTTACAGAGCTAATTAGAAGGGTTCCCCCCCTTTCTATTTGAATCTCATCTGAATAGGAGGGAAGATGATGACGAGGAAGGGAGAAGGAGACAGAGAATGAGGGACATGCAGGATAAAGAAGGGAGAAAGGAGAGAGGAATATACTCAAAGAGATAGCATAGGGTGGAATTAAAGCAAGGAGCTCATGCAGGCAGGGGGACCTGAATTAGTGTGACACAGCTCTGTGTAAGTCTGGTGTAGCGGGGAATTGGGAGGGAACTGAGTGTTGCACCGATTTGATTGGTGTGCCAGTATCTAGAGAGAGACAGAGGGAAGGAATGGGTGTGACACCAGCTTCATGGGGAAGGCAGCAAAAAGAGCAGCTGGACAGCATTTCAAAAAGCTGCAAGAGAAATGCTGCTCTTAAACAAACTGCAAGAAGCAAAAAACGATGAGATACAGATGAACACCAGGCATGCAGCAAATAAACTAAATAAATGTTTGACGCATTTCTCTTTCTTTGCTTTTTTTTTAAATTGTTTTGCGAAGCACCCGTTTTTTGAGATGGAGATCAGTATTCTCTTTGTAAAACATTGCTGCGGTCTTTCAGCTCCTTATTTAGATAAGGACAGAAGGTCACACTGAGAGTTCAGCGCCAAAAACATTCCTCAATAGTTGCCATATCTTCCCCGAACTCTCCTCCATTTCACGTTCAAATGTTTCTTTTGTGTGTCCTTGAAGCAAGCTGTGTGTGTGTGTGTGTGTGTGTGAGCGTGTGCGTGTGCAGGCAGACAATGCCAAGTTGACAGTTAGGGTCTCGGTCCAAGCACAAGGCCAAGTTTGCCTCCACAGACTGAGTGAATGGACTCATCAACAATTGCAGAAGTATCTCTATATCACATTATTTCTCCAGAACTGACTGATTTTTTTTTTTTGCATCAAGGCATAAAAAAATATACTATTATCATGCTTAAAGAAATGAATAAATGACACAGTCATTTTCAAATGTAACAAGAACAGATGGCACTGTGTAAATTCAAATGCACAAAAAGACAAAGACAACAAACTAAAACAAATCATAATCCAGCCTCTTTTTAACCCTCACCAAAATGTTAAGTTCAAGTTGAAGTTACGACCTAATTGTTGTCCCATCAAGCACAGCAGCCCCTGATGAGAGTGCAAAGCATTCTGGGAGAATAGCAGGTGTCCACCATGTCACAGAGCTTCCCAGACAGCTTGTTAATTTGCACAACGTTTACACACACATCTCTCATCTATGTGTGTGTGCATGCATGTGTATGTATGTGTGTATATATTAGCGATGGGACTTGACCCGAGCGAGCTGCGGCAGTGTTTTCGCGTCTTGCTGGGCGTGGGAAAAAGACGGGACCCCTTTTCACAGCTGCCTCAGCCGAGGCCTGGGCTGCTGGGGGCCCCTGTACCCCCTCTACACATACCCCCCGTTCCCCCTTGTCCGACTCTCCCCCTCCTCCTTCCATCCCATTCAGGCTCCGGCCTACTGGCTTTCAAAAGCAGGACCCTTTTCCCAGCCCTTCATAAATACATCTCATTATTCAAGCCCTAGTTTGCATAGAGATTCCAAAGAGATCTCCACTCTGCTCGTGAGGCCTGAAGCCCCTCAGCCTTTTGGACCGCACAAGTGCAAATTTCGATTTAGTAATCTCCCTGTGTTAACATTTGTTTTGAAACTATGTGTGCGCACTTGCAAAACTGTTAAACCAATGTTGAAACTGTCTTAAAATTTCTATTTCTAAGAATCTCTCTTAAAATTTCTTCTTTTTTTTTTTTCTAGAAATGCGGCAGAAAATCCAAAGACACTCAAACCAGTGAAAAGAGTTTAGCATGACTATTAGCAAGTGCTTTGCTAGTCTGTATTCCATCTGCCACCGGCTATTGTACAGTACCTCTCACACACCCACTCTTCCCCCCCCTCCACAGCAGCCGCACCCCCCCCCCCCCCCCATTCGCTGCAATGCATTACTGCAGAGATTTATCTCCTATCAGCCTGTATAATACTGAGGTTATAATTTACATCCACTTTAGAAAACAGCAGCACAGGCCGGCCCTTGCATATGCTAATATATGAAGCTTGGGAAAATCTGGGCTCCTCAAAGAACTCCACAACTAAATTTGAATAACTGAGCTTTATATTGAGCTTCAAGGTCGTGGAACCATGAAGATGTGACCTTGCTTACAATGTGCACTTATTCTTTAATTCCTAATGCTGAACTAAGAGGAATTGGAGGGAACAAACTGCCAACCTTAAAGCTAGGAATGTTTCTGTTTCAAATCTTGTGAAATAACTGAGATAACATCTCAGGTTTTTATTTCTTGGACGCCTTAAAATTGGGAAGGTAAATTCCACCGCACTGATCGCACAATAGGTCTCCTTTCCAATTCACAACACCATCAAGCGTTTTGACTTAATGCTGCCCTTGGTAATCATGCATGTGCGATACATTCATGGAAATCAACACTTTCCCCACAATAATCAGGAGACTTTGGACAAGGGAAGCGTGGCTCGTCAAGGCATTAGGGCCGAAAAGGACAGAGCCACCCAAACGCTCTTTACACATGAGCAGGTCCAAACCTCGCCTGCACTCTCCTAACGGGATAAAGAACCGCAGCAAAGATTACACGGCCACCTCCCCTGCACCTACCACACACTCTACCTGACAAATAGGATCATAGTGTTTAAAGGAATAATACGCTGGATGTATGTGAATGAAAGAGAGAAATGTGTGTGTGCGTGTGTCTGAGGATGATGGGGGATGATGTGCAATATAACAAATGTTAATACTTCAAAGGAATGATGGAATTCAACATGGAGGTCTTACTTCACTCTTTAAATCACACCGTTTACTCTCTGTTGCTGTAGGCTACTACTGCAGCGCCACACTGTGTGTATATATTCTGATATATGCATAATATCAAACTGACATTTACACTGTGCGCAAATAAAACTGGCAGTAAATGTCCCTCTTATTGCCCCTTTTCGTATGAATAAGACGGTGAGGTTTACAGTGCTGCACACTTTAAAAATCATTCTTGATGCAAAGTACAAAATCCTCAACATTTCAAAATTCAGGCTCGGGCCTGTCTCTCGTTCTCTGTCTTTTTCACACCCACCCACACACAACCGTCCTCACAGCTCTACAAAATATGGACAACAGTCAACCGCCAGCATTGCTGCACCATCGTTTGCTCGACTCTGCTGAAACACAGCTATCTGCAAGCCTCCAGCATCTCAAAGTTTGACCTGAACCTGCCTCTTAAATCCATGGACACAAAACAATATCAGGCATATAATGTTGTGCATTTGGCAACATCCTGGACTGTATATGGAAATCACATGTGAGCTACTTCTCTACACCATACTTAAAATATTTACCTGAAATGAGGTGACTCATTGTCCTGTCTGGTGGCAGTTTCTCTTCATTGTGAGTCGATGCAAACTTCAGGGCTGACGTGGTCGTCATTTTCCTTTGAAGTCAAAAGAAAAGAGACTCAGTGTGGATGAAATCATTGCCGGAGCTCTCATTTTAAATAAAACCACATCTTTCGGGACTAAATAAGTGGCTTGCGAGGGAGTGGAGGGAAATATAAGGGGGGAAATAAATGCAGCTTTGTTGACCTTGCAGCTAACAGCCCTCGACATAAACTTGTCTGGTGTTTTTTTTCCTCATGCACTTCTCATTATTTTGTATCTTTGCGAGGTGACTTATATTTTCTTTTGCATGAAAAATGAGTCAAGATTGATAAAAGTGTTTGCGAAAAGTCTGAAATTACAAAATGTGATGGAAAAGACACATAAGTGGGAAATTATAGCACAAAGCAATAGCATAGAGAATGCTTCATCTGGGCAGCATCCCAGTTGCTAAGCTACGGAAAAACCAGGATTGAACAGGAACAATGTTGTATACAAAATAAAGTATTCGGGTATAAATGCTAAAAATCATGACATCAATCAGTCAAGCAAGATAGAGATAACAAAATCACATACTATTTGAATCCTACAAGATGGAGGACATGGAGGTCACATCGTTCATACTGGCTCCAACTGTACACCGGCTCTCAAACGCAAACTTCAACAACACACACACACACACACACACACACACAAACACACACACACACACACACACACATGATCCAAGCTCTCTTGTTTAACAGTGCACATCAAATATTGTCAGTCATGGTCTAAATAGAGCATGCTGGGACTTCAGGGATATTCAGTCATCTGCAGGCCCGCTGATTCTGCTCTAAGAATAGATCAAACTCTGAGCCGATGTCCTATTTTGTTCTTATCTAGCAGGCAAACACAAAAATAATCCACCCGGCGAAACACAAATTTGAACAAATCTGCCGTGTCTAACTCGGATTCAGTGATGAAAGCATGTTCGAAACAGGCTGACGATGGTTGTGTACAGTCTCCTTTGCTCTAGCTGACTGATGCCATATGGTTTTGATGTGTTGTAGGCTACCCTGCAGGTTGTAGTTGGGTAGCAAAGAACCAAACGGCACAGTTGACACTGGAATGGTGCAAAAACACAGTTTCTGTGTTGTTATCAGTTCGCACACAGTAGTCCGGTCTCACTGCCCATACTTTAATAAGACTTCATCTTGCACCAAGTGATGCACATGTGCATCCAATTATACATCACACTCCTAATGTCAAGTAAATTACAGCCAGGGGAGATCACTTAGCCTACACTCATGAAGGAAATCCACTCAGTGTCAGAGCACGGCAGGGCACGTGCAGTGGATGCCGCTTGGCTTAAATGAAGCCAATTTATATAGGGCCTAGAATAATCAGCATTACTAACATGTGAGATCTTAAAAGCGATCTGATGCTACTGCAGATATTGTTATAACACCCACATAGTTATGACTATACACAACAGCACGAGCTGTGCTTTTTTTGTATGTTTCCCCACATGCATGTCCTAAAGTTGAGCGAACAGCCGATTTATTGATCCTCAACAGGCCCCGGCGACACCGCGATGCCCTAAAACACGAACCCCCAAATCACGCCCTCACGGACACGCTCGTGGCTCCTCTAACGTGCCAGCACCTGTCTAGAGGAGGTAGACAAGCGACACTCAAATCGCGCCGGTGTTGCTCTCCTGCTCAGCGGAGTGCCCTCCCCTCCCCACCACCACTCCTCCTCGTCGGTAGCCGCGGCGTGCAGCCTCCCTCAGCATCCGTCCCTCTTGCTTCCTCCTCCTGCTGCCGCTGCTGCTGCTGCGCGCCCCGGCATCGTGTCCTCCTGCTCCATGCCGAGGCGAGAGGAAGCCCCCCGGCTCCGAAGTGCTCGGCGTCAGTTCGTACTTTCGGTTCTCTAGCTTTATGAAATTAAAACTCATACAGCTAGATAACCAAAGACACAAACTAACCCATCGTCTCTTAAAGGGGCCGCCTCTCGGATACAAACAGAGAGGAGAGGAGAGGAGAGGAGAGGAGAGGAGAGGAGAGGAGAGGAGAGGAGAGGAGAGAGAGAGAGAGAGAGAGAGAGAGAGAGAGAGAGAGCGAGAGGGAGAGGGAGGGAGAGAGGGAGCATGCTAGAAGATTTTAAATGTAATATTTTATGAAACCGTAATGTTTTTCCCCCATGATATGGAGGTGAAACAAGTGAAAACACGCAGGTTATTTTGGCTTCCATAACTAGTTTGATAAACACACACACCTACACACACACACGCACACGCATTTTTTTGAGAGTCCGGGTATAGCCTTTAGTCAACACTGTGGCTTCACTGCTAGATTTGAGCGGTTATTCTAACACATCAGGCCTAACACACAAGCAAAGTTCAAACTGCCTTCAATAATGGCACAGCTATGAATTACATGTCTGGGATACACAAAACCACAATCTATGTGATGAAACACACAATAACCCTCTTCATCGGAGTCAATGCTATTCCCACATCAACTATACCAGTCATATAAGGCCAGCATCACTTACTTGCACATCAGGCTGACTCCACTCCACTACAGTCAACAATTTAAGATTCCGCGTTGTATTTTTCCGTGTTATCAGAGCCTGTGGTCTGATCGCACCCGATGAGAGAAATAGTGTAAACGAGCAGAATATTAAAGCTACAAAGTGTCCTATGTCTCCATAGACTTGCATGTGTTCTCTCCCACACGCGAGCTGCTACTGCCAAGTGAAGAGAGTCCACACGGTGAGCAGAGGGGATAAACTCCGCCTCAGAGAGAGAGAGAGAGAGAGAGAGAGAGAGAGAGAGAGAGAGAGAGAGAGAAATAGAGAGAGAGAGAGAGAGAGAAATAGAGAGAGGCGGGGATCTGAAATCATTAAAAAACCCAATTTGAAAATGAGTGCAGGTGTATGTCAGTCAGGACTTTATTCCGCTAGTTATCCGCATTAGTCAGGCCGTAAAATACAGAGGAGTGCGTAAAATCGTTCGCAAGTGGAGCTGGGCGGAACATGATATTTTGACAGCATTGATTGTACGTCATTTTGAGATATTAATTTGACATTTTTAAAAGCTTGTATTTTGGAAGAAGTCAGCTCTGTAAGGCTATTTTACTGTCACATTTATTGAAGCGTGTATCTCCTAAAATAAGCGTTATTGCACGGACAATGAAATACAACAAACTTCATGATGTAATTGTAGTTCTCAACAACATTCCGCAGCAACAAATCTTCTAATATTTGTGTTAGAGATGAGGTGTTACAGTTAGAACTCATTCAGCCATAAAAGCTCATTTTAATTTGGAAGAGGCAATGGGTATTTGATTTTATAGTTTAGAGAAGAAAAACAAAACGCCCAAAACACAACTCTCACATGGACGAAATGCTACTTGCTATTTTGGTAAGTCAGCTCTCATCGGTTGTGCACGTTTTATACAATGTTAAAAAGTTGATTAAATGCATTTTAGCGAAATAAAGACAGTTAGTTGACTTGTTCATGTCACCTGATTATGGCTGCTGAGGATTATTGTTTGCCATGATTGGTACATTACTATAACAGCAAAAGCCTTGTTAGAGCATTTAACATCCCGTAATAAACGCTGTTTCGAGGTTTCAGAGACTCCATAAAGGATGAGAATTTGTTGTTGTGTTTTTCAGTTTAATAGGCTAATATAGTAAACTCGCTGTTACGGAACCGAGCGGAGGAATCCGGGCTTTCTGTTCTTGGTTCAGGAAAGGCCCACGCCTACAGCCAAGCATGATAGAATATTCAGGCAATATGCAGCCTCATCGATTGTGATATTATGATATGAGTGATATCTCGGCTGAGGAGACGAGATAGTGCGCGCGATAACAATCACACTTTGACAAAAGAAGCCAGTGGCAGAGACCAGACCCGAATAGCAACGAGCAATATCTCTCAAAGTTTGAAAGGATATCTAAAACGGGGCTGGGATCAGTAAGTGTGTGTGTGCGTGTGTGTGTGTGTGTGTGTGTGTGTGTGTGTGTGTGTGTGTGTGTGTGTGTGTGTGTGTGTGTGTGTGTGTGTGTGTGTGTGTCTAGGTAAACCAATAAACGAGCAGCTAGCTGTTTCCAAACGAAGCTTGCATCAGATAACGGTTACATATCTGATGATTGCGTGGGGAATCTGTTCGTATGGAGGTGCAGCCCTGCTGCCAGGCTGCTGCACGGGTCCGGCTCTACTGTGTGAATCTCATTCTGCTCTGCATCGTTTATAAGCAGATGTAATCAGCTGTGGCCTCTGCTGCTGGCATCCTGTGATTGAACTTACAGAACATTGGGCTGTTGCCACGGTTTAAGCGGAGCGGGAAGGCCCAGTTCGTTCTTTGAAAAAAAGAAATAAATCCTTGTTGCAACATGAGAGCGGTGTTCATTTTTGATTGGATGCAGAATCCTCATTGCTCCTGCATGCGCGACCAGGGCGTTAGATACACGTGCGTCCCTATCGTATAGGCTTTTTGCTTGCAAACCATCATGCCGCCTAATTAATCACAGCGATACAGTAGCCTACATGTCACACCCACGAATCAACAGTGTTATAAAAATCTAAAATCTATGTACATATGTTGAACTTAGTATTTCCCCACAGTGTATCTCTTTAATGAATTAATTGCTTTGACCAAAGAAATTAAATCTCGCACGGCCATACAACATCTCAGAAGAATTTTAGAATAAAATGAAAACTGGTTTGTTTAACTCTGATGTGTAATATTCATTTCTAGAGATAAACTGCATTCAGTCCACTGTACAGAAGGTTGACAATCTGGTGAAAGAGATGTCCGTGTGTGTGTGTGTGTGTGTCCTCAGATGGATTTTCCCACAAACAAGCGAGATAAAATGTACCCCCCCCCCCCCCCCAAAAAAAAGAAAAGAAAAGAAAAAAAAGAAGTCAAAATCAAGTTCAACAACGTGCCGGAGAGAAATTTACATGACAATCAGGTCTGGGATCCTCGAGGTCCCCCCACCCTGCACAACAGAGTCTGGCGTCAGCCCCGCTACACTTTCCCAGGCTCACAACAATATCTCCCTGCTGAACTCTGCACTGCAGCGCTGCCTGGGGCCTCCTCCTCCTCCTCCTCCTCCTCCTCCTCCTCCTCCTCCTCCTCCTCCTCCTCCTCCTCCTCCTTACTACTACATGAATACTTCTCACATGAGCACATGGCAGCGAAGAGCCTCATTAAATATTCCAGAGTTAGCATAAACCCTAATGCTGGCTAATTGACATGCATCGTGAGAAAAATGTGTACGATTTGTCTGATGATTGTGAGTCTGTGGTGCTCAAGAGGCACCTCAAGAGGTATTTCGAATATGTCATGATGTTATTGCAATATTACAGTTACAATGTGCTTATAGGTATGAAAAATATTAGCAGCGGTATATCAGTAACATAAACATGTGTACAAGAATGAACAGATTACAATGTCTAGTTTCTTCGTTTAACATCTTATAAGGTAACACACACACACACACACAAAATATTATCTTTAAATGCAGCACGGGGCATATCAAACGTGTAAATATATAAATATGTAAATATATATATGTATATATATATATATATATATATATATGTAAATATATATATATATATATATATATATATATATATATATATATATATATATATATATATATATATATATGTAAATATATATATATATATGTAAATATATATATATATATATATATATATATATTAACGGTTTAGATCTTATAAACAAACGATATGCATGTCTCGTTTCTAAGAGGCACATACGTAAATAAACACAGTTTACAGTAAAATACATCCACAGGACGAAACAGCGACACACTTTGGTGAGACGCAATAGGGCCGTTTACAGTACAGTCACACTGTAATCTTGTTTTATAAGGATATTTACTCAATGAACAAAGCATATGTGTTTGTATGGAAATAACAGAAAGTATACAACTAAAACTTTCTCTGGTGCAGACAAAGTGTTTTTAAATGCACGTGTTATATTCAAGTCTGAAATATTATAGCCAATAATCTCCTTCATGGAATAAGAATTTGTCATATCGATATCAGAAAATGTTTGTATTTTTATAAGTATATCATATTTATTGGAAAAACTATGGTGTTAAGAAATTAAAGCCAAGATTAGAAACCAGCTTTGCTGTATTAATACAATGAATGATAAAAATCAGGAAGAATTGTGTTTGATGAATTTCCACCAAGATTACTTTAGTCTTGATTTGAGTTTTTAATCAGAAGTTAACCTGTTCAAAGTAAAACTAAAATAAGAGGTTGAAAGATTGAAAGATTGAATGAAACAAAGGTTGAAATATTTAACATTGCAAAAGCTTCTTTATTGTTATTATTATTATTATTATTATTATTATTAATAGTATAATAGTAATAATAATAATTCGTATTATTGTGATTATTATTTTAGATCATGAACATACAACACAGGCTGCAGGCTGAGAAAACGGACAGAATAATTGTGATGACGTTTACAGAAACACAATGTACTCTTTATTCTCATTGTTGTTAACACGGCAGATAAAATAAGTCTATACTTGATTATATGAATAATTAAAAACTCAATTCATGTAATCATTTTTCTTTTCCCATATCTGTGAGGCTGTGTCTTTTAGATTACTGTGTTCTTGATATATAATTGAATCTATTATTACGAAATGTCGGTCTACATGTCTTCTAGTCTTCCATGAAATTTAGATTTGATGTTGCATTTAGCCTGAATAAAAAGCACATTTATGTGTTCAAAACACTTTAACAGCAAACCTCTAATGTGGTCATTCAGCTGGCAATATTAATCAAAAGTTGTTGAGTACTGTATTTTGAATGATTATACATTTTCAACTTATTCTCATGTCTGAAAATACACTTTTTGACAATGATCAATGGGATTTCATGCAACGTGTGTTTTTTTGGCAGATTTCTCCATGAACTCCAGAAACAGAAATGTTCTGATTTAATTAGCTTTTAAATAGTCATACATTTATCCCTGGTACAGGAGCAGACAAGTTCTCCACAATGTATAATAACACCACATTAGAGCAGAAGAAGGGAATAAAGAGTATATGTTGAATACATACCGCAAACATTTGCGTTTAGAATAAATGACTGAACTCAGTTAATGCCTTGTGATCAGTTAAGTTACTTTGAGCTGAGCTGATGAGAAAATCATCAGGTTTTCCTAATAACTGTAACTTTGTCACTCACAAAGAAACACAGAAAGGATCTATCGATATTTTATCTTCCTAAATAAGTGACAACATTTTATGGTTGTTTTAATTAAAACACCTTTTTTGAACAGTCTGGTCTTAATCAAGCTAATATTGAGCATCATATACATTTTTCACTCATCGTTATCTTGACAATTTTTTCAATATTGTCTGCTATTTGAATTAAATATAACCCCCCCCCCCCCCAAAAAGACACTGAGAACAATCTGTGACGTAAATGTATAAATGTTTTACTTCTATATGTTCATATGGGCCGTGTCTCTTTTATGAACATTGGTGTTAATGTCTCTTGCTGAACTCACAGGCCTCATACTAGACTGAGAAGACTAAACTCAAGATGCAGCATCAGGCTCAAGTCTGGCCTTTGTGAGAAGAATTTAGTTAAGTCATCTGAGGAATATACGTATATGTTTAACTTTAACTTTTTTCAGTTATTGTTCTATTCTGTTATTAGCCTACGAGCATTTTCCAATCAAACATTTAGTTTTTACATATATTATATACTGTGTTGTAGATTACTTATGAATTAACAATTCATTTTCAAAGTCAATGAGATACCCTGTTGCATTTTTAAAACAGAGAGACAGGGACTTTGTAAATACAAGATTAAGATCAGATTAATATAATATTTTTGAACACTGCCCATACTGTTCATAATTTACAACAGTAGAATACATTTCTAAAACAACAAATATTCTATTATTATACTCAATTTCTTAATTTTGTGCAATGGCAATACTGAGAAATCTATTTAAACAAATACGAGTTATAGTTGAGACTAACACTGTCACATTTCACCCTTTTAACAAAGAGACAATATAAGAAATACAAAGCTTCGGGGTGAGTGCATTCACACGTTAGCCATGTTATCTGCATGAGACAGTTAATCAGACAAAATGAGGGTTAGGGTTCGGGTTTTAACACATTTTTACAGAAGAATACCGTATAATATATTTGAAAAAGAAGAAATGCAGTTCTTTTTAAAATGATGTAAAAAGTAATCCCGTTAAAACTTTAAAACATTGTAGACATGTTGAAGTATCTTTAGACAGGACATGCCCTATGATAAACTGTAATGTTGAAATACATTAAACAGAGTCAACTTCTTACCACAGCAGGCTCGTGCAGAGACCTGTTAATTCCTCCTCTGCCTGGTGTGAAAGAGGGAGAGCGAGCATCGGCCCTCGTGCCTTAATTTGAAGCAGGCTGGGCTTTATGATAATCAGAGCTGACACCGACCTGTGCTCCATGAATAGAGGAGGGCACCCTCGAGCCTGCGTTCCCACGAGCCGCATTCCTACGGTCAAGTTCAAGCTCAAAGCGCGAGCCACCATTACTATGCGTGGCTTGCCGCGTGGCTAATTCCAAAAAGGCGCGTACTCCCTGCCGTGGGAGAGTTCGTCACCTTGTATTCAAATGCAGCAGCAGATAGATGGCTAGATGGGCCCACTGTGAGGCTGTCACCAACAGTCAAACAACCAGCACACCCAAAAAAGGCTTCTGCTGTTGTCACTTCTTCTAAAACAGTAAATAAGTACACAAAACAGCATTCAATTTTCTAATTATTTATTCAAACGGAAAAATACAATGTTCCTTAAGCCTGTGTGGGCTATAGGCTCCCACAAAAAAAATATTATCCCACTAGAAAATAGTGACAGAAGAAATGTAACATGTATTTAATCTTCAAATGGAGACACAAAAAGACACATTCTAGCCACTTAAATACTGTTACTCTTGATGTTTTATTTCCCCCCTTTAGAGGGTGACTCGTTGCAGTCATCAACAACGAGCATGTACAATCTTAACTGCAATTATATTGAAATGTACTGTCCTCAAATAATAAAAGGCTAATGATAATCTGAGGTTTCACAGAAAGCATTAGGAACATCATTGCTAATGTTGTACATATTGGGACAAACTGCACAATTGTATTTGAACATTGTTAATTTTATCCACAGGGAAACACGTTCCTGAAAACGTCTTAAGGACTGCAGGAGTAAGAAAGAGCTCATTTCTACTATACTGCGTGTGGACAGATAACAATGTGCTTAATGTCAAGCATTGTGTTGTGTGGTTTACATCATTTCTTGGTCAATTTGCTTTCCCCTCCAGTAAAAAGAAATTCAACTTTGACCACAAAAATCTAAGTTCAGTATTTCTGGTTTAGTTACAGCATTGTATTTCATGTGAGCTTATGTGACCAGTGTATGTTTTCTACATGTTTTGTTAGATTTTTTAAGCATCTTGTGTTTAAGTTTGTTGCAAGATAAAATTCCCATTGAGGGTTCAATAATGACCCATGATCAAATGCTAGTGAAATGATGAATGTCCAAAAGTTTAAGAGTTTTGTTTGTAAAAGACACGAGTTGAAAATAGTATATATATATATATATATATATATATATATATACATTATTGGTTTTAAATGAGTATTTGATCAGTACTGTTCAGATGTCATAGCTCAACAACTCAAAAGCAATCAGGGGCTATTAATGACCTTTCATGGGCTGATTCAGTTCCAAAACATAACTTTTACACTTACATTTATAATAGTTGCATCATGAAGAGTTTAAGTTCATTAAAACACACACAAACAAGAACTTAAAAATGTTCCATTTATCTTCAATAAGTCCAGACTTGTCTCAGTGTACATTTTTTGTAAAAAAAAACATATTTTCAGGATGCTTGTTTATTGTACATACAGCTTTGCTGTGGTGCAAACTGCTTGCTAAGCTTTATATTTCTGCCAATTTGTACATGATTTATATCCTATTTTACACCATTTAAATAACATTGAGGGAATCAGCTTTTTACATTTTTCTCGAGTTGTTTAAACCAGAAGCAGCTGTCTGTATATATCAGCAGGAGCTCAGTGTGAGTTTGATATCAGAGGCAGAAGATTCCCACATGTATGACATGTAAGTGGGATTTGTCTAGCCAGAGCATAATTGGCTGGCTCTTTCCCAGACAGCCCCGGCCCACCTCCCCATGTTCCTGCATTTGAGGTCCCATAAAACGGCGTCTGGCTCGCTGATCCCACGACCCCTGAGGGAATAAACCCTTCACTCATGATTTGGATGGTTAGGTTCTGTCTGTGATCATGAAGTGAAGAGTTTAACATATCAGGAAGTCACTCCACCATTATCCTTAGTTCACCTATTTTCATGATAGCGCTTTAATATGGACTCTACTCTAAGAAGTAACAGTCACATCTGCAGTACAACTGTGGTCATCGCAATCCTGTAGTAACAAGTAACTGTATAAAACGAGTGACTGAACCTCTGAATCACCATGTAGCTTTGCTGTTGTTCCACTTTTACAAGCCCATATACCTTTTCACCAGCCTCCTTTTTACAGACTTCCTCAGTTGGGCTTTAAAAGCTGAACATCACCCAAAAAGCATTTATTTTCCTTGAAGCTCTCAGTGGTCCTGCAAAAAGCAAGAGCTTCATCAGAGGAGGGAAACATCTTATTATGTAATGACGACAAAGAGGGCTGGCCAGGTCAGAGGTGAGATGACCCCCCTGACCCCTCACTGAGCCCGCAGAGTGTTCCGGTGACCACAGGGCTGATGATGAACTGGTGGACTCGTGGACAGTGTATTTGGTGACCTTTGGTGTCACTTGCCGGACAGCAGGATGTGTCTTTAACCTGATCAGCACAGATCAGTTGACCTGTCGAGGCAGGAAACCACGATGGGGATCATTGAATCTGATCAAAAGCTAGAAAACCCGGCTGGACATTTTCTTTTGTTTATTCACTTCAAGAACACTAACACTTTATTCAAACCCTCCATTTGGCATAAGCAGGACAACACACTTTAAATGGCATACTATAATTTAAAGTTTCCATTTCTCAAATACTCAAAATATCTCTACATTTGTTGCCCCCCCAGTGCTTGACATAAACAATAACAAAACATATATACTACAAAGATAAACTAAACTAAATATTGTGCAGTTATTATAGTGCAAATAATGAGAAGCAGGGGAATGGGGGGGATAATGTGCTTGTAAGCACATAAAAGGACATCATCGTTAACTATTTATCAATTAAATAATTCCTCCCGTGACATATAAACATAAACAGATCTTATCAACAAATCCAGACACTGTATTATAAAGCAATAACTATTTGTAACAGACGTACACATTATATGCTGGGGGGTTGAAAAGTGTTTAGAAATGTTTTTTATCACAGTTTGACTTTTTTAACTCAAGGACCACTTTCTCTCTTCCAGCGCTTTCAGCCACATCCCATCACCTTCATACCCAGAAGCAGTTTGTTCAGTCATCTGAGTATTTACAGATACATATGAACGGTGTCATATTATATTATACACTCCTTGTTTGTTCAAACACAAGTTACTCTTGCTTCATTAGAAGACATATATTTATTAAAAGATACAGTCATTACCACTTGAAAAATGCCCTCATGCACTTATAACTACATTGTAGTGTGTTATAAACCTTTTATATGACGGGTTAAAATAAAGTGTCACCAAACATACTTTTCCAGCCATTTCTTAACTTTTTCATAATCAGTGTGTGTGTGTATGTTTTTTTTGGTTTAATAAAGAACCTTGATCAAATGAAATGATGAATGTCCAAAGCTTAGAAATGTGTTTCCAAAGTCCGGTTGTTTCAGTACATATGGAGATTTCTGGTGTGGTCCCTCCACATCTTCAGGTTGGATGTATGAGAGGACACACGGGACACAATCTCATCCTCAGCCAACCGTGTAAGCCAGAACCCAAGTCAGTCAATGTCACCACAGCATGTCACCAAGATCATGTATTCATATTCAATCGAGTACACTACGGTGACTTTACAAATGATTTAAGACATGTACCAATGATGTCATATGCACTTCGGTGACAAAATTATCTTCATCTCCCAATTTTCCATGTTTTATAGCTGTTTTGTTTTACTTGTTAAGATTAACTCATTTTGCATGAACAACTCATTTTTAAAGACGTTTCTTTCTGATAGAGATGGTCTGGAGTGTAAAATCCTTTTAATATTTTGCCAACGTATAAGCAGGTCCGGGCAGATACTGGTGGGCAGACATTACCCACCCCCAACCCACTACACACACACACACACACACACACACACACACACACACACACACACACACACACACACACACACACACACCGCAGGGCAGTCATTTTTCACCCAGCCCTATGGGCCTCTGACAGGTCTGGGAGAGGGTCTGCCTCCATGTAAGGCAGACTGGCAGGACTGACACCTCCATATAGCAACGTTAATTATGGGCATCTGCTTGGACGCCCCAGTCTGGGGGCCTTCCAGGGTCCTTGGCTGTTGCCATAGGGACAGTGGAGAGCCGTTGGTGGTTTGGGGGACAGACAGAGACCCCGTTATTCTCCTGAGGGGTGGCCAGACATGACCCCCCCCCCCCCTCCTCGACTCACCCCTTTTGATTTGGCTGGGAAACAGCGAGCAGCCAGCCAGGAGAGAGACAGATCGTTTCAGCTTCATTTTGCGGACTGTGGGTGCCGATCCTGTGAGACTGACAAGAATGGCAGGGAGCAAAAAGTGTTTGGATTTCAGTGCAAGAACACTGTATCACTGTATGTGTGCTGACCCCTGTTTCATGAGTCCAAAATGTCTATGTAGCAATTTTAAGATGATTTTGATTTTAAACGACTTTGTAGGTTCATTTTCATTATATTCACAAAAATACAAAAATGCAAGAAAAAGGCAAGTAATTTATAAATACTAACTTATTAATGTACACACACACACACACACACACACACACACACACACACACACACACACACACACACACACACACGCACACACATGGGAGTACACGCTGAACGCCTGGATTTGCTTTATTCCCACTTTGCATAAATTGGCTAAGTGTCTGTGTCCTGAAAAGCATTGTTGTGTTTTCCCGCTCCTCCCCATTTGATGTCTCTTTTGTCACTGAGAATAAAAGAAGAGTGATGAATGGGAGCTGGACTGCAGCTTCATCAGAGGGAGAGAGACACGAAGAGGCCGCCACGGAGGCAGCGGATGACCCCTGTTGGACGAGAGGTGAACAGCAGAGAAAACGGCTCCAGATAACAAACTTTAACTGGAATGATGTATTTGTGAAGTTCAGATATGTATTTTAAACAAATGTCTGGAACACCTGTGTGTTCATTCATACAAATGTATTTGTTTTCTTTGGCTTTCTTTTAATTGAATCATTCATTATCCTTGATATATCACCACTTTTTGTTTCCTGCTTTCCACTGTAAAGCAACTTCTGTTTTGACAAATGCAATGCAGTTTCCTTGGACAGCCAAGTATCATGTGTCACCGGTTATCTCCAATAGATGGCCCTAAAACATCACCGACTCAGCTATTTTTTCACCTTCCTGAATTTTCTCCCCTTTTCTTGTTGCTTTGTGTGAAAGATGGCAAGAACAGGGAAGGTTTTTGTTTTTAAACAGAGAGCAACAACAAAAGCTGTCAATAGCTGGACAGCACACCAGACATTTCTGAAGGGTTATTTCACACACATAATTCAGTCTGCCTGGTGACATTATCTTCAGTGACAGAGGTGTTACAAAAGTTCGAGGAGGCTTCTTCATCACTTTCTGCCACTCGGGTCAGACTGACCCTGAGGTGTAATTTACGGGAGCACCGAGGACAAGCAGCAGCAATTTGGTGTCCTTCAAGACAATGAAGTGAGCGAGCAAGGACGGGAGCTGTGTGGATGTGAGAAACAGCGGTTGCATTGCAGTGATGAGACCATTAGCAGCAGAGTGCTGCAGAGGGAGGAGACAGAGGGCGAAAGGAGGCGACCTGAAATCAGGACTCAGTGAATGTCACAGTTCGGCACAGTTCAGCTCTCCTGAGGATGCAGAGCTTTCAATTAGTCTGACCTTTTCTACCCAAGAGGTTAAAGACCATGTGATCAATGAGATTGTTAGCCATCTTGCCAGGTGTGTGTGTGCATGTCTGCATAAGTATACTAGCCTTACCTAAAAATCAATCAAATATAGGAAAAAATAAATGAAGGCCTCCTGTTCTTTTACTTGAAGTTATCTGAGCGTTCAGTCAGGCACAATAGGATGGTGCTATGATTTGCAGCACTGTGAAGCATGAATATTTCTGCTACTAAGGATTAACAGGCCTGCATAATGCAAACAACACGTCCTCCTCTCCTCTCCTCTCCAGACAGACAGACAGGCAGCAACAACACAACAGAGACAGAAGAGAAAGATGTTCAGGCAAATAAAGGACATCCAGGTTCCTCAAAAGGAGGCATGAAGGGCAAATTTGACAGCAAACAGCATTATTTATTCTCTCATCGCTCATCCTCAGCTCTTCATCTGCAAAAAGTCTTGTCTTAAAACTAACATTATATGCTACTTTATACTACTTTTTGCTGTGCTGTTAAATATAAGGCATGCAGCAGCCGGTTAGCTTAGCACAAACAAAGAGCTAGGCTAGCTCCGTCCAAAGGGAAAAAAAACAGACAGAAAATGAGCATTATCTCCCAAAATGTTGAACTGTTCCTCCACATTTCCTGTTACATCAACCTGATAATGTAGTGGGCGTGGGATTGTAAAGCACTAATTGGGACTTTAACAGTCGTGTGCCTTCAAGATGCACAATATCTCCACTGGAGTTATGCCTTTAAAAAAATATGTTTGATTCACGCTGTGTTAATGTTCTGACAAGCCAAATGCTTTGTAATTAGGAAAAACAAACAGATGGGCATTTTCATTAGAGGCGTTAAACGTGGGTTTGTGTGTGAACGAGAGAACGAGAGAACGGGAGAACAAGAGAACGAGAGAGAGGGGGCTAATTTAAGTTTTCAGAGTTAATTTCTTGGTTTTCTGAAAAAATCGAATCAACACCACCAACAAAAACAGTTATAAAGCTTCTCTGTAAAGCCTTTTTCTTGTTACTCCAAAATATTTGACCAGAAAGAGCCTTACTTCTCAGTGCTAAATACTGTGAAATTGCCCTTTACATCCGATTTATTTCAGCATTAATCCCCATGCCAATAGGCCTGGAGTGTAGGATAATTTAGCCTCTAGAAGCAATCTGAGATGGCCTTTATCAATACAATTTCAGCTGATTTGGTTTTTCACTCGTGGGCTAAAGCTAATACCCCCTCACCTAAGCAGTGAATACCATGCATTTCTGTGGAAAGCATCCTGTTTGCAGTAATTGGAAATGTCTGCGGTCCATGTTTTCCATTTCAATAGGAAGCAGTAGAGAGACGGCTGATAATAACACACAGAAGGGCATTATACAAGGCTTCAGGAGAAGTGTTTACTCTGTTATGAAATATAGTCTTGAACACGCTGAGAAATCATTTATCGGCACAGACAGAAAATGGAGCATGTTTTTTGACAACTCGAAAAGCACGAGGTTGAACCCCCCCCCCCCCCCCCCACAGATTGAAGACCTGAGTGATGAAATAGGCTTAAAAGTGGAGTAAAGTAGGTTAAGGAGTGTGTGCAGATCTAGAGATAATTTGGTCAGATTCCCCTCAGTGTCAGGGAGGCAGCGTGAGGCAATAAGACTGAAACACTCTACTGTCAGGCCAACGAGGGCAAGTCTTACCTGCAGCGATGAGGAGATTAAGAGCTCACCTACTTGTTACATTCTTTCATTATGTCGCAATTTAGTAATGATGAATTATATCTGAGTTGCAGGGGAGCGGAGTACTGATGAGTAGAGCAGTCCAGACTGGAGGGGAGTTACAGCAGAGTAGACTGGAGTTGAAAAGAGCAGAGAGGAGTTGCATCTGAATAGAATAATGGAGACGAGAAGAGTTAAAGATCAAACTGTCTTTGTGATTCTTGTGAGGCTTTAAAAGCAGCGTATACCAAATAAAGCAGAGCAGAACGGAGAAAGAAGAGTGATCACTGTAGAGTGGAGAAGGGTAGAGTACAGGTGAGTATACTTTCCAGTAGAGTAGAACAAGGAACAGCTGACCATATGTAAGAGTATACGTTTTTCTCTTTTATCTGTTTTTGTCAAGTTGACAGCAGAGCTTCTTGTTTTCAAAGCTCTGTTTTTATTTGCTTCTGTGAAGAGAGCGACTGCCACAGATACCTGATGAAAGCAGGAGGACGAGAGGGACGGAGGCTGAGTGCGCCATAGACCACAGATGCTGCACAGGAGAGCTCATTACACACACACACACACACACACACACACACACACACACACACACACACACACACACACACACACACACACACACACACACACACACACACACACACACACACACACGCACACACAGCTGCTCCTCCACACATGACCTGAATTTTAACTTCCAAGATAAGTGATTAATTGAGCATGTAAAAGGTTTTAAAAAAAATTTCAGCATGGTTGTGTGTGTGTGTGTGTGTGTGTGTGTTATTTGGGGGGTTGGGGTTGTTAAAGCTCTCATTCAGTCTGAATTATAGCCCTCACACCTCAGACAAACTGTAAGATGAGCTCAGCTACTCATGCACAAGCAAAGTGTCTCTGAAACTGAACATTTTTCTCGGATCAAAAAATAATGGCAAAAACAAAAGCTTCACCAAAAAACAGTCTTGTTCAGTCCCAGAAGCTTGAGCTCAAACATTTGTAAAAAACGTTCACGATTTGGGAGTTCGTGGCTCCTTTTGTTCTCTCCTCCCCCAAACACTCCCCTTGTTTGCTAATAGTCCCTCCACTGCTGTCTGATCTTTTGCCCACACATTTCCCATCTCTTCCAGGCTGCCAAGACTTCCTTTCTCTTTGATTCGTGAGATATATTTCTCTTTTATAAATTATAAATCTACATTTGGGCCTCAGGCTCAGTGACTAGCTCCATCAAATCTGACTGTATGAACATCTACAGTTAAAACAGAGCAACTGATTTGACAAAAACAAATCACGGTTGGCTTTTTCCGGAGCTTTCAAACACATCTCATCGGCTCAAGGAGTTTTCTCAGTTGTCATGGTGATGGTAACGTCTAGGTAACATGAGTTCAGGATTTAGTGTTTTACTGAAAACTGAGTCGGCTGAATGAAAGTAACTGATAGTGGAAACACAGAATTTTATGATTTTATTTCTCTGTTTATTCAACATGGATTGGTCGTGTTAAAAAGGTCAGCATCGGGGCTGATATCTGTAGCTATTATATTTGGGTCATGTGATGACAGCTGAACCATCAGTGGGACGATTGTAGCTTGTCTCTTTTAGGTGATATAACTTCGACGTGACTGGCCTTCTTGATCTTTCTTCATTACTCTGAAGACCAAAGATGTGAATCTCATGGTGGCGTCAGAGGACATCTCTGATATCACCAGTAGAATTCATCCTCTGGGGACCATGAACGTCTGTGCACAACATTATCGTGATCCATCCAACAGCTGTTCCACCAACACAGCCTTCCATGTCAAGCATCGCTGAGCATTTTAAATAGAGTAAGCATGAATATAGTCTCTCTGATTGAACTTACTTTGAACTTCGCTGGACCTTGAGTTAAGTGCTTTTTGGCAAACTACTGAATCACAGAAATGACCTCTCACAGTAAGTATTCCACTTCACTCAAATAAAAGCTTGTCTTTTTTTTTTTTTTTATTATTAAGATTTTATTTGTACAGGGACAGTTCACATTAATCGACAGCACACATTAATAAAAACATGACTGTAAATGTGACAGTGTTAGCTAAAAAAGCTAATTTTCAACCGTTGTCCCTGGGCACGGTGTTAGAAGCCGCTAAAAACATTTAAACATTTAAAAACTGTTTAAAAAGACAACAACACAAAAACAAGCAAACAGAGCTGTGCAATACAATCCTGCAGACACAGGATCAAACATGACAGACAAGCAGGCAGGCAGACAGACAGATAGACAGACAGACAGACAGGCAGACAGGCAGACAGGCAGACAGGCAGACAGGCAGACAGGCAGACAGGCAGACAGGCAGACAGGCAGGCTACATACGGACATGGCAGGCATGAGACTGTTAGTGCTGACACACCTGGTTGTTAATGAGCCAGGCTTTGAGGTTGTGTGTGAAGAACCTGTATGTGGTGCTCTGTCTTATGTGTGATGGGAGAGTGTTCCAGGTGACGGAAGCTGTGACAGAGTATGATAGCTGGCTGAACTTGCTTCTCCTGCCTGGGACCACTAGGTCCCCGCGAGCTGTTGCTCTGGTTAGTCTGCTATTGGTCTTTTGTGTTATGAAAGTGCTCAACGGGGGAGGTGCAAGGCCATTAAGAATTTTAAAGGTTAAGCAGCTGTTATGGAATTTGACAAGACTATCCCAACACAGAAGATGGTATTTGGGCAAGATGTTGCAAATGTGGTAGTGTCTGGGCTTGATGTCAAGTACCTTGATAGCCTGCTTATAGACGGACTGTAGGGGCTTCAGGGTTGTGTTGTGAGTGTGTGACCAGGTGGTTAGACAGTAAGTGATATGAGGGAGGATCATTGCATGAAAGTACAGTTTAGCAGCTTCAGTTGTGAGGTTGTTGCGTATGTATCTGAAATTATGTAGACTAAACTTGACTTTTGCCATTACATGCTTCACTTGTTTTTTGTATGTGAGTGTGGAGTCAAGAATGATCCCCAGATATTTGTAGTTAGGGACCACCTGAAGCTGTTCACCAGATATGTACACAGGATGCTCTGTTGTAATATTATTCACCCTCTTTGAGAAAAACATGCAGACTGTTTTTTTCACATTGAGATGTAAGCAAGAGTCTGACAGCCACTTAGTGACATGGACCATTTCTTCAGTGAGTTTGTCTGCTGCCTGTTTGATGTTGGGTGCATGTACAAAAATGACTGTGTCGTCAGCGTACATCTGTATATCCACCCGTGCACATACTGATGGCAGATCATTAATGTACATGCTGAAAAGAAGAGGACCAAGCACAGAGCCCTGTGGAACACCGACACTGTAATTGAGGATGGGGGATGAAACACCGTTGATCTGTACACACTGCGTTCTATTGTCCAGGTAGGATTTGAACCAGCATAGGGTGTCAGGAGAAAAATTAAATTTGGCCAATTTTGTAATTAATATGGAATGATTTACTGTATCGAAGGCTTTCTTTAGGTCTAGAAACACTGCTCCCACCACTCCCCCTTTATCTAGCTTGGCTTTAACCTGTTCTGTAAAGAAGCAGTTGGCTGTTGCAGTAGAATGCTGGGCTCTAAAGCCAAACTGCATGGGGTGGAGTCTGAAGGGACTGCTATTGAGGTGAGCAATTACTTGTTGTGCTACACACCTCTCGGCTACCTTAGAGAAAGCGGGGAGAATGCTTATTGGCCTGTAGTTATTTACATGGGTTCTATCACCTGCCTTAAAGATGGGTGTAATTATAGCTGGCTTCCAGACCCTAGGGAAAGCATTCTGTTCAAAAGACAGATTAACTAATTTAGTGATGGGATATAACAGTGACTCCTTCATATTCTTAAGAAACATGGTGTCTAGTCCGAATACATCTAAGGCTTTAGAGTTTCTAAGTGAATCTATCACCTTCAGCACATCAGTTTCAGAAATGGGTCTTAGGCTGAAGACTGGTTGAGTAAAGTCTGTGGAGGGGAGAATGGTGGGCCCATTGTTTGCATTCTGTGTGAGAGACTTAACGGTATCTACAAAGTAAGAATTAAAGGCGGTGGCGATCTCCTGCTGGTCACGTGTTAAGTTGCCATTTAAGTTAACCTGGATTTGATCTTCTGAGTTGTCACCAGTTTTCCCTGCCAGCAGCTTAATATTTTTCCAAATTATTTTAGGGTTGCCCTTTGCTTCAGTTAATATTTGGATAAAAAAGTTAGCTTTTGCCTTCCTGATTTCTTTTGTGACCTTGTTTCTAAGCATAACAAATCTGTGTCTATCAACAGTTAGTTTGGAACTGAGGGCTGATTTAAGTGCCCTATCCCGTTCTTTCATGATCTTCCAGATGTCACCCTTTATCCATGGCAGAGATGTTTTTTGCCCATGTTTTGGTTTTGAGACCTTCTGGAATCTACCTTTTATGGACTGGATGGTGGAGATCATGACCTGACTGTCTTCCTCAACATTAAGATTTTTCAGATTATATATCCAATTAATCTCTTTGATAGTGTTCTCAAATTCAGTGATGTTACCCCTAGGTATTCTGGGACGTTGTGGCTTTCTGTTTGTGGTAAAATTAAAACGGTGTTTAGTGAGTTTCCGGGCTATGAGTGTCAGATTGTGATCAGAGAGACCTGTCACCATGTTGAATGATTTAGTGATCCTTTCTGGTTTATTACTGAATACAAGATCAATCTGTGACTGGGTTGTGGAGGTGATCCTAGTAGGGCCTTTGATCAGCTGAGTTAAATCAAAAGCATCAACAACCTGCTTTAAGGGTTTCCTGACGGATTTGTTCTCCCAGTTGATGTTGAAATCACCCATTATTATGACCTCCTTTTCGAGATTACATCCTTTTAGCATAGATTGAATTTGCTCAAAGAAAATGCTTTTGGCAGTGGGTGGACGATAGATTCCAATAAGGGTGAGAGACATTTGGGGAGACAATATCACATTCAAACCAATACATTCAAGATCGTTTTCACATGGTAATTGAATCTGATTACATTGAATGGTATCTTTGATGTAAAACATTATTCCTCCATACCTATTTTCGGATCTATCCTTTCTAAATACATTATATCCAGATATGTTAACAGCAGCCGGGGGGGAGTTACTATGTAGCCAGGTCTCAGAGAGGCATAAATAGTGCAAATTAGAATGCTCAAGTAGATGTTTTATTTGATCACTTTTGGGGATGAGACTGCGGATATTCAGATGTCCTCCGAAAAGTCCTTTGGGTTTGGCGTGAGTGTCCCAAATTATTCTAGCATGGTTTACTGTACGGAGAAAACTGTGTTTTCTGAGTTTCAGAATCGCTGGGTTTAGACTTTTGCGTGCTCTTTCCAGTTTCAGAGCGAGCTTCAAACCTTGAAACTTCTACTGTGCAGAGATGACATAACAAAGTATGAAACGATGTCTGTAATGACCATCTATCTGGTTCCATGAATCGTAAAAATGAGACCAAAGTGAATATTAACTAGTCGGCCTGTGGTTAGACAGTGCGGAGGTATCCCATGTGGTTATCATCGGAGGTATCCCATGTGTTTATCATCGGAGTTATCCCATGTGGTTATCATTGGTGGCCGCCATCTCCCTGACTTCCTCCATAACTGCTCGGCTGCCTCCCAGATGGGGCCTCTTGCCTCGCAAAGACTTAAACGCAGCATGGCGGCTAAACCAAGTCTGAACAACTGCTGAGTTTATCAAATCTAGTTGAGTTCAGACCTCTCGCTATGGGAGGTATCCTGTTTTCCTCCTCTTTTTATGTGGCTCGGTTACTGGCCTGTTTGATCTCTTCACATTAACAGCATGACCATAAAAACAAACACATGAAGGAGGCCGCCCCGTAAATTCTAAGCAAACACAGGAGCCTAAACAAACATCTCCATCAGTGTGAAGAAATGATGAGGCCGCTGAAAGCTTCATTAGACTCCCTGATTCCTACCAAAAACAGCATGTGCTACTTGGCTGTCTTATTTCGCTCCCGTTAAGAAGCTATAACAGCTTTCCAGAAGTCATGTTTGCGTCATCCTGCCTCCCTTGTGTATTGTGTGTTCTCCATTGTGCGTGGATGGCTGCTCCCTCGCTGGAGAGTGATTGACATTGTCTGTCTCTTTGGCGAGGCGCCTGACATTTCTAAAAGTCAGAGCTCACATTAAGGCTGAGCCAAGCATCCTTGCATATGTGTTTGTGTGTGTGTGTGTGTGTGCATGAATTAGTGGCTATGAGCAGCACATGTGCAGCATGCTGTAAAACTGTGTAATTCAAAGTTTAATCTCGTTGGACACAAACATGCTCAGATATCCACTTTCACTTCCTGCTGTAAATTATATATTTAATATTCAGAAGTATATTTTTGCAACAGCAATTTCATTTGGAGTGTTGTTCCCTGCTGCATGATCAATGCTAGTCCCGTTTTTACTCTAATTGTAGCTTTGCTTTGGTCTCCACCATGTCCTGAGGGAAGTATCTGCCTCTTTAGCTTCTGACTGCTCCACTATGTTCACCAGCTAGTAGCTACTTTGTCTTTCGACCTCGATTTTATCAACAGCTGCCTGTTGTGTCCCACAATGACGCTGAGAAAGGTTGCAGACTGTAAAACCAAAACAAGGAGCTGAAAGACATCAAACAAATCTGTTAGTTTCTGGCTCTTAGTTTTAACAGTGAGGAACTGAGAGCTGACTGGATAAACAAGGTTGACTATCGGTACGGGGAAAGACTTGCTATAATTCAACTGGAGATTGTCTTTCCACAGTGGCACTGATCTCTTTCCAGCCCACAGAGGTATGGGAGTTTCCAATAACAAGTATTGATCCAGTCTGATATTGACGAAGTATTCCTACAGTTTGTGGTCTTCTGACATAACTATTACAAAGATTAATGGACATTGTGTCATTCTTTGTTCTAGCCTGCAGAATGATGAAGTACAAATGTGATTAAGTGCACCTCTGGTCAACAGAAAAGCTTTTTCTTTCTGTCAGCACATAAATCTGCAGGCTGCTGGGTGTAGTGCTGAGTGACTCTACGAGACACACTGTTTATGACAACAGGGCCTGAGCCAGCTGAACGTCTTCTAAGCAAATGTTAGTTCAATCATCTAAATACCTCATCGTGCTTTCTTGGTGTCTGTCTCTTTCTTTGTGGCACAAAATACAAAAAAAACTTTCTTCCAAAGAAATCCCGATTTCAAACGCAGAAATTCAGATTAAACAAAGCAGTTTGATGTCTTGGAGAACATAGTTCAGTCATATTTAATTGTATTTAGTGTGTAAACATAGTTCGCCTCTAATCCCGTTGCAACTGTTATTTTTTGGCTTCGGTTTTGTTGGCATTCAAAAACAATGGTGTGTTAATACTTTTGTGAAAAGGAAGGAGAAAATATATGCGGCCACAAAAACATTGGATCAGAAATAGCAGTGGTTAAGGCCTGATGCTCCTGATCCAGTCAGTGTGTTTGTTTTACAAGCAGACACAGTTACGGGCAAGTGTTTTTTGACTGGACCCTCATCGGCGCTGTGAGAGTGATGGGAAAAACAGAGACAAACAGGACAGTGGGGGATTCATCCGGCTCTTACCGGGTGTCTGATTCCCTCTAAACACAACAGGAGGAGGACCGGAAGGAGATGCAGGAGAATTAAACGTTTTACTGAACAAAAGCTTCAAGGCACAGCTCCAGGGAGTTCGACCTGAACAAAACAACCCTGTGTTTATGGCTGCACCATAAAACGGAAGTATTCTAAACGTCTGGTGCGTGGTGAGGAATGCTCCCCTAGTGCAAGTCAATATGAATCATGTGTATTGTTGGTGAATGCAGCCCCAGGCCTGGCTCATCACCCAATCAATTGCCTAGCTATGGTCAGATGTTGGTCTTTGCTCACTCTTTAGTACCCTGTCATGGCTGGTAGTGTTTGGTGTTACAGGTATGTTGTTAAATCACTTAACATATTTTTTCCACTGCACATTCAGTTGACTGTACTCTGTTCTAGCTTTGATCTCAGATGTTCACTGAGCATATTGTGTGTTGCAACCCCATTGTTGTCCTGCCTATACCTTTTTGGGTGAGCCCATGTGTTAATACCAGAGGTGGGGAGTGTATCATTTCAGGATGCATTATGGTGAGCTCTCGTGAGCACAGTTTCCCCTTTTTGAAAGCTCACCTGCTGCTGTTTTTATTTTGCCTGTATTGTCAAGCCAACTGGTTGCCTTATTTGTTTTGATTCTTTGTTTCTTTTGTTCCAGTGAAGCATTGTCTGACCAGCTGGGTTTGTTTTTGATTCTTTTTGTGTTCCCCTTTCTTTCAGTGAAGCGGAGTGCCACATTGTCGGGAGGCTAAGCACTCACGCCTGAGGCTCCTTCACCTTATGCAGGAAAGTACCAGCGCTGGGACACAATGTAGATTGCACCATTTTTCCTGCGAGGATTGTTGCGTTGCACCCGATGGAGCCAGCGCTAGAATTCATCGGTGAAGTCGACCTCTCCACCGGTGGCATTTCTGATGACTGACCCACAGGTATAGGTTAAACTGAGGTTCAAATGAATGTTGAAAAACCAGCGCTGCATCACTTGCCCGAATCCCAAATGAAGTGCTCTGACTTATTTAAAAAAGCAAACAAGCTGAATTATCAGACTTTAAAAGAAACATTTCACCTTTGTTCTACAAGACCTCCTATACACATAAGTGAAAAGAGGAATTGTCCTCAAGGGTTCGAGTCATTGATTCCCATGATTAGCTGCTCGATCGATGTACAAAACCAACTCCTGCCTCCATTACTCAAGGGAAATGCATGTCATGTTGAGCAACCGACTGTAGACCTGCAGTATGAGTCTGATGCTCTTCTGCTCATTTCTTCATTGATGGAAAATTGTGGAGGAGCTGAGCCTGTGCTCAGATGGCCTTGGTCAAAGCTGCCAACTATAGCAACAAACAAGCTTTTTATAATGTGCTAATGGAGACTGACTTGAGTATTGACCTTGCTGCAGTGTTGAGATGTTGGCTGTTGTGAGATGTGTCTGAGGCAGCTGTGTTTTCCACTGAATTCTGCTCGGCATCGGTCAAAAAGTTAGTCCTGGACTAATTTGTCAGAAACTGTATGATTTTTATTTTATTTCAACAGAACAGAAGGCCTGATGTTAGGTGATGCACAAGTTGAGTTGATTGATCGAAGGTATGTGTAGAAACAGAGGATGTGACATGAGGATATCAGGGGGTTTAGGTCAGACTGTAAGCTCATGGGTACATTTCAATTGAATTCAGACACCGGATCACCCTTTGAGGTTCATGTAGGAATCGGATTACGGTCATAAAGTACACCTCCCCTCCTCTCGCTCTCTTGCACCCCCCCCCCCCCCCCACCCTCCCTCTCTCTTTGAATGGGGGCGCTGGAGCCGTCTGCCTGTCACTGCTTTGCCTCTTTGTTCAAACTGATCTTGCTTCTCTCCCTCAGCGTTGCTGCTGGCGAGGAGGGGGTCGGAAGCAGCACCTTGCTGTGTGTGTCCGCGCGCATCTATTCCGATCTGGCAGATATCAACGCGTGACGATGAACGGCGCATAGGCTGCAGCTCAGCGGAGGAGAGGATAACGCTGGTGACGGAGTGACAAGTCCAAGACGTCTAGCGCTTGTGCGCACACTCACGCCGGTTTCTTCTGCCTCTGCAAAGTGCTGTTTTCAACCTTGTTTCGTCGCTCGGCCGTCTCTTCACCCTGTGGGAGCTTTGGGGAGCACCGGCACTGAGGCGCAAAGCTCACATTCCTGAGGATTGCACCACTGAGACGGGTCTCGTTTTGACAGAAAAGGTAGGACTGAAAGCATGGAAATAATTTGCTTCGCATGCACGCTTTATGAAATCAGTCATTTGGTCAGTGTGTGATATCTCAAGTCACCGGGTGGCAGGAGGCGCCTGAGACCGCTCAGCTGCTAGAAAAGGATTCAAAGTGGTTTTATTTCTTGGTTTAAATATAAAAAGGCACTTAAAAAAACTGAGGTTGCAATTCATGAAAATTGTGAAGTTCTTTTCACAATGCTTAATCATGCAATATTTAATGATATGCATATATAGGTTATTCTTGATAAATGCCTTTCCTCTCGCGCATTCACAGCCGCAACCTTCAGACGCACACACATCGCACCGTATGGGATATATTTAATTATTTACAGGTCAGAGCTTTTATTGTTGGTCTATATTTACTACCCATGTTGGGGCATGCATAAATCATCAACCCACCAAGTAATCGTGTGTCCTACGCTAAGGAGATGTCCTGTCTTCATAAGAACTTTGGTTACATATCATCTTTTAAATCTTCCTTTACAGATGTTTCAATCATTAGAAATCAGAGGGGAGAGTGCCTTCTGTTGAGAGATGCAATTGTGGAAGCAGATCTGAACTCTTGAACAGGTGTTTGTGAAATATATTATGTAAATCACAGTAATTTGGTGAACAACATGTGCTGAACATATGCCAAAAAATCTGATCTGCACCTGGGCATGGCATCAAAGATCCTGTTATATATAGGAACTGGATTATCAGTGATCCCAGGGGTTGATCTTTACATTGAAGTATCTTAGCTTTATAAACTAACACTGGAGATACAAAATGATTAAAAAGTGAGCAAATTATAGTAAAATTAGTGATTGCCTGGTGCCAAGCAGCTGAATGGATTTGTGAACGTCTTGTATTGATGCTTTCTCTGTAAACAAACACTGGCATGTAAAAATCACAGGGAAGGAGAACAGTCTGGGTCACCTTGACAAATTAGCTGTATTGTCTGAGAATATGAGAGCCCCTGCAGCCCAATAAAGCCCATTCTGTTTCTATTCACTAAGTGCAGGTCTTTTCTTCCTTGGCCTTGCTAGTGTGTCCACCACCAGCTGTGTGTCAATGCCACAAAGAAGGACGTGGTTAATCAGGCAACACCGAGCTATACGAGCCTGAAATGTTCGACGTGTGTGTGTGTGTGTGTGTGTAAGAGATAACAGAGCAGTAGTGCCTGTGGGACGAGAATAGTGAGGAATGAGGCTAAGAGACCCAGCTGAAAGTTTACAGCATGCATTTTTCATTCTGTCTGGATGTGTGCAAGTGTGTAGCCTATTTGAAAGGGCATCCATGAGCCCCGGCACGCATACAGCAGAGATGTGTAGATGTAGATGACTGCACTCATACGAGCACGGGGATCAGAGAGAGCGGTGTTGTGGGGAAGAAAAAGGTCTGACTAAAATAGAGTACAAGCTCAGTTCTGCTGCTTCACTGTCTCTGCACACTTTGCACTCAATCAGCCTCAGTGTTGTTTATCATGTCTGGCTCTGAGACGGCTGCAATTCCAGGAGACACTTTGAATCACTGGAAGATGAAAAGAGCAATGTTAGATGCTTTCAGATAGATGAAACACGAAGTGAAATGATCGGCCGATCTGCAGAAAATGCCACACATTCCCATGTTTCTGCCTGCAGCTTCTCAAAAGTTATGATTTGCCGCTTTTCTATCATTTTAAATTGAATATCTTTGTTTTGGGCTGTTGGTCGAACAAAATGTTAAGACGTCACCTTGGGCTTAATTTTTTTTGACATTTTATAGATGGCTGAGATCATAATCTGCAGATTAATTGGTCATGGAAATAGTTACTTTAAGTCCTAAAGTACTGTAATTTTTCAAAATAAAACGAAATAAAGGAGTTTAAGTGAGCAGCTTTGTCAAACATCTTGCTGATGGTGTATTTTCAATAGAAGCTAAAGTCAGTTCTCAGTCGAGGTTTGATATTCTTTTCTATGGTATGAAAGTGCCCTCACCGGTATGTCACTCAGGTGATTATGGGGTCCATCCCCCTCGAATACCGTGCTAATAGCGCACAGAATAGCGCCATAAAAATGCAAATCATGGCAAGCGCTCCTTTGTAGTGACAATCAAAATAAGCTTCACATCTGAGTCAGCCGCAGGCTTGTTTCTTTACGGTTATGCTGCCCTGGCAATGTGTTGACTTTGTTTGGATACAAATGTGATGTGTTCTGATGTACAATGCAGCAAATATTTGAGACTTCTTTGTTGCAGTCTGTCATAGCAGTAATTCACAAACAGCACATTAAACCGAGAATTGAAGTGGGAAGTTTATGATCTCTTTGAACTTTAAGGTTCATTTATAGCCAGAACGGGAACAGGCTTTAGACTAACAATGTCCTCACAGTGACTGGAGCTAAAACTGTCAACGTGTTCAGCACTGGACAGCTCCCAAATCTCAGAGCCCAAATGTTCCAACCGCAAACATTAGTCAAATAGGAAAAGAGCAGTGAATAGTTGTGTTTTGAGCTGCTGGATGGAAACACAATGTCTCCCTCTCTGCCTGGAATAGGCCTATTGAAACCAGAATGAGTCCCCAGCCACCAAAACCCAAAAGGGATTGGACAAACCAATCCATCAATCAAGTTGTCTTTAGCCTGGGAGGGACTAAAGCAGCCCACCAGGCCAATCATTACAAGCGTAGATGAGACCACAGCTGAACAGCTCACCCACACAAAGAGAGAGGTGCCTCTCTTTGTCTTTGGCCAGAGGCTCTCCTCTACGGTACTGACTGGTCGAAGACAAATGTTTGGCTTTGCAGTTGGCTGAGAAGAAGCTCTTTTAGGCAGGACCAACATTTTTATCTGCCTCTGCAACACAGAAGATTGGAATGATTAGTCACTTTCAAAGTTAATCGTCATTGCAGTTAGGATTTTCCTAAAGTCTCACCGATGGAACACGTACTCAACACTTCTTTCTTGTTGTGCTGTTGTGAGAATGAGTAGATGGCTTGTGCCTCTGTGTGCATTGGCTTTGGTTATACATACTTGAAGGACAGAGCTCTCTGTTTTTAGTCTTTTCTCACCAAGTTAATATTCCACAGACTCAGCACAGCATCAAAGATGAGGGATTTTTGGAAGAAGCTCCTCCACCACGTCTGTGTTTGCCTGTTCTTCCATATAATTTCATTGCGACTTGTTTTTCTGACCACCTTTCCCAGTGGATGGAAATGTGGTTGTGCTGTGGTGGCCTGTTTATGGAAGCTCTCAGCATCCTGTGTGTGTGGAGTCATAGACTAATCTACTCAAGTTAATAGCTGCGTCTCATGCACCTGATCCTTTATTGACTTTGTTACCAAGAGTTGACCTCAGAACCTTCACCTTTGACCTCTGGTGTCTTTATAACACAACTGGTGTAGAGGCTATACGACTAGCCAGTTCCTATGTATTTGTCGTCTGACCCTAAAATCATTCTCCCCTTCAATATTGCTATTTACTAAAACAAACATTTTACCTACCATACATGGGAACTTCATCATCTAGATTAGATTACTGCAATTCCTTATTTTCAGGCTGCTCTAATAAGTCTCTTAAATCTCTCCAGCTGATCCAGAATGCTGCAGCTCGTGTACTAACAAGAACTAAGAGGAGAGATCATATTACTCCTGTATTAGCTTCTCTGCACTGGCTCCCTGTAAAATCTAGAATAGAATTTAAAATCCTTTTACTGACCTACAAAGCCCGAACTGGTCAGGCTCCATCATATCTTAAAGAGCTTATAGTACCATACTGCCCTACTAGAGAGTTGCGATCCAGTGATTCAGGGTTACTTGTGGTTCCTAGAGTCTTAAAAAGTAGGACGGGAGCCAGAGCCTTCAGTTATCAAGCTCCTCTTCTGTGGAACCAGCTTCCCGTTTCTGTCCGGGGGGCAGACACACTCACCACATTTAAGAGTAGGCTTAAGACTTTCCTCTTTGACAGTGCTTATAGTTAGCGCTTTATAGTTAGGGCTGGCTCTGGCTTGCCTTGGACCGGCCCATGGACAAACTGGTATAGGCAAAAACTACAGGGGGACTTCCTACACTGAGCACCTCTCTCCTCCTCTTCTTCACCTCCGTCTGTATGCATTGATGTCCCATTAATGCTCATTACTAACTTTACTTCTTCCCCGGAGTATTTGTGCTTTCTCGCCTCACAGGATGACCGCAGTTTTATCTGGACACTGGTTCTTCAACCAGCCATGGCCCTGCTGACATCTACTACGATCTTCATGATTAACATTATTAATCCTATTACCGACACCATTAATGCACAGTACTGATTATTAATCCTATTACCGATACAATTAATGCACGGTACTCATTTTGTCTCTTCCCCGGAGTCCTTGTGCTTCCTCTCCTCACAGGTTTCCATGGAGCATGGTTTCATCTGGACCCTGGTCCTTCCTCCTACCATGGCCCTGCTGACTCCAACTGCTAATATCACTTTTATTATTACTCACATTACTATTTCATACTACCGATACCATTAATGCACATTATTGACCTGCTTCTTCACCAGAGTCTCTGTGCTTTCTCGCCTCACAGGTTCCTGTGTATCCGGGTTTACCTGGACCAGGTCTTGCCTCCTGTCGTGGTTGTGTCATACATTGAATGTGCTGTAATTACATTGAATGTGTTGTAATTCACTATCCTGTTCTACACATGACATCATTGCACGCCTGTCCATCCTGGGAGAGGGATCCCTCCTCTATTGCTCTCCCACAGGTTTCTTCCTCTTTCCTCCCCGTTAAAGGGGTTTTTGGGGAGTTTTTCCTGTTCTGATGTGAGGGTCCCGGGACAAGAAGATGTCAAACGTGTACATATTGTAAAGCCCTCTGAGGCAAATTTGTAATTTGTGATTTTGGGCTATACAAAAATAAATTGAATTGAATTGAATTGAATTCCTTTAAGCTGCTTTTATTATCATTTTGTAAAATAACATTGGATCAAATGACTACATGGCATGTGAAAGGGGCCGATCGTAGTGATGAACCCACTGTGACAGCCCCCGGGGTGGACAGGGGGTTTCACGACAACACTGACCAATAAACACAACCAGTCGGCAGATAAACGGTTCAAGTGAGGTTTTTACTGAAGGTAGAGAGGGGAAAGAGGTAGGATAGACACTCAAGAACACAATGTCCGCTTTCCAGAGGGAGGGTCGGGGTCCAATTCCACGGGTCGGTGCACAACGGGTATTCCTCAGACGGTCCAGGGCGCGGGCAGGAGCAGGGTAGTCGTACAGGCAGGGGTCGTGAGCCGGGCGGGTAGTCAGACGTTCCAGGGTGATCCAGGGGTAAGGCAGTCTTCTCCAAGGGTTTCTCTGATTAGCTACTTCTTCTGCTTCTTCTGCTTCCTCCTCTACTCCTACTCTCTCCCGGTTTCCTGTTGCCTGGGCCCTTTTGTAGTCCCCTCCTCCTCCTCTGATAGGGTGTGGTCGCTCCCTCGTCTCTCCTCCTCAGGTGTGGCTTGTTGGGCTGATGGTGGTTTGGCGCTCTTTTCCCTTCCCTGACATGGGGGCTCCGCCTCCATGTCAGGCAATATCGTCCCTCTATCACTACCCCTCTGGGGTTGCCCCTCCGGCTGCCACATACCCCCCCCCTTAAATCCGACCTGGGGGGAGGACTGCTCCAGGAACCTAGGGCGTCCCGTCTTGACAGGGCGTCCGCGTTTCCATGAGCGGCCCCGGATCTGTGGACAACAGAGAAAGCATACGGCTGAAGGGATAAAAACCAGCGGGTGACCCTGGCGTTATTGTCTTTCGTTCTGGACATCCATACCAGGGGGGCGTGGTCCGTGACCAGGGTAAAGTGCCGTCCCAGCAGATAGTACTTCAATTCCCCCAGAGCCCATTTGATGGCCAAACATTCCTTCTCGACCGTGGCGTATCTTGTTTCTCTAGGTAATAGTTTTCTGCTTACGTATGTGATTGGGTGCTCCTCTCCATCCCTCAGCTGGGACAGGACGGCACCCACCCCGGTCTCGGAGGCATCCGTCTGTACCACCAACGGTTGGGTAAAGTCCGGGGTCACCAGCACTGGTTCGGAACACAGTGCTTCCTTCAGCTTCTCGAAGGCGTCCTCGGTCTCTGCCGTCCAGACGATCCGATCTGGCAGCCGGTTTTTGGTTAGGTCCGTCAGGGGCGCTGCAAGGGCCGAGAACTGGGGAACAAAACGTCGGTAGTAGCTAGCTAGCCCAATAAATGCTCGTACCTGTTTCTTTGTGCGGGGGCGGGGCCACTCCCGGATCGCCTCGACTTTCCCTACCTGGGGCTTGACGCAGCCGCGGCCGATGGTGTACCCCAGGTAGTCAGCTTCCCGGAGGCCGAGGCGACATTTCTTGGGGTTGGCTGTCAGCCCCGCCCCTCGCAGAGCTTTCAGGACTGCTTCCAGTCTTTGGAGGTGAGCCCCCCATTCCTCCCCGTGTACGACGATGTCGTCCAGATAGGCTGCCGCGTATTCTCGATGGGGACGAAGTACCTGGTCCATCAGTCTCTGGTACGTGGGGGGGGCTCCGTGGAGACCGAACGGCAGCCTCTTATAGTGGTACAGGCCCATGGGAGTAGTGAAGGCCGTTTTTTCCCTGTCTTCGGGGGCCACTGCCACTTGCCAGTAGCCTTTAGTCAAGTCGAGGGTGGTTATGTATCTGGCCCTCCCGATGCGCTCTATCATTTCGTCCACCCTGGGCATCGGGTAGGCATCAAATTTTGAGATGGCGTTGAGCTGTCTAAAATCATTGCAGAATCTGACTGAGCCATCTGGTTTCGGAACCAACACTATAGGGCTGCACCACTCGCTAGTCGAGGGTTCGATGATGTCTGCCTCCAGCATACTCTGTACCTCTCTCTCTATCGCCCCCCGGCGGGCTTCGGGGATGCGGTACGGCCTTAGTTTTACCTTCTTCCCGGGCTCGGTGATTATCCGGTGTTGCACCAGTGTGGTGTATCCGGGGTCCGGGGAGAACACGTCTCGGAACCGATCCACCATTTCCCGGACGTCCTGCTTCTGCCGGGGGGTCAACTCTTCTCCCACGGGTACCTCGACTGGCTCCGTTTTTCCTGGGGTTGTAGAGAGAGAGAAACAGAGCATGGCATCCCTACTCACCCATTTCTTGAGAAGGTTAACATGATAGATCTTCGTCGGGTGCCTTCGACCTGGTTGCCTGACTCGGTAGTTTACCGGCCCCAATCTTTCCATAATTTCATAAGGTCCCCTCCATCGGGCTAAAAACTTACATTCCGCCGTGGGCACCAGGACCAACACCCGATCCCCTGGGTTAAACACTCGGGGTTGTGTTCCCCGGTTGTACACGCGGGCTTGGGCCGCCTGTGCCTCGGCCATGTGTTCTCGGACTATGGGCCAGAGTGATGCCATCCTCACCCTCATCTCCTCGACGTGGTCCACCATGGTGCGGTAGGGGGAGGGTTGGTGTTCCCAGGCTTCCTTGGCCAGGTCGCGTAGTCCCCGGGGTCGTCGACCGTACAGGAGCTCGAAGGGCGAGAATCCTGTAGACGCCTGGGGCACCTCTCTAATGGAGAACATAAGGAATGGCAGCAGTTGGTCCCAATTCTTACCGTCCTGGTCCATGGTCTTTTTCAGCATTTTTTTCAGTGTCTGGTTGAATCTCTCTACTAGGCCGTCCGTTTGGGGGTGATACACCGACGTCCTCAGTTGTGTCACCTTCATCATGCCACACAGGTCCTTCATGATCCTAGACATGAACGGGGTCCCTTGGTCGGTGAGAATCTCCTCCGGTATTCCGACCCTGGAAAACAACATCACAAGCTCCCTGGCTATGCCCTTGGTGGCCATGGAGCGTAGGGGGATGGCTTCGGGATACCGGGTGGCGTAATCAACAATAACCAGGATGTACCTGTGTCCCCTGTTGGTCTTGGGTAGGGGCCCCACTAGGTCCATCCCGATCCTGCTGAAGGGGACGGTGATGATCGGCAGGGGCACCAGCGGGTTTCTGTGATGGGGTTGTGGGGCCACTTGTTGACATTCGGGGCAGCTCCGGCAGTAATCTTCTACGGCCTTTTTTATTCCGGGCCAGTGGAACCTGGCCCTCACCCTTTCCAGGGTTTTCTCCACTCCTAGATGGGCACCTAGGAGATGGGAGTGGGCTAACTGTAGGACAGAGGGTATAAAAGGACGTGGCACCAGTAACAACCTGAGGGGGGCCCCGTCCCTCATTACTACCTGGTATAGGAGCCCGTTATATATGGCGAAATGTGTGGGAGGGAGGTCTCTTACCCCGTCCAGTGGTCGTCCGTCTACGGCGGCCACCTGCCGAAGGGCGTTGGCTAGGTTGGGGTCCTCCAACTGGGCCGTCCCAAACCTCCCTGTGAGGGGCCCGGGTAAGATGGGCTCCTCCGGGTCCTGGGGAAACAGCCCGGCCAGCTCCTCTTCGTCGAGGGAGGGGGTATCTGCTTCCTCGGGGATGGGCGGCGCCTCTCCTTCGGGCTCACTGGGGCTGGAGGGTCCGTCGTTCTCGATGGCTGTGGCATAGACGTCATCGGGGTTGGGATGGGTGGCCTCCATCAACGCCCGGGCCACGGCACTGGCGACTCCTTCCGATAGGGGAGAGGTGGAGATCTCCTCCCCCAGCCCACAGATGGCTTTCTTTTTGTACTTTCGGGGAGGGGTCGTACCTTGTTTCACCACCAGGCTGCGCCAAAGCTCCTGGAACACGGGCAGGTCTCGGCCGACGAGCACCTCTACGGGGAGTCCTTCCACGACTCCTGCAGTGCCGATGTATCTACCCCTCGTCGTGTAGATCTCTAGGGCGGTGGTGGGGTATTCGCGGGTCTCCCCATGGATGCACGTGACCGCTCGGGTGCCTGTTAGGAGCGGGTACTGAGCATACGTGGGTCTCACCAATGTAATGGCGCTCCCGGAGTCCACCATCGCTGAGGCGTCGCGGCCGTTGACTTTGACAGGGGTGAGGGGCATGTGGTCCTCGTGAGTGGCCCAGCATCCTGTAATCAAGCCGCATGGGCGACTCCCCTCACTGGCCGTGGGCATGGGTGCGTCCTGGCGGTGAGGGCATTCCCAGGCGATGTGCCCGATCTCGCCGCAGTGGTAGCACCTCCTCTCTTCCTGTCCAAACGCCGGCCGACGTCGGGGAAAGCCTGGGGGGAAGGAGGGAGACACATATTTATTTTCCTCCGTTTTAATTTTTCCTTTGCGGGTGGGCCCCTCTAATGTCTGGTTTCTTCCCCCACGCACTAAAGCTTGTGCGGCTTGGTAACCCTCCATTATTTCCACCAGGTCCTCGATGTTTCGGGGGTTTCTCTGGCCTGCCAATTTTTTTGCCTCATACGGGAGTGATCTGATGTATTTGTCCATGACCACGCGATCGGTGGGTGACACCTCGGTTGGCTCTGCGTGTAGCCAGGCCGTCGTAATCCTTTTGATCTCATGCATCTGGGCTCGCGGAGAAAGTGAGGCGTCATATGACCAGTCATGAAATCGTTGGGCTTTTAAGAACAGCGTGACCCCGCATCGCTGTAACGCTTCCGCTTTCAAAACCCGGAAGTCAACTTTTCCAGCGCGCTCTAAGTCCTGATACGTTACTTGCGTTTCATTGATCAAAAAGGGGGCTATTAACTCTGCCCAGTGATCTTCTGGCCATTTCTCGCGGAGTGCCGTTGTCTGGAATATTTGGAAAAAAACTTCAACATCGTCCGCTGCCGTTTGTTTGAGCAGGAAGCGCGCTGGATTGGCTTTCTCCACGGTATGTTGCTCCTGTTGGTTTTGTAACATGCCCTTGATTTCGCTTTGCATGGCCTCCGCGCGTTCTGTTTGCAATTCCATATATTTCTCCATTTGGCTTTGCTGTTGGTATTGTTGTTGCTGCTGGGATTGGAGGATTTGCATTTGTATTTGCATGGCTTGTTCGTGGCGCTTTTGGGTTTCTTGGTTGCTAGCGATTAGCCCCGCTAGCAGCTCTTGAAATGGCACCGGGGTGGCCATGCGTACTGGGTCGGTTGGTCTATCGGTCAGCGTTGCCAGAACCGGGTTGTGCCCACCTTCTCCACCAAGTTGTGACAGCCCCCGGGGTGGACAGGGGGTTTCACGACAACACTGACCAATAAACACAACCAGTCGGCAGATAAACGGTTCAAGTGAGGTTTTTACTGAAGGTAGAGAGGGGAAAGAGGTAGGATAGACACTCAAGAACACAATGTCCGCTTTCCAGAGGGAGGGTCGGGGTCCAATTCCACGGGTCGGTGCACAACGGGTATTCCTCAGACGGTCCAGGGCGCGGGCAGGAGCAGGGTAGTCGTACAGGCAGGGGTCGTGAGCCGGGCGGGTAGTCAGACGTTCCAGGGTGATCCAGGGGTAAGGCAGTCTTCTCCAAGGGTTTCTCTGATTAGCTACTTCTTCTGCTTCTTCTGCTTCCTCCTCTACTCCTACTCTCTCCCGGTTTCCTGTTGCCTGGGCCCTTTTGTAGTCCCCTCCTCCTCCTCTGATAGGGTGTGGTCGCTCCCTCGTCTCTCCTCCTCAGGTGTGGCTTGTTGGGCTGATGGTGGTTTGGCGCTCTTTTCCCTTCCCTGACATGGGGGCTCCGCCTCCATGTCAGGCAATATCGTCCCTCTATCACTACCCCTCTGGGGTTGCCCCTCCGGCTGCCACACCACCCAACGCTGCAGTCCCCTTCTGCGGAGCATTTTAGCATCTTTTAGCTCATTTTTTAAAATGTGTTTAATATTTTGGTTAATTCTCATTAGCTTTGTTCCTAAAAGATGGAAGGGTCATTGAGTCATCGACAGCGTTCTAATTTTCATTGGCGCCAGTTCTATTAAAGTGAATGGGGCGGGCATGGCAAGCCCCACTGTAACCCAAAGTATCTGTGTTGTTTCACCTTTGACTGAAAGATGCTTTCACAGAGTAAAAAAAACAGAACACATTGCGTGATGGCGACTAAATGTGCGTGCTTGTTTTGGTCTCGAAACAGATCATGGCTCTGTCCAACAGCTGCATACAGCTCAAGTCAAGATAGCTGCATCATGATACATATCCAAATTATCATCACTGACCAGACTGCAATCATCAACAAATCAATTTATTAATGGATCTTATTCACTGGACATAATGATATGGTCTGTCAGTTCGGTAAATATCCTAGGACTGGACTGTATGTCTGGGTTTGCCTCTGCGATTTCCATTCATGCTACTCATCTAGCCTATATTGTTAGCTAGCACACACGTAAGTAATGACAGCGATTAAGCTAGAGAGGCTGTTACATTCCCCAATACTGCAGCGACGTGTCTGTTTCTTTTACACCTTCACAAGGATTATTTCTCACCGTTAACTGTTTTGTCTCCAAATTAATGTAGGACGTCTCAACTGAGAGATTGCTTGCTAACATTAAACAAAGTGCAAATGCTAATTCAGTTAATTGACAACCAAAGTAACAAGTACCGGTATAAAGGCCCAGATTTAAAGAGGCACATCAAATTTAGCAATTTCGAGATAGTTGGCGAATGTTATTCCTTTTGAATATTATTGAATATCACTAAGAGTTTTATATTTGGTTAGTTATCGATAACAAAGACAGACAAAAGTTACTGATTAGCTGGTGAATATAGTGGAGTATTTAGCAGCTGAAGAGCCAGCTATCATCCCCCAAAGTGGCCAAAAGTTCAAAAAATTTAGGTTTAAAAGATTTATTTTGACAGTATTTAGTTCATGCATTACATTACTGTGCATAATGCTTTTCATAAAATACTGCATGGTTAGTTACTTTAAAACCCCATGGAAAAGTATATATAGAGGCCAATTTCCACCAGGAAAAGAAAAATGACATACATTGTTAGACATATCTAATGAGTCAAAATTATAGTTTTAAGTAATAATCACACAATAATCTAAATTATGGGATAGTGTGGTAACTACGGTAAGTCAAAATTGTTTCTCAAAATGTGTGCAAGTAATATGTAGGTTTTTCATATCAATGTTTCATCAGTTTTCTTGGCTGGAATGGCTCACCAGAGTCACAAGGACACATTCTTGACAATTTATTTCGCAAAACAAATCATTTTCTTTTCTTTGTAGTCTTTATCCGAGTTAGAAATGATTTATTTCCTCTAAAGGTTCACTAACAAAACGTTGGTTGATTTGATCCTTTTTGATGCATTACAGAAAAGAGCGATGATTGATTTGACCGAGGTCGCTGTCTGCCGCTCCCCGGTTTCTATTCCCTCTAAAAGCTGTTACAATGCTTCTGAAATATGTATGTGCACACTTATAAATAGTGTGGCTCCCTCATATTCAAATCAAATTCATTTAAATAGATTTTTCTGTCTGACACACGACCTTTTGTACATGCACACACAACGAAAACACACATGTGACGGTGCCAGAAAGAGAGTGAGAATGAAAAGGCGGCGAGAGAAAAAGAGCATTTCCGAGATCATCTGCTGCAGGTCTGTTGAGTGTCGCTCCGCAGCAGCTTAACAGCTCTACAGGAATCTAGCTAACAGATGGATGTTATAAGAGCTGTCAATCTCTCGCATGAATGCACAAATTGGTGATACATGCATTAAACATCACATCAGTATATTTCCTTTTGGTTTGCTGTTCCACACTGAATAATTAATGAAAATAACAGAACATGTGTAACTACCTAGTTACAACAAGTCTCTTTTTCACCCGACTTGTCTGTTTAGAGCAATTCAAATGTCCTCCTCTCTGCGCTTAACTGCACACGCATATAAAATCCTAACCTGGCCCATCCTAAGCGAGCTGGTTTAAATAGCCTGTGTCTCCATGCCCAGTAATATCAATGGTGTCAGTGTGAGAGGGAGAGGTGTGTAATCTTGAATCGGCGAGACCAGCTTTCCAGAGTCCTCTCTCCAGCTGAAGCCAGGGCCAGAGCTGCATGAGTATAGTTGCTTTGAATGTGATCAGTCACCACACAGGCACACCGAACACAATGGGTGTCTGAATGTGTGTGAGAGTGTGAGAGAGAGAGTGTGCACAATGCATGAAGGGAGCAGGAAGTGAATACCTGATTCAGCTCAGCTCAGCTCTCTTCTGATTAAGTTCCTTTTTTAAGCAATTAATGTTCATACACACTGGTTTAATTTCTCAATGGCAACAAATCTCCACCGCACCATACTACCTACCACTGTGTTTTCTTCTGTCTTTACAATCCGTTAAAGAAAATTGCGTCTGTGTTCGTGCACAGAAGTTACAATTTTGCCCACAAATCTATTAAAAATGCAACATTTTTACAAACAGCAAATTAAGAAGAATCATGGAGCTTCCACCGTAGCTTCTCTGAAGAGCTTTCATCATGGCAGTGCAGTATTGTCACGACAGTGATAAAATTACCTTCCTTTCATTCCTCCTCCTTCATGTGCTTCCTCTCCCAGCTCACCACTTTGTCTGTCACTCATCCAGAGCTGTTATTCTGCTGTACACTCCGCCGCTCTCTGGAGGTAATAGTTTTGTGAGACATGATTAAAGAAAAAGGGAAGGAGAGAAATCACCTTCTCCTGTCTGGTCCCAGGAGGGGGATACAAGACAGGGGATACAAGACCGTTTGACTCTTTACTGTAGAACTGGCTCTGCTTCCATCCCGAAGTCTACAGATTTCGTTTTCAGCCTCTCCTCTTGAGTTAGCATACGTTATATTTTTAGACACTAATTCTGTTGCTTCTTCTTGTCATCATGCCGTTGCCCAAGAAAAGAACTTCCTGTAAGAATACAAAAGAAACTCTTGGGTTTTTCCTGTCTGAAATTCATTTTCCAAAGGGGGAAAGAAGAGCGAGTTTTTTTTCTGTTGGGTAGAGAACAATATTCTTTCAAATGCCAGGCAGAAAGAAAAAAAATATTGGTTTATTTAATGTACAAATAAATATATAGCATATAGCATATAAACAGGAGCTCAAGAGTTTTACTTATTCACGCCTTAAACAAGTTGAGGAGGAAAAGTTACTTCCAAAGCTAACTGCATTTAAAGCTATTAGCAAATATCAAGTTTTTTGGTTTTGGTTACAAGTTATTTGCAAATATCAAGTTTTTTGGTTTTGGTTACAAGTTATTGAACAAAAAGGTCAGTTCAGGATTGACACAGCTGTGTGGAAACCACATCCTGCTACATCAGAGTTGAGGCAAACGTTGGTGGCTCTGTCTTGCTTCTGCTTGCTTCAGCAACATTTCTCAAACTTGTTGATACGTCCTCATTCTCAAATCCTCCTCGCTTAAGTGAAAAATATTGTTTGGAAATGAACAATAAAACCTAGCCCTGGTATGTTTTAGTGTTTATTCATAATTGTATTTTCTAAGGTAAGTAATTCTTATAACCGATCACATTTTAATGGTGACTTTCTACCAGGAACATGTAGCTTTCTCATGCTAAATGACTCCATTTAGCCCAATGTGTAATTACCAGCTGTTAAATATAGAGGACCCTTCTTGTTGAGTTTCTACTGGAAACATTAAAAAGTCAGATGGAGAACTCAAGGAGTTAGTGTTAGCCAGCTATAAAGTTTTTTTGCCAGATAAATTGACAGTCGCCTGTTAAAAGTGAGAGGTACTTCAATCTGAAAACCAGGACCCATTATTTCCAAAAATGATTTGGAAATCTGCCACTGTTATCTTTGCAAACTGCATTATGTGGGTTAATTCACAAACTAAACATTTCGTTTATTTGTTGTCTTGACTTAAACTGAGATACCAGCTGCCAGTGTGTGCTTGTGTGTAATGTGTGAAACCGGCATGTTTGTGTACTTTGTGCACATGAACTCAGGAGGTGAGTTTCAGTGACCTACCTGCATTGACTTTAGTTTGATGTGGGGCTTTATAGTAGATGTACAATGTTGCTTGGGTGTGTGTGATGACTCAACCTGGCCTGCTTAAGTAAACCTTCACAGTCTGTGAACACACACACACACACACACACACACACACACACACACACACCTACACACACACACACACACACACACACACACACACACACACTTTAATGTAGCATGATGGAAGCATTGTAAGAATAATGCTGTGCTTACAAACACGATTTATCAGCTGACATGACGTGTTCCACACTTTTCATGTTTTTTTCTTTAAAGCTATTTTCCCACCAGCTGCAGAAGCGAAGGATATTTGGGTCGAGGGGCCCGTCTTGCCTGCGTCACGACGCACATGAGGCCAGTTGGGCTCCTGCTTCAACAGATTGACAGCTTAGCGCTGAGCTGTAATGTGGGACTGCCACCCTCGTCTGTTAGCTCTCTTTGGATCTCTGTCACTCCGCTCGTCGTCTCTTACAATGAGCTGAGAATGCGTCCTATTCAGACAGCATCGTGGAAATGTGTCGGGTGGACATCCACATTGAAGTTCACTGAAGCATTTTAGAGACTTCTGGCTCTTTTCTCCTCAAGACACAGCTGTGCCTGTGAAAGTGAAGAGTGGCTTTTTAAAGTGAGGCGTTCACGACATCTGATGTCTCCTCCTTAACAAAAGGTGGTACTGGTTAGTATGCGGCCGGTGTGATTGGCTGGCCAGTGCACTGTATGTTGTAAATCCCTTCTGGTAAAACTTTGAAAGGCGGATATCTATAGAGCACACACAGCGTTATATGGTGTATCGCATCCATAGAGATGTCCATAGGCTGAACTCTGTATTCTGTTGCTGTGGATAGTGGCTGCTGGGCCCCTGCCAGCCCCTGGCCCTCCAATACAACGCTCTCTAACGCTCTCTCTTACAAGACTGGGCAAAGACCTCGGTGTCATGACCCTCTCCAAGCCTTTAGAAATCCTTTGTCCCCCACCCAGCTAGCTCCACCAATGGTTCAGGCCTTCAACATGCAGAGAGTCCAACAGCTCAACCCCAATCTGTCACAGCCCATCACAGGGTCCTAACCCACCTTCATAGATTGGATGCCTCAAAGTGTGTGGCACAGTGGGGTCCCACCCGCACCAGAATCCCCCCTTTTCCAAGAGACACCAACTTGATTGCCCACCATTAAAAATCACTCAAGAAATTGTTGTTTAATGGCAGTATTGGCAGGCGTCACATGGCCCTTTACTTCTCTGAGAGGAATGTTTTGCTTTGCCTCACTTGCTCCAGTTTTATGCGGTTGAAGGTTTTACTGAGCTTTCACATGGTCAGAGAAGAGAGCGACCATTATTCCTGTAATTTATAAGGGGTTGAACTGGTGTTGCGTAATCTCCTCTCTGAGCATCAGAGATGCTGGTGACACGAGTTGCTGTTACCTTGGTGAATGCAAAGAGGTCTTTTGCTTTCCAGGATAAATTAATACTTGAATCTAGACAGTCCAAACATGTTGGATTCATTTCTGCTCCAGCTACTTAAAATTCTTCATATGGTCTATTGCAAGCCTCTGCTGATGATGCCGTTGTAGTCAGGTAGGTATAAAGAACCAATGTTTTGTAAATACATCATTTGGATTTATTTGTGTTGCTTAGCTCCCCTTAATCAGCATTATAATACAAAGCTAGTTTTCTTCAAACAACAAACAAACAACTCTCTTCTTCATTTAATACCAGTACGGGGCAATAAAGCTCTGTCTCGGGCGTCTCTCCATTGAGCTGAGAAGCTTTGGGGCCTGAGCCAAATCCTCCGGCAATGTCAACAGCTCATTTCTGATGTGTGGTAGGATTCCCTCTATGCTGTGCAGTAGGAATGCACCAGAATCACTTTTTTTCACTGTGGTGTGCTCAAACTTAATCCATTTTTTTTTACTTCAAGAGTGGTTCTCTTAAGAATCATGATCCTGCATTTGATGTATCACTCTGTGATCAGACTAAACAACGTCTGATGGCCGGTTTTAAGCAGGTATAAGACCAGTACTGGATGACAATGTTGTATTAGTGAAATAGACAGTGGTAGCTCAGGTGGCAGAGAGGGTGAAACATGTAAATATGTGTGGACAAAGGCATTGTCTAAATGGAAAGCACTAAATACAAGTCAGTCAACTAAGTGTCGAAGTGTCTAAGTGTTCTAAGTGCCCTTAAATATGCAATGTTCTTTATTTATTTTTTACATTATAACACCAATAAATACAATGGACATGATACATTATCCGTCCCTCTCTGTGATACAGTGTACATGACTGTAGGTCCGATGTTGGGAATTATTGACCAAAATATTTTTGATGTTTTTTGGTACGATCATGCATCTTTATGGCAGTAAAACAGACTTCATGTTCTGCTAGTTTACATTATGTTGAGTTGTTTTGTTCACATGGCAGACTCACATCATTCTCTCTTACTGTTTGTAAACAAACACACATTGTATGCATGTTGATGCTGAGGGTGACAGCACTGGACACACATGCGTGCACAGATGAATTATCTTATTGTATGACTATGGATGAAGAAATACCTTTTTGATGATAATATGCTTACATGAAGGAAGATGGAGATTCTTACAACTCAAATAGCTGCAGCTAAACTGAACGATAAACAAATATTTGCAGTATACACAAACCTTTACATTTCTAGCCTCTCTCTCTCTCTCTCTCTCTCTCTGCAGGTCCAGGATGGCCCTCAGTCTGTGTGCCGCTGGGCAGCAGATCCTCCTTGCCCTGATGCTGCTGCTCTATTTAGGCTCGGGTAAGTTGTCTTCCTCCTCCCTCCTAAATTGTTGCATCTCCGTGTGCTACAAAATTCACCAGCAGTTTATGATCTGAAGGAAACTAATTTGACTAATTAATGTTGGCACACAAGTAAAAAGAAAGAGGGAAGGAGCAGCTGGACGAAAATATGGAAAAAATATCAGTTCCCACATTCATTTTCTATAGACATCAATACACACGACAGGTCTGCACTAATTTGAGTGTTGTAAGTAAGAGCTGACATGCTGAGGATGTTTTCAGACATGCTCGGTGGGACTGAGCTGGAACACCTCCAAGCCCATTTCTGCAAGTTTAGTCGACCATCTGTCCCAATTATGGAACAAAAAGACAAAACATCTCAGAGTCGCAGGTTTGAGGCCCCACGTGCAGTCTGCTGACTGCCTGTAGTAAAGATAAGTTCCTCTCCTTAATTACTTTTCCTGCAATTGGCATGCATGATAGCTGTTTAGTCTGGAGTTTCATTACAAGAAGAAACTGCATCACTTATTTCCAAAATTTAAACAAAAAACCAATACCTTAATGGTCATTATGCTCTGGCCGCAGAAAGTTATTACTCCATTCAGTCATGTATTTGTTTTTGCTGCACAAGCCGGCCTCCAAAAGTAAACAAAATAATCCAAGTACTACTAAAAAAAACCAAAAAAGCAGATTGGAACCTGCGTTTACTCCAAGATACAAGTACAAGACAACATTCTTAAGTTATAAAATCTGTTAAAACATTTACATTATTTCACTTTTGAATAAGTCATTTTCAAGTTCATCATCACAAAGTTGTCCTCAAGCAGTCAACAAAGTACCACAATATACCAAAGTGGGACATCTGGATAACAGAGTTTACTGTATGAGCTGTGGTGATGGACAGCTGGCAAGCAATGTACCAGGTTAATGATACATACTGCGTATCCATCTGCTCTGTAACGTGCAGTGCACAATGTGTTCAGTCTGCTAACAAGAACAAGTGGAGTTTAAAGCTGTTTGTTTTGGATTTAATCACGTTTTTGACCTTGGCAACTCTTGATGCTATCACAGCTCTGTGGCAGATGCCCATCGCTAGAGAATATCTGGTAAATACATGGTCGCCTGATATTTCCTGACTTCATGAGTTGATAAGAATCACCTGAATGAGCCAGTTATCAGTAACATAGGTTGTGGGATACAAAATGTCGCAAGAGATACAGTGCACCAGTTGTGTGCAGCTACCTTTTCTGCAGTTGGAGGAGCCTCTTAAATGTGATCGTATTATCAATCTGATGTACGCATTTCCTCTGCTGAAAGGAGTTGGTCCTCATTTTGGGATAAAAAAACATTTATGTGCTTTCTTGAGAGTTAGATGTCTGTACGGTAAACATGAAACTACCACGCGAGCAACCAGTCAGCTTAGCTTAGCATAAATACTCTTGAACCGAATAAATGGTGGAACAATATTGATTACTTTACACAACAAAGAAATATTAGTTTTTTTCTGTGCTTTTCAAAACACCCTAAGGAAGTCTGTTAGATGCAATTAAAAGCTCCAGGAATAGTTAGAAGACCTTTAGTTCAGATTTTCAGTCACTCGTTCATCTTAAATACAGACCTACCACATGAGTCTCCGTGGGAGTATTAGTTAGTATGTCCTTATTACATGTTTGTAAGCAATATTATTCTAAGCATGAAATCATCAAATTCATTGAGCCAGCACAATCAATTCTGTTTGTTAAACACTGTCATTGGACTTGAAAGCCTCCTTGCAGTTTGTCTTTATTGGACAGCTCACTGGACTCTGGAGGAGGACTCAGCAATAAGAGAAGGCATCTGTTAATGACAGAGTGTCCTTTCATGTCACTTCCAGATCTCTCTTCCTCCTTTTAGGCTGTATTTCTTTTGTCCCATCTGTCACCACCATGTTACAGGGCATACTTGTCATCCAAAGTCTCTCAATTTGCTCCATTCAGTTTCTTAGACTCCTTCTTATCCTCCATCCTCATCCTTGATTTTCCTTATGATTTACTCTCTCCCCCCATCCCTCTCTCATTCCTGCTCCCTGTCTTGTTCTGGCTCTCCTGCTTTTCGCTGGTATTTGTTATTCTGCGATTACATCTGATTTGGGGGGAAGGCGGCGGAGGCGTTGTTCAGCACAGAGAGATGCTCTCGGGGGGTTCAGCTTGTGAAAGCAGTCCAATCTAAATGCAGATGCAAATATCTTTTGAAGGATTTAATTCCACCATGTGCAATATTCCAAATAAGGCATTTCTTTTTGTTTTGTCACACAGCACCTCGTGTTACGCTCATATTAGTTTTCTACACATTGGTGCTTTTCACTAATGGTGAGGATTTGAATGAAGAGGACCACAAAAGAAAACAATTGTGAACATCCTTATTTAGCTTTCTAATTATGTTTTTTGCCTTTTCGTCTTCTTATGTGCCAGAGACGGTCGCGCCTCACGTTCTCCTCCCATCTCGTCACTGATGCTTGGTCAGGACTATGGCATCACTTTCTAATGCGCACAGCATACAGCTCAGTATGACAGCATCAACTAACTCGCTATAAATTATAAATGAGTATAAATTATTTGTTTTTGATCGTTTTTGTTTTTTTAATTAAATGAGCAACAAATGCATTTTAATTGAAGGTCCTTTGCACTAGTTGTTTCCACTGCATCTCACAATCTTCATGGAAATAGATAGAGTAAGATCAGTTGTCGTGGCATAACTCGGTTTTCCTTGAAATGACATTTTGAGGAAATTACTTTATAGAAAAGGTCTTTATTATGTTGAAGAAAATTGCAATTTCTACCTTTTAGATCGATAGATAGGCACTTCATTCATCCCGCAAGGGGACATTTGTTAAAGATTTTATAACATAATCTTGCTCGGTATGTGACGGTCAGGTGCACGCAGGTTAAAGCCACAAAAAGGCAGGATTTGGTTTGCAGATAATGTCTGTACAGGTGATCCTGTTGTCATGGTTACATTGAACCTGCACGTCATGGCAACCAGACGGCGTGAGTTGCTGATATCAATCTGCGTTGCCAAGAAATTGCTGTAACAGACTTTACATTGATGCTTCTCTTGCATGAAATTACTTTAAATGAATTAGTTTGAGTGACAGCTGGAGTCATTTATGTGAACGCAGAGAGAGAAAACATAGGTTAGAGGTCAGTACGTTGTAATTTGGAGCCACTGTCGTCACTTGTGTGTCTTTGTACTGTTGACTATGTTTATGTAATTGTCTGTGAGAGGATCCTTATAATAGGTCAGCGTTATGTTCGTCTGCTGGAATGATAAAACCAGTTCCTTGTTCTCGAGTGTGAACTTGCTAATGAACCCCTGAGGTCTTGTTACTGTGGCAGGCACCTTGGTTAAAGCTAGAGAACAGCCAACACTTTCTTTGTATAGAATACTGTTCGTCATTTACCCTATAATCAAACACCAGCCTTATTCATATCTGTCAACAAGTGTATTGTTCATTGTTTTCTTCCCTTACAACATATCCTCCAACATATTTACTTGCAGAATGTAATGATGTCCTGTTCTCTTGTTCGTCCTATGTAGGTGCAGCCTCATCCATAGTGAACATGCGTAGGATCACGCATCCTACTGTGCAAGAAACGCTGGCAGGCAACGCCGTCCTCCCCTGTGTCTTCACCCTTCAGACCAGCTCCTTCAGCCAGCCCTCCCACCTCCTGTGGACTCGCATCAGGGCACCAGCAAAAGGAGAGGGCGCTCCTCTGGAGCAGATTGTGATCTCTGCTGAAGGTAAAACAGAGACACGATGACGTGGTTTAGCTGTTGATTATTATAGTGGGTCACTCTACTTCTCTCAGTCAGACAATATTTCTTAGAATGCTTAGAAAGTGCACGTAAAAGGTGCTCAATATTTCCATATTAATAGTAAAATGTCATCGTTAAATTACTGTGTATTTTCACAGACTGTCATCACCTGATTTAATGAACCGATTTAATGAATTCATCTGAAGGCCTCACAAGTAAAACCATGACCAAGAACTGACAAAAGAAGCTCCTGGAATTACAATGAGATAAATCCTCGAAGTAGAGATTTTCCGCCGTACTTGTAAATGCTCCAAACCTCCCTGAGTGGAAGGATTTTTAGCAATGTCATTGCTGGCACAGATTGAAGTCATCTAGATCAGGCCCCTTGAAAGTCTTGGTGTCTTTCAGTTCATTGTTTTGGTTTTACAACCAGCAAATTTACTGTTTTGGTTCAGTCTCACTGCTAATCAACCTGGTTTTCAAAGGTAGAAGGCAGCTGTTTTCAGTGAAAAGGCTCGAAAACGTTTACTTTAAATGGAACCTCACCAACTAAATAAAATTGTTGATACAATTGTAAAGTCTTTGAAAACGTTTGACATTCTTTCCTCTACAACGCCAAATGTTAATGACAAATAACGAAACTCTTAAGGTCAAAAATGAAAACGTAATTTAATTCACTAAAACTGAGCTACTCTGCTCTGTCAGGACTGTGGGTGTGTGGTTTGATCACCCCCACAAGTGATCAAACCACATCATTCAAGTGTTGAATGTTGATTGGTCCACAAAAGTATGTGACATCACATTGGTCCAAATGAGCCCTGCCCTCCTCCAACCAGTGGGAAAAGCAAAGACAAAAACAAAAGTACAAAGGTTGTTTGTGGGAAATGTATGCTTTATCGCTCAAATCTGCAGGATGCCAATAGACACTTATAATGAAGAAACCTCTCTTTCTCTGCCAAAGGTGATGTAATCAAGGTGAATAAGGCTTTCAGTGGCCGCGTCACGCTGCCAGGATACACTGCCAACCCTCTGAATGCTACCATGGAGATCTCCATCCTCCGGACCAACGACTCGGGCACTTACCGCTGTCAGGTTGTCCTGGGTAACGAATACGAGCGAGACACGGTGCCCCTGGTGGTCTCCGGTAAGTGCAGCAGCCGCTCATTGTGAGAAAAGTTTAGTGCCCCGACTCCCTTAAGGACACATTTAGTGTTTTATTGCATTCCATTGCTAATCAGTTAGATAATGGTAGCCTGAAAACAGGAGCTCTGCCAACTTTTCTCAGCTTTTTTGTTTAATTAAACATTAATAACATTGATTCACCATATCTATATCAAAATGACTGACTTAATGTAGCCCGCTGCTCTCTGTGTCTGTGTTGTTGTTTTTATCTAGTTTTCCACTTGAGTGATTGTGTAATTCTTTTAATTAAAGAGTTTAGACTGAATACCAATGATCACTTTTCTGTGTGCCCATCTGTGAAGTTTCGGCTGAAACTCGCACAGTATTAGATCGATCTGTTTGTGGCCACAATAACATGTTTACTGATTACCTCCCACTGATTTATTGGTTTTAAACTAGGCTGTGTTGGTGTATCTCTTAAATAAATTCACATCCATCTCACCACATGTCCCTGTGTGTACCTGTATAGGTGTGGTGTTTCACTACCAGGCTCCCAGCACCAGATACGCCCTCTCATTTGCCGATGCTCAGCGGGCCTGCCAGGAAAACTCGGCTGAGATGGCCACCCCGGCCCAGCTGTGGGCAGCGCACTATGACGGCTTTGCCAGCTGTGCAGCCGGCTGGTTGGATGATCAGACCGTCCGGTGAGGAGACGTTCAATAACTTCCTTCTGTTTGTCACATCACCCTTGTTGCTTGCCAGTTGTTCCGCTGTGCTTTAAATCAGGGCTGCAACTAACAATTGTAGTCAGTGTCGATTGATCTACAGAATGTTTTCTCAATTGATTGATTAGTCCAGGTTTTCATAAACAAATTACTTTTTTTGCTGAACTCCCAGTCCAAAAACCTTGGATATTTAATGGAACCAATTCATTTAAAAAACATTGTTTAAGGGAATAGTTTTATTTTCTTGAGTTAGATGAGAAGAATGATACTCTTACATTTGTATGGTTAATATAAAGCTAACACGTTAGCGAAGCTTAGCAAGACTGGCTTGAAACCGGTGGAAATAGTGTGCAAGTAGATGATTTTTATCTTTAGACAGAGCCAGATCCCCCTGTCGCCAGTCTTTATGCTAAGCTAAGCTAACTGGCTGCTAGTGGTCAACCCGTTCTCACTCCCAACATGTCAAATAACGCAGCTTGGTCGCTGCTGCTCGGCCTTTGACACCGTAACTCATTGAGGGGAGGTGGATGGATGTCTAACAAACACAGGACTTATAGGACGCCGCTGTATGTGTCCCGTGCGAAACCAAAAGTTAACGTCGACATTTTGTGACGTGAGTCGCTATCAGTCAAGGTCAGCCACGCTCTTTTCCTAAAGTGGTTTGGTGGCCTTAATCTAAATTCCTGTGAAAAGTTTATTTTGTAACAATCAAATAGTGACCCATGGGACAAAGAGCTTCATAGTTCGAAGCTTAGTGCCACTGGCCAAGCTGCATCTTTTGATGCAATGTTGCGTGTTGGAGAAATTGATCATACCGTTCTTAGTTATAACTTGTATCACTAAACCTGCATATAATCCTAACCCTCTTCCCATATAATATGAAGACATTTGCTTTGTTTCGTGTACAGTTTGTTCATCTACTGTCAATTAATATGTAACTTCATCTGCTTCAGATTCATGTTCTTCTTTTCACCGCTGTTGTATATTTGATGCTGATTGTATTTCAGTTTATTTTACCGGTAATCTCCTGCCCTTTAAAAGAGATTAATAATTCAAATTTATTCTTAACTGACATTTAAAGTCTTGAAAATGAGAACAAACGCTTTGATATGTGAGCTGAGATAATGTTCATCCGGGAAAATGTCCACAAGACCGTGTCACTTATTTCCTATAATTTGTAAAATAAAAGGTTCGTTCCCATTTATGATGCCCGCATGGTTTTCTTCACAGCTATTCGGTCCAGTTGCCAGGGCTTGGTTGCTATGGACACAAGGAGTACTCAGCTGGAGTGAGGAACTATGGGAAGAGGGACCCCAAAGAACTGTTTGATGTGTACTGTTTGGCAAAAGAACTGGAAGGTACACAAACACACACACACACACACACACACACACATATACACACGCACGCAAAACACATAAAAAATAGCACCACACATCATATTCTGCTGCAATATTAAAGGACCGGTGAGAATCTTTTCATTATTTTTAAAGTTCAATAAAGTGAAAAACCAAAGAAACTTGCTTTTGCAACCAATATTAATCCACGGTTGAAAGTAATGCATTCATCAATTGCACCTGTCTGAGAAACCTTTGCTTAAGATCAAGCCTTTTTTAAATGAAACTACATATACATTTGTTCTGTTTTTAAATATTTACGTCTGCATAACATAACAAAGACATAACATCAAAATCCTTATCCTTTACATACCAATATAATTATTATGTGTGATGTCAACATGTAATTTCAGTGCTCAACCCATGCAGGTGTCTTCCTGACGTCCTCGTTTTCCTGACGACAAGTGCATGTCTCATGTCTCCGTACTCCAGGTGAAGTCTTTCACTCCGCAGTCCCGGGCAGGTTGTCTCTGCCGTCGGCCTCGGACCGCTGTGTGTCCCTCGGCGGGCAGCTGGCCACAGTGGGACAGCTTTATCTGGCCTGGAAGGCCGGCCTGGACAGCTGCGCACCGGGCTGGTTGTCTGATGGCAGCGTGCGCTACCCGGTGACCTGGCCTCGCCCGGACTGTGGAGGGAGCCAGCCAGGAGTCCACACCGTCGCACCCAACAGCACTGCGGACAACACCACCGTGCTATATGATGCGTACTGCTACAGAGGTACCTTAAGATATATATATATACACACACACACACACACACACACACACACACACACACACACACACACACACACACACACACACACATATATAGTGAATCTACAGAGTAATCTCAATGATCATCATCATATGAAATAATGCTTCACATCAACATTAAATTGAAATGTGTGCGGGCTGAAAATGGATACATATTATGGCTGCCACAATATCAGGTTTTCGCTGCATTATCATGGCCAAAACAATTCCCCTGAACAATAATATTGCTCAATCTGTAGAAAATTTAAGATAAACAAATAATGCTGTCAGTTCAAATTCATATTCATCTTTAACTTTGTTTATTGAGCATTTCGTGTCTTTTTTGGCAAATGAATTACACTCACAATACGAGTGTAGGTGGAGAAAGACTCTTATAATAATATATAATACATAATATATATATGATTTAAGAGGTGCTGCAGTATTTACATTTCATCATCATATGTGTATTATTCACATGATATCAATATTTCATTTTTCTATTGCGACAATCCTTAAGCACTCTCAACAGAGGTGTTGATGCTACTGTGGAAGCTTTGAGTGCAATTATTTACAATCACAGTAAATGTCATTGGCACTGTTGTAGCTATGGCAACAATAATGTCTTATGTGATCTATCACACGGTCACATGTTTGTCTGCTGGATTGAGAGAGAAAGAGAGAACAGGATGTGTTGAAGTTAAAGAAACTCAGCTTGTGTTGACTGATATCGGCCAATTTCCGCAAAATTAAAACACAGCAAACTTTTTGGTCCAACTTCATAGGATCCTTCAACAATAGCCATGTGAACGAGAAAATCTCCTCAACGTTTTTCCCAGGTAAAGTGGAGAATTCAGGCTCCATCTCTCAGATCTACACCTCCCTGTGGAAGCCCTGGAGCTACCTCGCAGGCTTAAGTGATGCTGACTCCACAAAGACTGGCAGTCCAGACGCGACTACACAGCAAACCACCACGACCGGAGGTTTCACATTTCTCTACCTTTAGCAGATCTGTAGCAGCATGGACCAGCTGATTAATCAGAGGATCAACCATCCAATCCGTAAACACAAATACAGTAGGACTGTACTTACTATCGCTATGTTTTTGCAAACTCATCCTTGCAGGGTCCACAGATGCCGGTGATGTTTCATCATCAAACTCGACAGGATCGATTGAACTGGAAGACGAGGCCTCCGTTCGCAACATTGAAGCATGTAAGGCTGCTTTCTAATATTGAATTGATTATTGATCGCAACAGAATGTAGATGTTTGCTTATAATCCGACTGATTGTGTCCTCAGCCTCAGACCCCTGGTCCTCAGAATCTTCAGGGTCATTTGTGACCCTCCAGCTGATCCCAGGACAGAACCTCTTAGACTGGGGAGAGCCGCTGGAGCCTGGCCCCGACTCTGAGGAGTTTCTCCGACCGCCGGTCAACCCCACTGCCGCTGACAAGAAGGTTGGTCCTGGTTCAAGCTTTTATTTTGAGATTTAACAAACAGGAGTAGCATCACCGGGTCAGCTAACTTTCTGTGCATCCACTTTATATTTTGAAGGTGATCTCAAAGATCGTCAAGTCCATTTGGAAGCCTTGGAACTACCTGGTGGGGACTGGAGATGAGGAAGGAACCCAAGCACCAAGACAGGCAGGGGAAGACGAAATGTCCACGAAAAAGACAGATGATGGGTCAAATTCATCCAGTGCAGCATCACCAAGTGAGTGGACTTATGTAACTTGTATGGTCGATCATCTAGACTAGAGTAACATCCCTGAGAGAGCTTATGAGTGAATGCATCTCTGAAAGGAGGATAACGGAGGAAAATCTGTAAAAAAGCAAACAGAAATTAAGTCAATTCAGTTGACACAACTGACATCTTTGAGTATACTACATTTTTTAAACTTTTCCAGTGTTAACATAATACAGTGCATCTTATTATTAGCACAGTAAGCAGTCTGGAAAGGAACACGGTCACAGATTTTGAGTTATAAAGCAACCAGGCTTGACGGCAGTGTATAATTATGAGCATGTACAGTATTCTGAACATATTGCTGTTGAGGCAGTAATTGGTCTGTGATCTTGGGGAAACACAACAACATGGTACATTAATAATTGCAGTACAAGGAAGCCCCAGGAATGAAGATCATTAGAGAAACACAGAATGAATAAGGTGTAACTGGGAGAGCAGACGCCTCGCAGTGAGGAGAACAAAAGGAGTGTGTCCAGCATCACCTCTTCCTTTGTATACTGTATAAATAAAGTGACATACATTGTATGTATATATAAAACTTCCAAAAAGGATGCGCTGGTGTTTCCTCACTTACTGCCCGGACGGGCTGTAGATCTCATATCATAGCCTTGCTGCATTGGCCGCCAGTCAAGTTCAGGACTGATTTAAGATTATTTTAATCACTTATAAGAGACTCCTTGGCCAAGCCCTGTCTACGTCTCCGAGCTACTAAATCCTTACACCGCCGAGCGTCCACTTAGGTTTTCCAACCAAAACCTGTTGGCTATACTCTTGCCAAACGCAAAATCGATAAACATCTAGAAAAGTTGCCTTTTCTATCAGTTAAAACGTTGTTTTTCCTACAATATATATGTGTTAATATGTGGGTTAATAGTTGCTGTATGGTTTGTGTGTTCTTAAGTGTCTTTGCTTTTTCTTGTATTTTGTGTTTTCTTTGTTACTGTAAAGCACTTTGTGTTTAAAAAAGGTGCTATGTGAATCCAGTCTTACTTGCTTACTTACACTGGAGGGGTACAGATGATAACAAATTGAGGAAAAAGATAACTACATTGACCCAGAATAACTATGGGGTACATTTGTGTTTTTACTTTGGGACAAACTGTAGACTACAGCCTTTATGTTACTGTGTATGTTGTAAAGTATTGCCTACGACATTGAATCGGGTGCAATATCGTACTTAAAGCGGTCTTCAGAAACCTGAGGTGGTTCAGCTTTATGTGGATTGACACTGCTGTTACACAAGATGAGTTTCATTACAGGAGATTTATGATGAGGTTTCTACATTAAATACAATTGAACTGAAAACCAGAGTTGTCCATCTCACGGCCAAGGCATCTGTAACTTTAATACCGTGTCTCAGTGTAACTGTCATGACCAGTGAGGAACACAAGCACTTTATTGAGAGTAAAACCACAACATCAAAATTAAGAAATAATATGAGGATTTCATCAATGAAGCCCATGTCTTCAAACAGTAAACTAAACAGTTTCAACTTGCATTTAAAAAAAGAGCAGAACTAATGTTAAAACCACAAGCAAAAGCTAAATACAATTGTTCTATAGTACTTTATCAATAGCTGCATGGCAGACATACAGCATGTAGTGGGATACTGTCATATCCATGCAGAGAAATCCTGTCTCTGTTGAGCTGGATGCCCATTATTAACACTGAGGCACAGGCATGAAAACATCAGGTCTCTTTCAAAGAGAGAGATGATGGAAAAAGAGTTAAATCCAACTCATCAAACTGTACTCCTCTTTCCTGTCTCTGGGTGCAGCAGGTTTATCTGTATGTGATTTTACGAGGATGAAAGTGGTTTCCAAATGGCAGGCATCCATTTAGTGTTTGTTAAAACTGTGTTACAGAGTTGTTGATTTAATTCTGAGGCTGTGGTGGTCTTTAGTTTCACTCTGTTTCACCTGACTGCGTTTGTTTTTGTCTTAATGTGGGTGCAGAGGGGTTTTAAACCTTCACCTACGTCTGTGTTGTCTTTGTCATTTGTTTATTTGTTGTAGTTAACGGTGGCTGTTTTAAATAAACAGTTCCTTTAAGTGTCAAGTCGAACATGCCTGAGCTTTCAGAAAAATAAATGACATTTAATCTGCTGTAATTACAACTTCAAGTCAGAGGTTACTCTGATATGACATGAACACGGCGTTATGTTGGTTTGAAGGCTCACACGTACACTCAGTGCTGAATGTTGTGTGTTTCAAACGAGCACTTTCTGCTGATTGGCAGTGAGACAGGTGAGTAATGTTTGCCATTGCGTATCCATCTCTACTGTGTTCAGTGGTCACATATATATCTCTGTGACAATAATGCATACATACTGTATTGGGAAATGTTCAGACATTTATTTCAAATGTTTTTCTTTACAGTGTTCCCAGAGGTTTGCTAGCTGACTGTGATCTCATTGAAGTGTAGACGGTGCTGGTACAGTGATAGAGGAAAAACAGCTGACGGACAGCTCAGACAGCTTAAAAGTGTTTGTTTTGTCTCCCCTGGCAAAGCAAAGTGAATCCATAAGAAGATTTTTGCTTTGTTCGTCACTCTTGGCTTTGTTTTTTGCAGTATTCTCTCTGTCTGCAAAATTGGATCCCTGACTTCACTCGTTCTATTCTTTTTTATTTGTTTTGTGCCCTCTGCAGGTTTGTTTTCCTGGGGCAGTTCATGGTTCAGCAGCACCACAAGGGAAAACTCTACACCACCCAGAGAAGAATCTCCCACTCGTCTGGCATCTACTTTGGCCGCCTCCAGTAACTCTATGACTACAGAGAGCACCAAGAGCTGGGAGACTTCAGATACGCACACGTCCACCGCCTCCAGCTCTGCACCCGGAATCACCTCATCCAAAGGGGAGACATGGGTCCGTGTTGAATCAGCGACCACAACCCAGCCGGGTGACAAGAGGGAGGAGACGGTAACCTCCAGAGGCAGCGGTAGAGGAGGCAGAGGAAGAGGGAAGAAGAACAGAGGGGAGGACAGGAACAGGGGAGAAGAGAAGGGGAGAGGAGAGGATAAAGGGAAAGGAGAAGAAGAGGGAAGTGGAGGAATCACTGGAGCAGAAGCAAAAGGGGAGATACAAGTTTCACGTCGACCAGCTGGAACAAGCAAACCAAGAGAAAGATCCAGAGAACGATCTAGAGACAGGGCTCACAGGAAGGGACAGTCCACCACTACCACTTCTACCACTACTACTGCTAGTCCTCTGGAGCTCACAGTGATGATCACAACTGGGTCGGAAAGGGCTGACTTATCTACATCTGAATCCCTGTCCACCTCACCGGCAAAAATCCCATCCCTATCAAGCTCACCAGATCCATACCAATCCCTCTCCTCATCTCCATCACCTTTGTTCTCTGTTACTGCGTCTCCATCTCCCTCCTCCTCCCAACCATCCCCATCTCAATCCCTGTTTGAATCCCAATCCCAATCTCCATCCCCATCCCCGTCCAGACCATCTTCCTCCTCTCCATCCCCGTCCAGTCCATCTTCTTCCTCCCCATCCCCGTCCAGTCCATCTTCCTCCTCCCCATCCCCGTCCAGTCCATCTTCCTCCTCCCCATCCCCGTCCAGTCCATCTTCCTCCTCCCCATCCCCGTCCAGTCCATCTTCCTCCTCCCCATCCCCGTCCAGTCCATCTTCCTCCTCCCCATCCCCGTCCAGTCCATCTTCCTCCTCCCCATCCCCGTCCAGTCCATCTTCTTCCTCCCCATCCCCGTCCAGTCCATCTTCCTCCTCCCCATCCCCATCTAGTCTATCTTCCTCCTCCCCATCCCCATCTCCACCCACTTCCTCACCTTCATCCAATTCCCAAACCCCATCCCTCTCGACCTCACCATCATCCCCCCGTTCCCCATTTCAAACTGTCGGCTCAGGAGACCCAGCTCCATCTACTCGCTCAGACATCCAGGACAGCTCCACTAAGAACCTGACATCGTCCCACTGGGTCCCAGTGGCGAAAGCACTTCTGAACAGCTCTCTGGATCAGCCTCCATTACTGTCGGGACCCCCAGATATGGAGGAGCCTGCTTGGTCTCACGCTGTGGGGTCAGGGGCCCTGTTACCTGGCAACATGGAGGATGAGAGCAGCAGAGGCGGAGTCAACATCAGTACCATAACTCTCAGCCCAACAGGTGATCATTGTATGCCTGTTTTCAGATGTTTTGTCATCCATGTATCTGTATATTCATTGCAATTAATTGATATTATTCTTCAAAAAACACAATTTTGATTTGATAGGCTTCAGTGATAATTCAGATTTTATGCAATGTGGGTCTTATTTTTGTAGTTTTGACCATCGCTTCTATTGCCAATAGTAAGAATGTGTACACCACATTGCTTTTCTGCAAAGATGCTAAGATAGCTGTTGATTTTTTAAATTTCTCCAAATCAGAGTTTGGCTACTTGTTGAAGGAATAAATGTATATTTCTTGCGGCGTATTTTGATGAAAGGATCGATCTAGCCCGGTGCAGTCTGAAAGTAACAAAATCTATATCCACCGCCGGTGAAGAAATGGATCGGCACATACCCCTGTTGGGCTTTGCACCACGAATAAGGGCATCAACAAATCACATTGTGCTTATTCTATATTGAACAACAACACGGAGGCACCTTCGGTCCGAAACCACGACGGTTTGCTAGCTACTCCATTTAACCTTGACAAAGGCAGCTTCTTACCTTTCACAATAAATGCCCTTGAAATATTCACTGCGTAACTGTTTCCCAGAGGAAACTCAAATTCACTCAGTATCTTACGGTAGCTCAGGCTATCCAACAGTCTACCTCAGACAGACTGTCAGACGCTGCTGTCGGTCAATAGGATCTGGTTGGTCCCCTGCCTATGCAAATCTATGAGAACATTTTAATGAAACAGATTCAAATATGCACCGCTGCTGGTATGAATAGCTTTGATGCTAAATATTCGATGTGCCTACATGTCTCAGGATTTACTTTGGTAGGTTCACTGTTATCATCACTGATAGGAAATGAAGGCAGATGAAAGTAAGACCCAAGGTGTACATATGTAAGTGTCCTTTAATATTGCCTTTTCATTTCCTCCCCTGACCTCGACACTGGCATATTTATTCAAAAAGCTCAGTGTTTATTCCCTTGGCTACACACCTTTTATTCCCACCAGATGCAGAGACCACATTCCCGCCACCACACAATCTGTTGATTAAGTCTGCGCCTCATGTATTTCTCAGTGAAGCTCCTGGCTGGCCACCTGGTTTACTTGTTTTTTTGGTCATGATAATGAGAGCTCACACAGAGAACATCCTATCAGCTGGCGGCCATCATCCTATCACACATTTCTTTATGGTGATTTATTTTACTCCCTGTGAAAGCGGCTCATGTCTGTGGCAGATATGGCTGAGCTCGAGTATGAGAGTGGAAAACAGATGTAAAATGTATCGACAAGAAGCCGAGGGCAACCATCTGGGCTTGTGGTGTACAGTATGAGGGTTGATTGATTGACTGACACCCTGGAGTCATGCAGGCAGAAGGCCATAAACACACTAACACACGGTGATGTCTTTGCTACACAAACAGGAGAAGTGGATGGATGCGCTTGAGATTCAACCACAATAGTGGCTTCCATCTCTCTCTCTCTCTCTCTCTCTCTCTCTCTCTCTCTCTCTCTCTCTCTCTCTCTCTCTCTCTCTCATCTCCAGTTCAGTCCCTTGTGGTTGGGTTTCATGGTGGTGGTCAGTATTTTCTGTCCTGACTGGATCAAGGAGCACTTCATCAGTCAGTTAAATCAATGAGGACAGAAAAAAAAGAAGCCTCGGGTTAGATTCAAGGACCTTCAGGAGCAAAGCAAATTGATCAAAACAAACACATTCAGACACACAAGGATTCAACACACAATGCAGTCACCTCGCTTTCCATTTTTTGATCTTTTTTAAAAACAGAGACAGTGACATTTTTATCAAACCATCTTTCTGTTACACTTAAACTGCAGATGGTTTCTTGTTTCCGCCTTCCTCCAAGTGCTTCCCTGCACTCACAGAAATGCCAACGCCACCTGTGAGGTTTAAAGTGCTTCTCCGAAAATCACATTTCCAAAGGGAATCATATTTCCACTGCAGCTTTTATTACTCGAAGCAAAGGCTACGTGTGATGTGTGGATGAATACTTAAGGTATCCCAACGTTGCCTCTGCCACTTATCACCTTCCTGTGCTGTTTCTGTAAACGTATTCGTTGGATTTAGCTGTTGCCAGCTTATTGCTGTTGTTTGTGCCGGTGGTGTCGGCCGCTGTGCAAAGCGAGGGACAGTCCACTCTGTCAACTCCTTCTACCGACTTCTATTGATTTTTCTGCACCACTCGCTTTAATGAACGGCCGAGTTTATCTTTCACACACACACACGCTGTTGTAAATCTGCTTGTCATAACAGTTGGGATTTGTCAAGGCGTGCCCTGACCTTGACTGACGCGGAGGCCTGGACTGATGTACATTCAAGGAAATGCATGGCTGGTTTTAACACCTGACTTCAGCAGAATTCAAACCACGAGCAGAGGATTGGCTCGTGGCACAACTTAACATAAATCTACTGAGAAATCTTGCTCTTTTGATTGAAAACCCTTCTTTTCATTATTTTTTTATCCTTCGATATCTGCCTCTGGGTAGTTATTGGACAGGATCAGCCTCAAGGCTAATCACAGCCAGATTTTCGCTCTTCGTACCGTGTAAACACAAACACACAAACCTACACACATACACACTGTCAACCTCACACACACCACCCCCTCCTAAGCAGTCCTCGGTGTCAGAGAGAGCTGGCAGAACAAAGACTCCCACAGCTGAGCTTTTGCGGCCAGGATGAACGAGTGGTGGTTTCCAAAGACCTTAAGTTGCTATAATGAGCATTTCGGGGGAGAAACACGTGGTAGTGTGTCAATTGATATGGAAATGTGTAATTGTGGAAGGAGACCACACACGCACACATTTAGGGGGTGAATAGCGGGGCCGAGGCCCTCAGCGGGAGGTCTGCTCATTTCTGTTGAGGACGGCTAATGTCTGAAGTTCTCACGCTGCCCACTACGCTCGGTGGACTGAGCCAAGGCCTCGCTTTCCATATGGTAACCATGACAACTGTGGCTGTGAGGCGATGGCGAGGTTGAGGCTCTCTGGCTTCTGATCCCTTTGAAAAGAGACAGAGTGTGAAATGGATATGCTTGTGTGTGTTATACCCGCTCGTTTTGAGTAAGCTGCATAGCATATTTTTTTCAGTCATGCCTTTTTGATTTTCATTTAAAATCCTAGAAGTGGTGAGAGTGGAACATTGTGTTAAAGCCATCCGACTTTAGAAGATCACCATGGACATAAATATTTAACTATTATTCAGCTGGTGAGCTTCAAGACACATGTTTTGTCCTCGGCCAAAATAAATCCCATCTACACACAGAAAGCATTCTCCCGTACAGTATCACCAATCAACTCCCTCATTTTGAATCCCAACATTCCCCTCCTCCCTCCATCTGTCTGTCTCTTGTAGACGAGGTGGATCCCTGCGTGACAAACCCGTGTCTGCACGGAGGAAAGTGCCTTCCGCAGGGAACGGGCTACAGCTGCTACTGCCCACAAGGATACACTGGGGAGAACTGTGAGATTGGTGAGTGATGCTTACACAAACACACACACACTCATACATGCACACACATCCCACACAAGCACACACACACATGCAAGTATCCACACATAGTCACGATAATGCCAGCCCTGCCTTAATACATATTGACGTAAGGCTCTCCAATGGCCTATTGGCAGGTCAAAGGTCGAGCTGTGTGTGACAATGAGGGAGGACTTTTAATGGGGACTGGGGTCAAAGGTTATGATCATACCTTCGACAGCGGGGCGATGATATTGGTCCTTCACTGTCAAACTATTGGGAGCTTTCACTGCCGAGGTTCTTCTTTACAAACTAAATTCCTGTAGTAGTGGTCGCATGGAGCAAAGAAATAAGTATCCGCTTACAGTCAGTTCATTTTTTGAGCTCAATTGATTTCTTGTCCCTGCAAAAATACCTAAAGGTTAATGATTTCTACAAAAATAAATAAATCGTTCCTCACCCGATGGCCTTTATGCCCAACTAACTTCACAGAAATCCATTCACAGAATTTGATGATATGTTGCTGGCAGAAGCAGCAACTAACAGAGGAAGGAGGACATATATCATTGTTCAGGTACAACGATGCTGATCACTGTTGTTTGTGGTTACACCTTCAGAGGTTCGAGATTCATTTTACTACAGGGGGTCAGGGCCAGCAGACACAAAACCTATTGTGACCTGCATGAACTGCAAGACAAAGAGGGACTGACAGAATCTACATTCTAAATCTTCTCGATCAATTCTTCTTCATCTACATGCAATCTCCTCCCTCTCTCTGTCTTCGGGTTGTTCTTCCTATCTGTTTGGCTGTAGCACAGTAAGGTCAGGTCTGAATTATGTGGTGGAACTCTATGTGATGTGAGAAGATGTGATCCTATGTCTTCAAGGTGAGAATGAACATCTGCAAATAACCAGCGTATACACTGTGGTCAGTGGGTGCACCTCAAAACTTGACCACAAACGGCAGATGCGCATTATATTGCACCTTATATTGATAGGCTTTATGCCGCATGTAAACAAAATCGTATGGGTACCAACAGCATTGTAAAGATAACAGACCAATCATCACATTTGGCTTTTTATAGCTGAAGTGGAAAATGTATTGTGCAGGCTCTGAAAACACATGCTGTCTCATCTCCACTCAGCATCTCAACGACAGGACCTGCTGCCTCATGAGCCTCTTGTACTCCTTTGCCTTTTGTAGGATGGTTAATAATATAGAGCCAGACAGGAAATGACTGGAGAGACAGTGTCACATGACATACAATACATGTTGACCTGGCTTTAACATCAGAAGATGGTGTTTGTTTACATTTCAATCATTTGCCCAACAGGGGACCTACTGCAATCAATTTGAGCAATACCACATAACAAGCAGTACACTAGCATACATGAAACACAGCCATGGACTGTCAGTATTTCTACTGCTATTTTTGTTTGAATAATTTCCCCTGATCTAAAGGCCCATGACAGACCCAGATGTATTCACTTACTTCTTCTTATTAGAAATCTTCTCAGGACTGTGCTTGAAAGGCCGTTTTGATAGGAGAAGTTGTTCATTGTTGGTAGTGCTTTCTGTACGGTGACTATTCTAAATGTCTGTAGTTTGTGTCAGACCCGTGATTCTGATCCGCTTCAAGTTTTAATGCCACACTCGACCAAGCCTCATAAAAATCGGGCCAGTATTTTTCTCATAATCCTGCTAACAAACAAACAAATAAAAGAAAATTAAAACATGACCTCCTTGGGGGAGGTAATGCGTGAAACACATACAGTAACACATATTTGTTTTGTTTTATTAGCACCATAAGACTTCCCAAAATCCATATCCAAATAATAAAAAGTGTGACATCAGAGCTCAAGAAGCTATAAGCTTATACAACGAACCTGATATATATACTAGGGGTGTAACGGTTCACAAGATTCACGGTTGGGTTGGGTACGGTACAGTGGAGCTACGGTTCGGTACAGTGGAGCTACGGTTCGGTACGTTTCGGTACAGTAGAAAACTATAAATGCCAGAGAAATGTACTTTATTTTAAAATATATTTATTCATTACAACTAACATCATGAAGTTATTCTTTGACTTTGAACAATGATGGAACGATACCTGAGTGACCCGTCTTCTGGGGTGTCTTCTTAGCAACACATAAAAAACAAAAACTGCTCCTTAATGTTATGGAGTATTGTTACTTACATCTTGCAAAAGAGATTTTTAATCTCAATGGGACTACCTGGTTAAATAAAGGTTTAAAAAAATAAAAAATAAATACAACTTTTTTTTTCAAACGTATTCGGTTCGTCATGCGAACCGAACCGTGAGCCTCGTACCGAACGGTTCAATACGAATACGCGTACCGTTACACCCCTAATATATATATATATTTAAAACCGTCTTGGGCTCTACCCTTAAAGTTTACCGAGTGCCAAGTTTTATCTGTTCAGTGTCACAGAAAGATGGACGGATGGAGAAACAGACAATTGAACTGACAGCCAGCAGCTGATGTGTGGGTATGCTGGAGGGCTTTGTTATGAATTTGCAGAATTTGCAGTATTATCTCTCTGAGGAGCAGCTTCCCCTCTGCATAATGGATGAGAGGGACGAGGGGATCAGACTTTTTACGTTGAACAACAAAGAGCTGGACTGATTTTAAAGGAGAGAGTTGGTGGTGTATGTTTAACTATGAACTAACACATTGAGACGTCATTCAAGGCCGTCATCAGCTGTTTTCATATTTATATAACAATATTAAAACTATAAGATAGGTTTTGGCAATACACAAACCATTTAACATTTGTTTTATGACAAGTTTGAGGCCTGAGGAATTACATGTTCTTGTTTTCTCATGCGTTGAGAAAAAATAAATGTTTGAAAAAAACTTACTTGGAAATTCAATCTCTGCACTTTTCGGTTAAACACATTCGTGATTATTTTCAGATAAATTCTCTCTCGTGGAGATTAAATTCACAATTTGAATTGAGTTCCATCCACATGGTTTCATCTCTAATAAATCACGTTGGTACATCTAAGTTTTTTGTAAATATAAGCTATATTTAATACCAAATTATAATGTCACAGTGTTATTCCTCTGCTGCAAAAGTAGAGATTTTCAAATTCTACACAGAGTGGCTTTCAGCGATTTAAACCAATGAACCAAGTTGTCAAGGAAGACTACTTCTTATCTTCTTAAATTGCTATGATCTTACGGACAAACAACATTGTTTGATCGATCGCTCAACTTCAAGCCTGTTGAGAGAAAACACACAAACCACTGGTTTAAGTTCCTATCTGTCCAAAAAGAAAAGCCTCAGCTGCCATTTCTATAAACAAACAGTTTTTGCTGTTGGATTAAAGTTAGATCAAACATGAAACATTTTGAAGAAAACGTTAAACTACAACTTGGATTCGAAAAACAAACTTAATTCGCCCCACTTGTACCCTGAAACATGCTTTATTGATAAACCACAATTTAGTTCAGATTACAAACTAAGCCTTATTGCAACCAACCCTCGTTGTGTGCAGTGACAGCACTCTGAAGCAGATATTTCATGAGGCTAAAGGTCATTCTAGTTCAATCTGTCTGAATAATTTAGTTCTTTACAGCCACTGACTGAATGATTCAAATGTATAAGGAGCTTTGTTTTTGCTCTCTTGCTGTGAGTTTTAATAGATTTCTGCAGTCCTGGGGTGTATCTATTATTATGGGTCCAAAACAGCCCCCACAGTGGTGAGAGAAAATGACATGCTCTCTGTTTACAATAATAAAGTGATACTCTATCGATCGCTGTGAGGAGATGTTCCTTTTTCTTGTTTTTTTTTCACAGAGAGGTTAGACAGCACTCTAGCACAGCAGCCCTGGAGCTGGTATCTGTCTTTGCTTCTTCTGCATTGTGGATGACTGCCAAAATGGGGTCTCAAACCTAAATCCTCTGGTCAGGTTTCTCCTCTCTGCTGACTAGTCCACCACATTTATAACTGCTTTAAAGGAAAAGCAATGCAAAGTGCTATTTCTCCCTCATGCAGCCTTTTTGTAAATGGAGACAAAGGACAGGAGACAAAAGAAGAGATTAGACATTAATCAAGTCAACCTTACGCTCTTTACTGTATGATGCATACAGATGCATGAAGAAGGATGTAATAACACTTGAAGTGTCTTCCTCAGTGAGAGAATGAGGACAAACTAGGACGGGTAAAGGGCATTGTCTGTATTCTCCTCACATTCACACTGGACTCACCAAAATGGACAATTTCACCGTTCGAAATCAGGACTAAAGAGTTTGTTTCTCTCTTTATGAACAACATGATCAGCAGAATACATCCTGTTAATTTGAACTCTGATGAGATATGCAACCCTTGCTGCTTTTTTTCCTTTTTCACAGATGTTGACGACTGCCAGTCTGAGCCATGTGAAAATGGAGGCACTTGCATCGACAAGATTGATTCATTCCTCTGCCTTTGCCTGCCCAGCTATGGAGGAGACGCGTGTGAGAAAGGTGAGAATGAGAACACTGCATCAACAAATTCAGCACATTGTCGTATGTGCAGCCACAGCGGCGAACTCGCTAAGATTCTCGGTCATCTTGCAGTAAAATGTTTGTTGCAAACTGTGCTGGTGAAAATAATCTTGATCGCTGTGCAGCGTCTCAGCTGTATGTCATAACCTGTATAATGTAATGTGTGTCGTTTAAAGATGCCCTGTGCAGTTTTCTTGTTTCCCTAAAATGGATCAAATGGAAGTAGGCAAGCAAAGTTTATTAAAAAAGCACTTTTCAAAACAAAAGACAAAAAGTTCTTTGTCAAATAAAGAAAATGGGAAAGAGGGACATTAAACAGCACAGAGAAGATAATATATAATATATACGAGGCACGACTCACAAGTGTGTCTGTGTGTTAGGTGGCTCTAATCCCCCCCCCCCCTCATACCCCACACTCAAACCAACATGCACATAAGCGCTGATTCATCACCTCATTGTTTTAGCCTCCTCCAGCTTCAGATCTGCTCTCCATGTGTGTGTGTGTGTGTGTGTGTGTGTGTGTGTGTGTGTGTGTGTGTGTGTGTGTGTCTGTGTGTGTGCGGGCGTGCCATAAAGTAGTAATTAGAATGAATGAATATCTAACCTTTGCTGTTATAAATTAATACACTGGCTCTGATGTTATTAATGAATACTAATAGTGCAGAGAGAGGGCCACATGTGTTGTGAATTGAAAACGAGCCTGTTTAATTAGTTCATGTATTTAGCCTCTCAAGATGGTAAAAGAAAGCTTCCTCTCTCCTCCCATCTTGCACAGAGCATTTGATCTCACTTTGTGTCCCTTTGCTCTTTTACTGCGCTTTTTCGTGCCCTTCAATAAATGATCTTAGCTTCTCTCGCATCTTCTCTTTTTTCTCTTCATCTTTTCAGATGTAGAAGGTTGCGAGCACGGTTGGAGGAAGTTCCACGGCCACTGCTACAGGTATAAATGATGAAAAACTGTCTCTGCTGTTAAAATAGATATATTTAACTGCAACCACAGGTGCCTCATCTGTCTGCATTACTCTTTTACACCCTGGAGTTATTCGTGATATACTTACCACAGCGCTCTGTACCATTTAAACTTGTCTTGCTGCGTAAGGTATGAAATATGCATTTTCCTTTCCACTTTCACTGTCCCACAGGTACTTCACCCACAGACACACCTGGGAGGATGCAGAGAAAGACTGCAGAGAGCACAGTGCTCACCTCAGTAGCGTCATCTCAGCTACTGAGCAGGAGTTCATCAACGGTATGTGTTTATTTCTGTCATAAACAATCTACACATCAGACACTTGAATGTTTTTTGAATGCCAAATGTTTATATATTCAGAAACAAAATAGAATAAACATATCTCATCTCGTATAGCAAAGGGGAGGTGTTGTGCATTTAATTGAAACTGAAAACAGCATGGACACTAAAAGTTAATTTTACTTCTTTCCATCGTCTTTCTGAGTTGTTCATTTGTTGTATGATGTCGGGAGAGCATGGAAGACAAAGCAAGACGATGGAGGAAGTCACAAATAGAACGAAGCAGGAGTGAAATAACACAGATAAAAGACGGTGGAATCAACAAGAGGGAGCAGAAAAACAGATCAGTGTATCAACAGTTGTGCCGTTGTCTTTTACAGGTCTGGGTCATGACAATGCCTGGATCGGTCTGAATGACCGCACAGTGGAGGAAGACTTTCAGTGGACCGACAGCAACGACCTGGTCAGTGATCGCTTTTGAATTGTGCTGTTATGTGAGAATCTCCAACTCCAACTTTAAGGCCCCTTCAAAGTTTTTGGAGAAAAACGACATCAGTTATTATTGATTGAAACAATTGATCAGGTTTTATCGAGAGCAGCCTTCCAACAACAGCAGACAACCCACAACTGACATCAGATTTATGATTCAAATGTTGCTAAATCCTGAGCTGGGCAGAAGCATTTCAAACCAGTGAGAAGAGCGCATTGGAAAACACAAAGAGAGACAGCTTAACATTTGCAGAAAGATTTGTGTTCATAAAGGACCCATTGCTCATAGTAAGATACTTGTTTTCATTTTTAGCATTTTAATTACAACTGAGCCCCAATTAGTGAAATCTCATGCGTAATGTAACAAATGTCATTCCCCTGAAAGTGTTCATCATTGCTTTTACAAGAGTCTTTTACAAGACTCTCTGATGGTGCTGACAAATGAAAGCAACTGTTTTTGCTGTTGTGCAGGTATATGAAAACTGGAGGGAGAGCCAGCCAGATAACTTCTTTGCGGGCGGGGAGGACTGTGTGGTGACTATTGCCCATGAGGACGGCAAGTGGAACGACGTGCCCTGCAACTACAACCTGCCCTACATCTGCAAGAAAGGCACAGGTACTGAAATCCTGCTGGTCTCAATCGAACCAAACAGCACGCAAAATGTGCAAATGAACAGCTTGTTTTGCACATTCAGGTCCAGTGTGACTCTCCCATCAAATCTAAGCTTAATCACGTCATAAGGAGAGATTGTTGCTGTCTTCATACATCGTGCTTGTGTTGTCTCACTGACCAGCTGGCTACCTGTTAGTCATCACTGCTCATCATCAATTATTGTGCTCTTTGTGTAGAAAAGATTCAGCGGTTGGTCATTTGCACCTTTTTCTCCCTTAAAGGTCACAGCCGCAGATGCTCCAAAACAAAATTGACAACAAACATAAACTTAAGTGAAGATTGTGAGTCAGTCTCAAACCTGTATTGATTTTCGAGAGCAATATCAATCTCAATCTTCTCTTTATTGCCGACTCTCCCTTGGGCTCTCTTACACTTGTCCAGACAGCAGAACCGTTAGTTGCAGTTATTGCCAATTACTGCGGTGTCCACAAATATGAAATCAGCCAGTTTGCCAAGTTTTCCTAACCGTCTCCCACACCTTCCCTCTGTGACCCGACTCGAGAACTTGTAGGATGCAAAGAAAGCTAAAGACTGGAACACGCTGGAGAAACGGAGGATGGTGAGGAGTTAGAAAAGGATGGATAAGGATGGAGGAGGACACGGAGAAAAGGATTAAGTATCTGGCTGCGGCCTCGTTGCTCAGAGACCCATCACCTCCTCCTGGTCTCTCCTCAAATCACATGCAGATACAGCAACAAGGCTGCCATCTAGAGGCAAAGCACACCTGCAATATTGAATTTGGTCAATGCCCTAGCAGTACAGAAAATGCACTAATATTGTAGTATCTGTACTTAAAAGACTCATAATAAGTGTAACAAGTTGACACTAGTATTCTAGCTGTTTCATCATGGAGGGTCATACACACTTCTGGCACCATATGCACGTCTGGATTGATGAGAAATAGTTATTGTATATACCTCTCATCTCTACGATGGTTTTATTTCATGATTTCCTGCAGTGCTGTGTGGGACGCCACCCGCAGTGGAGAACGCCCATTTGATAGGTCGGCGAAGGTCTCATTATGACATCCATGCAGTGGTACGCTACCAGTGCTCCGAGGGCTTCTTCCAGCGTCACATCCCCACTGCTCGCTGCCGGGCCGACGGGAGCTGGGAGAGACCCAGGATCATCTGCACAAAGTGTGAGTGTTCAATGTCTCGTTTAAACCTTTGTTTCATGTAAGTAAAGGTTGGTAACGGCACTCAGGACTTAACCAGGGAAATATGGTTGCCATTTTTAGTCACCTTATATTTTAATATGTGCCAGAGAAGTGCAAAGAAAGCAAGAAACAGAAGGTAGTTGTGCATCTACTACAGTACATGTAAGACATAAAACTTGTTTGTTTCCCTCCACGTTTAGCCCGGCGGTCACACCGGTACCGACGCCACCACCACAATCAGCACAACGAACGCAGCGGCCACAGGAGACACGGAGTAGAGGGACAAAAGGCCAGAGAGGACACACACAGCTACTACTGAACCAAATAACACAACCTTCTTCAAAGGCTAGGTGCTAACCATGGCCCATAAAGAAAGACAGTAGTCCACATCATTTCCTTTCCTATTTCTACTTTATTTCTCCTGATCAATCAGGTTTTATTACACTAACATACAGTTTATCCCTTCTTCTTTTTTTACCCTACCCTGCTAACTGAGGTCCATGCGAACACTAACTACAACACTAACTCTTATTAACGCCTCCCTCCGAAATATCTCCACACAGTAAATCCTCCTCCTGTCTCTGAACTAAAACCCTCTCTGTCGGTCAGACTAACAGCCGTGTGTGAGCGTGTGTGAGCGTGTGTGAGCGTGTGCATGTAAGAGAGAAACTTAGAAAAGTGCGGAGTCACTTTTCTTTGTTGTCGCAAATATTTGCTTGTTCTACATGAAAAAATGACTCTCATCCTCGTGTTCTGTTAGCAAAGCACAGATGTAATTGAAGCGAGTTAGCGTTCAGTCCCCGGTGATCCTGAGCTTTTTGTATGTGTACTGTAGCTGTTACTTTTTCCATTGAGCCCGTGAATAGTTAGTTTTACTCCACTGACTTGCTTTTTCTAATATTTGCTATTTTTCGTGTTATCTTGCTATTTATTATGACTTGTTTGCTGGTGAATATGCTTTCTTTTTTTACTTATACTTCAGAGAGCCAATGTAACAACGTTTTTCTATACCAGTACATAAATCAAACAATCAACAATAAATGAAATGAATCATTAGATTGCGTCTAATCTCTGTATTGTAAATATCGTGGTGTTTCTTTTTGGCTGGTCCCTGATCAATAGCTTGACCTGGTCTTGCCCTCTCAGCTGGTGAATATGTCCCATTGACATAGATAGTGAGGATGGGATTACACAATACTTTCTTGAGATAACCACCTGATTGTATCTGAATTGCTCAATACTTTCAATCTTTGCACGGCTATATTTACCTGATGGGTATATGTCACTTTTGTTTTTGGTCTTTGGTCTCTTTGATATTGGATTGGTCATCCACTTTTTTGGTGTTCTTATGACTTTTTGTCCTGCTGTTGTATTCCATTCTTAATAAAGTGAGAAAATTAACAGCATTTCTGGTATTTTTTTAATTTTGTATTTAAGCCAACAAAACATCAACTGGTTTTCGGCTTCAAACATGCACATTGTATTGGCGATGCTTGTAACACTTTGATCCAGACTTAAATATCTCGACTGGATGGCTTACCATAACACTTGGTAGATATGTATGGTCCCCAGAGGATGAACCAGGGGCAGAATTTTAATTCCAATGGTCATAACAAAAAGATTCCATACAGCAAAAAGGATTGAGTTGAAATTTGCACTTACCCTAATATCTGCCCAAAACCTCAAAGCAATATACATATCAAAATATGTATTCATTTAAAAAAAGAGGCTTTTAACTACAAAGTTGTCAAAAGAAGACATTTTACACAGACACTTTACTTTTTCTTAAGATATGATGGCATATTGGCACTGTTCAGGCACTTACATCAAGAAACGTTTGTGTTTCTATGAAAATTGATGTAAATGTATTTTATAATATGCAGATGATTTGCTGTTCTTAATCCTTCACCTCTTTCTTTGCAGAAGTGTTGACAACACCAGAACTCACAGTTTTGCTACGGCGACGTCAAATAAAATGCCAAAATACACGTATAGCCAATTTGTACGCGACTGTTCTTCGTGCACGTTAATAGTTTCTACTGTTTCCCTCCCTTGATCTCGGCTGAATCTGCGTTTCCCTTTCTGCAGGCTTGTAGTGCCGTCTCTGGGATATTTGGAAAACTTCAATATAAGCCCCACAATTAAATCGGACCGTTTTTCTGATAAATCGATGAGGGTTACATGGCATTTATGAGAATTTGTTTATTTTTAATATAAGAATATAAGTGAAAATATAATCCGACAGAAATCTATCTATGGTTCTTCAATTCTGTGTAAAGAGCCCAGGCAGGCCCTGTGTTATCTGGATATTTATGTTTAATCAATTCAGTATTTTTGTAAATCTTTAGTCATTTAAAACCACTTGCATATCCCAGTGTTTTTCGACATGAAGCTAATTTTCTATAACTTTATCTCTTCTCTGCCATGACTACAGTCTAATGGGAACATGTGTAACTTTAAATTACAAAATGGGAATTTCAGCCCACAACCTCTGAGAAAGAAGGGCAACAATTTCAATCCATGTGAAAACGATATGCCATACGAAAATGACACTTTGGAACCAAAAACAAAGAAATGTTTGGGCCATGGACAGCTGACCCGACGTGTCATGTGATCATTTGTGTGGTTGTGGCTCACCTAAATCCAGGGTCCACTTCTTATCAGTTTGACGAAAGAAGAAGAGTTAACTGACCCAGCAGTTCACAGCACATGAGGCACAATCTGCTCAGGTTGCAACATTAGATCTATGATCAACTTTTGGAAGTAAAGATAAGACTTCATCCAAGACATTCACACCTGGCTCACGTATCCTATTATAATCATAAAAAAGCCCAATTTAATGCTCCATTTTTATTTATTGTACAAAAGAAAGTGGCACATGAAACAAAAAAACAACACTGAGTCACGACAAGAGCTGAAATCAATTAATCTATTAGTTGATGGACAGAACTATTTTGATAATCAATTAAGTTTGAGGAGTTGCTTCTTTTCTCCATTTTATATCATTGTAAACTGAATATTATTGGGTTTTGAACTGTTGTTCCATCATCAAATATTTTACACAATATAAAGGCAGCAGGTGGAGTTTTTCCATCATCTAATTATCCGCTGAATTAGCATCGGCTATTATCTCCCTTATCAGCAACTTTTAGTTATTCAGCCTTTTAAGCAATCAGTGAATCTTTTTTCTGAAAAAGGTACTTAGTTTTTAAACAATGAAAACTATCAATTATAGATGAGTGAAAATAAACTTCAAGCTGTGGAGTTGTGGTGTGGATCGAAACAGTGGTGTTGCCAAACTGTATGATCCAGGTCAATAGTCTCAGTTTGGGAAGATGCCAACTGGATATCTGCATGAGTCACCTGAAAGCTGATGACAGTCCTCAACTCCATCAACAGCCTTCTTATCAGAGTCCAATAGTTCATGCAGGGAGTGCTACTGCTGCCTGAGGTGACTTATTTTGAACAGTTGAGTGACGTTTTTAGATTTTCTTTGGGGTTTTAGGTTAAAAAAATTGCGTTTCATGCAGTTTGTGTGACAAAGAGAGTCCCCAGAAAACATGAGCCGTGTCTCAGCGTGAAGTATTCCGCCATAGTTTGTGGCTGGTGTGTGGTCTAGTTCTTCTTCTTCCCGTTGTTGGTCTGTCCCTCGGGAACAGGTTTCATAAAATAAGTGGGGTTGGTGTGGCAGCGCAGGGCCAGCAGAGCCGGCACAGCAGCCAGCAGCACATTTAGGGTGACAACAGGCCACCATTTGTCTGCTGGGACTCGGTATGTGAAGGGAGTGCGGGAGTGCAGAGATGCTCCGATATGGCACCACTGGGTCTGAGGAAACAGCAGGAGAAAGTCAGCTTTTATGCTGTATTTTGCTTTTTCAAGGAATATAAATATAACTAACAGCAAAGCCATAAACAATCAGTCACCTGAGCCATGGCCCCAGCAAAGAAGATGGTCCAGTCCAACATCCAGGTGCATCCAGGTGTTTTCAGACCATAGGTGAAGACAGTCAGCAGAGGCAGAGCATAGAACAAATACACCAGCATCTGCAGGAGTGATGCAGAAAAATATCATTTATCATTTTGAACCAGAATGTTGAGTATATCTGGTTTCAGCTTTTCTCAGGACGCACCATCACCCTCGAAAAGCCAACTGGGTCTTTGAGGTAGGGCTCGTACTGGTAGATGTAGGTGAAACAGGTGTCTAGAGGGCAGTCCAGCACCACCTGGAGCAGAGCAGCAGCAGCAGTTATAGCATCCGTACTCTGTGACCTCACGTCTCAGGGAGTTCATTCAGAAGCAGAAATGTTGGACAGATTCAAAAGCTTCCATGTAGTTTTACTCACAAAGCCTCTGAATACGCAGAAGGCCATTGCTCCAAGTGACAGAATCGATAGAATCAGGTCAGCAGGTCGAGACAGCAGACCTTTCTTCTGCTCCGCTGAAATCTAGTCAACACAGGAAAAATCTCAGTAAATGTGCCATATTCAATCACTTCAATTACTTCAAGTGGTCATTAAAGTCTGACCAGTATAGGCAGATGTGCTTGGACTGCATTTATATTTGTCTTCATTCATTTTTTTAAATGTGTTTTTTTTCCTTTTTTGAATTGAATGCCCAGTTGTTAACAAATACAGGCTAATATCAAGTAAATAAGCACAAATTAGTTGATCCCCTATGGCAGAGGTCCACAACATGGGGGTCAGGACCCAGACAAGGGGTCGCGAGATTATTATCAGAGTGAGGAAAAAGGAATAAAACACATAAATGTCTTCACTTTTTCTGCAAAGATAAATACTATACCGATTTACCTTGCGGTCCTCTGACAAAAGCTCAAATGAAACAATCTAAAAAGGGACAAGGGTTCTATAGATACACATAATATAATATAGTCTGAACTGCTGAGATTTACCTTGTCTGCTGGGATGACTGGAATCTCTCTGGGTCGGCTAAAGAGCAGCGAAGCCGCCCAGAAAGGCACCAAGAAGAAGGGGGCGTTCCTCCAAAAGGCTGGTCGGATGTTCGACCCGTATTTACCTGCACAAATGAGAAGATCAATAAGAGAAACGGACACAAACAACATGGAGGATGTGATGAATCAAACATAGGCAGCTCTCACCAATGACCACCCCTGGGATGTGAACAATTTGATGTGCGATTGATGAGCCCGCCCACAGCAGCGCCAGGCTACGATAGGACTTCCTGCATGGACAGAAAATCAACAGGTATCAGAGGACTCACTGAACACATGGCGGACGGGTTTCTGACGGCGATGCCACAGCTTACCCTTTGAACATGCGGTGGATGATGGTGAGGAAGAGGACCAAGTGAACGATGCCTTCCCAGTAAGACATCATCACAGCATAGGCGGTGCTTAGATGAGGCTCGCCCTGAAGAGATGGCGTCACATGATGAATTTTAACTTTAGACAGATAAAAGTCTGAAATACAAACCATTATTGAGAAGTTGTCTCAGGCAGAGAGGGGGACGGTTTCACTCAGTGTGGGTCCTCTTACCATCTTTAGGTAGAAACCCATGAAGCCAGAGATGAACCCATCCTGCTCTAAAGCATTAGTCAGGCCCAACATGCAGGTGAAGGACAACTCTGCAAACACTGAACAGACACGAAGAGGCACAGTGAAAAAAAACACATCTTTATGACATTGATTAAAGTGTCTGTCATATGGTTGTACCATAGAATAAAGGGTCCACTTTCATCTTGTTCGGCACAATGATGAGGAGGACGATGAGAACTAATCCCAGGACGACCATTCCCATTCCAAGGATAGGAAGAGGTCTGAGGAGTAATGGTGGGAGGTCATACATCAATTTGCAAATTGTGCTTTAGAACATGATCTTCATGTCACAGAAAAAAAATCATCAGACTGGTCGAAAATTAAAATAACTGTTAGATGCATTCTTGATTACATTCATACTTTCATCAGAAAAAAAGAGGTGAGAAATGAAGGATTATGGGTTGTAGATAACATCATTTCATTATATATCCTCCATTTTCTTTTTAAAACATTATTTCGATCCAAAAGGACCCTACCAGTAAATAAACTATATTGTTAAGTCTTCACTTTTAAAATAGTCTAAATTTGAGCCTTAAGGTTGAAATGCATTTTGTTGTCTGTGTTGGCTTTAGGAATCTCAACAGCAACTTAAAACGAGGAGTTGACCTCCTTTCCCCTCAGGCTGTGGGCCGCATTATAAGCCTATCAATATGAGCAGCTTTAGGCCCACAGTGCAATGCCTTCAAACAGCAGGCCAAGATGACAGTGCAGTTATTAGAGGGCATGCACACTTACTCCTGAAGCGCAGGGATGTTGTTCATGGCGTACAAAACTCCAGGAGCCAAGAGAGAAAGGATCAAAACGCAGACTTCCACCGGCGGCCTCATTGTTGATACGTTGTTTGACTTCTCTTAGAAATAAATGTCCACATACAAAGTGTCTCTGCTAAACACGCTTGGTTGTGAAACGAGGCATGTTAGAAGCCAGTGTGCTCTCCACTGCCGCCGACGGAAGGTCATTAAATGGAGTGTCTCCGCTGCCTTGTAGTCCGTGATGAAACGACACCGTTGCTCCAATGCGTTTGCTATCTAGCAGGTCTCAAAGTTCAACACGGGAGGAGTCACGTCTGATGAGAGGAACTTTAAAGGGAGATCGTGCAAAGTGCAGATAATGGACTTCGTGCGTGATGCGTAAAATGTGTGTCATTCCCAAAACAAGCACTTTGATATTTCTGGCTGCAATTGATGAGTTCAACCGATCTGCTGTGCGCCACTCAAATCACACAATCTGTTGTTCACCATGCAGCGTATGCTTGTACCGACTGCCACCTGGTGGAGGTGTTTACCGTGTTTATCTTTCTTTCCTTCGTGGCTTTTCCCCTACACCTTTGAGCTTCTGATTTCAAATTGTATCCAGTTCATGAATAGTATGTAGATGAGATGAGTCTGTAATAGGAAAGGAATCTGAGTCATGCTGCTGTATGTTTGCAGTGTTGTCTGGGCCACTGTGGGCCCTGTGGGCTCGATTGAGGAGCCATCTGCCCTGTTTGGTGTAAGATTAAGAACTCCTCCGTCTGATGTCTCCGGTCTTGATGAGTTGCTGGATTATATCTGACAGAGAACATAAAGTTCAGAACAAGGATTATGGTGTTTAAGTCATTCTTACATTTCTTGAGCAGTTTCTCCACAAAATACTGTCTCATACCGCTTTTCTTTCTGCATATATTGCAAAGAATGAGCATGTGCATCATGCATCACATCTTCTGGATGATCATTTGTAAAGCGGGCCTACATCTAATGCAACTTTATCTTCTGTAGCAAAGCGGCAGGAAGAGGATTACGCTGCTGCTGCTGCCACAGAAACGTAGTGGCCAGTGGAAAGAGAGAGCAGGGGGGGGGGGGGTATAGAGGAGGAACGGACAGAGAGGCGATTAAATCAGACACACGGACAAACTTCGCATACACAGCAGACACAGTTTTTTGAGGTGACACATATTCCTAAAAAGAGTTCACCCAGTCTGCAGCAATGCTGCACCCTTTAATCATCGCCATCGTGATCGCAAACACCTCTCTAACCGTCGTCTATTGGGCCTTCATACTGAGTGATGCTTACTCCAAGTGGCTGCTGGAGCCAGAAGACAAACCCAAGAAGTTGGTCATGCCGGCGTGAGGGAGCCACAGTCAATATGGACTGACTTATTTATTGGGTGTCTTGGGTTTTTATTTTGCTTAGTGAGCAAGAGCTGTTCAGCTTCTAGTGCTTTCTATGGAGTCTGATTTTGCAATGGATCTGCTTGTGTGTGTCATCTGGAGAGGACTTGGAAACTAACATACGCCTTTTACTGAACTGAATGGATCCTGCAAGTGAAAGAGAAAATCCGTCTTACAGGTAATGCCGAAGATTTTTCTAAAACTTTAGTGCAGGAAAATACATTAAATTGCATGTTTGCTTATCTGCGGTTTGTCTTGTAGCTGAATTTGTGGTTTACAGTGTGAATCAGCTGTAGAAAACTGCACCACACTTCAGTGTCAACAGGTACTTCAGCTGATGAACTCCGTCTTCTGTTTTGCTGTCTGCTGAAAAGTTGTTGCCGCTGACAGCGACAGTGTCAAGCAAATCCTATCATGGATTAGTAAAGATGATGCTGACGCAGAGCCTGCCTCTCCTGACAGCCTCATCACATTCAGACAGACGCATTCAGAGACATCACACTGCTTTTTCATTACACCCATTCTTCCAATTAGTTCATTTTTCTTTTTTTCATCTGGTTCCTTGTTTACGGGAGGACTTGTTTTCCAACCAAGTGTATCATCCTTTCGACTTCTACACAACATGACACACGTCTTCTATTATGGTCTGCACCCGGTCTCTTGGTTCATCCTCTTTGCGAATGTTAGCTTCGCCATCATAGAATGGAAATTTCTTCTTTCTCGGTTTTGCAAAGTTCCCGAGCTACCAAAGGACAATGACTCTATAGTGTAGGGGAGAGATTTACATCCTGATGCTCCACCGAGAAGATCTGAGAGGAGGAGAGCTTATTTTTGGATCACTGTGTACCTACCCACTTCATCACAGTTTTTTTTTGAGTTTGCTGTGATAGAGCAGTCACTTCGGTGAGCCTTTTTGTTTGCATGACCTTAACTTTCTGGACTGTGCTTGTGGTTATTTCCAGAGCCGTTTGTATACGACACAGGCCAATTTGGAAGTCCTTTCATTTACAAGTCAAAGAAAAGATCTGTGGAGCAGTATCTGTAGTCTTGACTACGAGGTAAGGAGTCATACAACTTCACCATAACACCCTAAAACTTCCTTATTTCATCAACATTCGTCATTTTTAATCTCTAACATTTTCTCATTCTATATTAGAAAGAGAGTCGATATGTTTGTTCTTTGTCATTTGATGATGTAGTTATCCCCATGGGGATATTTACTGGTCATATTTTGAAATATCAGCATCTGCTCTGTGATCAAGCAAGAAATGAGACGTGAAAGTATCTGAATTATGTGACAGGAAATATACAGAATATAAAAGTAGACCTGCTGTGCTTGGAATAATTTCAAAGCATAGGATATCCATAAAGTGATGCCACTTTAAACCCAATATAGACTGGGTTTACTGTAATGTATGTTTCATATTTATATATATATATATATATATAAATATGCAACTTAGTCATGGAGGACCATAAGCCTCTTTGCCGTATTACTGTCCACCTCTCCTCGCTTACATCTCTAATCCCTACAGATGGAAAGCTGATATTGCCCTGTGACACACTCAATCCTATTAACTCTGCCTGTCCCATATTCACCTCTGGTCCGTCTCACACTCCTCGCTCCCCTGGAAGTGTGGCCGAGAACCCCTCTCCAAAACACTACAAGGACGAATTCTGGGATTTAAGTCTAGACAAAAGATTAGTACAGTTGGCACACTTATGGTATCGCATTTTTCTTGTCTGGTGAACTAGATTTTCTGAAGCACTATTTTGTGTCAAAGCGTGCTGTCACTTACAAGAAACCGTGTTTTCATTAGTCAACCATCTGACATCGATCCCTCTTCCCTACTTCAGGAAATAATAAAATGTTAAAAGTCTCTGATGCACCTTTTCCATGCGTTATCCAAGTGTTCACAGTGTGGCAAAGGAGCTCGGACCTGCAAGAAGACAATAAATCACCCAAAGAAACAGCCCCGAAGCTTCACCACGTTCCTTGAACACACCATCCTATGAAGACAGTATCCACTTGTAAAAAACAACTTTACCAAAGCAACTAAAACCATGAACCAACAACCAGTTGTGTCACTAAACGCCTCAGGAGGAGCTCTGCTTTTGAACCTCACACAGCTGGTGTTTGAGCACCGACAGCTCCTCCAGCTGTCCAACTACATACCGCCGGTGAGAGATGCTATAACTCTGCCGCGCAATGTGATCTATGTCCTAGTCGGGGTGGTTTTGGTAATAGTGGCCACATACGCCGTAGTGGGACATCTGATGAAAGATCTATTCCATGACCTAGCAGGTAACCCCCGGCTGGTGTCTCCTTCATATCACTCTCTCCAATCTGGTGTCTTTGAGTCCTTTTTCCTTCTTGAGCTCTTGGGCCAAGGCTGCATCCGTGGTTTGTCTTTGCCTTTTTCCCCTTTTGGGTGACCATGTTGTTTGATGACTCTCCTTCACATTAACCCTGAGGTTTGTGTGCAAAGGTCAACCTTCCCAACAGTTTCTTTGTTATACCATCAAGGTGATTGGCAAAAATGGATTCAAATTTGAGTGCTGCTAAAGTAACAAAGGGGTACTCTGCTGATTTTTGATTGCACTTCCACAAAGTTGGGAGGCCAACTATCCATAATTTTAGGCCTCAAAACACCGGATCCTCAGGCTCTATGACAAGTAAACTGAAGTTCATATGTAAAATTGGCGGAGTGCCCCTTTAAAAAACACACACTAAGAAGTCACAGACAATCGTTTACTTTCATTCTAACATGTTTTTCTCCTCACAGACTGGATTCTTGGCCCCAAACCAGTGGAGGATGATTCAGAGGAAGGGAGAGCAGAAATAGAAGAAGAGCGCCGACTGAGCATTTGCAGTAAGCTGATGGAGAGAGACGGGCTGCAGATGGAAAAGGACGGACTGCTGCCCGGTTTCTACCAGGGAGACGGAGGCTGCCATCGTCCATCCGTCCCTCCTCCACTGAGATGCTCCATCGCCGTATCATACCCCAGAGAAAAACGAATATCTATTCACAGTTTGACCTTCGCCTGCCCCGTGACCCCTTATGCCACTCCCCTTTGAGTTTCTACTTCAGCATTCAGCTTTGGTTGCTTATCTCATTTCAGTGCAGTGATCAGTGTTGCATCTTTGCTGTAGTGATGCATGATGCTCAGTCATTTTTGTTTTATATAAAATACATGTTGCTCAACAGTTACAGCTTGTACTAATTCTGCTGAGAAACAAAAGCTTATCTTGATTACTTATTGAAAATGTATGTAAACATGGCCCATTATGTCAGTCATTCCAAATATATGTGCACTATATCTTTGTTCGCTGCCCAAACCTTTTTTTTCTCATGCTAAAATGATTTAATTATGCACCACGTAAACTTCAAGATGTTGATGTGAGCTGTAAAAATACATTTCATTTAAAAAACTGACATTTCAATCCAAAGATTATATATGTATGTATGTGACTATATATGTTCCATGAAAATATCAAGAAAGCTTAGTCAAATTGCATGATGTATTGTCATTTCTGTGCATTTTCTTCACCAAACAGTCAAGCGGTCACAACCTGCATTTTACCGCTACGTCACACATGTTGCTGTAATGTATCGTGGAAGAAGAAACATGTCCGTTTGATCTGTTCTGGTGTTGGACTTCTCTGCAGGAAACAACTGAATAAAACAAGAGTGCTGTTATGTCTTGTCCTTGTCCTTTAATCCATCTTACCTTCCTCTAATACCTGGGCAGTGACCTTATTTATGTCAAGGATTACTTTACATGAGTCATAAATACTATTGGATAATGATGCAAATAGATAGATAGATAGATAGACAGACAGATAGATAGATAGATAGATAGATAGATAGATAGATAGACAGATAGATAGATAGATAGGCCTATATAGAATGATAAATAGATAGATGTGCATGCTTTTCTATATGCATCAGGTAAATTCTCATTAGGAAAACTGCTCGCAGCATCATTCCTCTGACCTTGACTACCTCAAGCTGCTGCAGCTAATCTAGTTTTCATCTGCGTAGCTCCACAAGGAAACAGATAGGGACAGAGAAACTAAATTAAAAAGGTGTCAGGGTGAAAGATGCAGCTGTACTTTTAATTGAAGTCGTACTTGCTTCGTGTTGCCAGGAGTGTGAAGACACCCAGTGAATCGGAGGACTGTTGCCTGCTGCTTTGCTGCGATATAGACGTTTTTATTCACGTTCTGCATGCAAAACCTTTGTTGAAAGTATAATGTATGTTCATTGTGTTACATCATGTGAAGCAATGAAGTATTTCCTCCTGATCCTTTTGCGCTTTGTGAGATGAGACCTTTGTGCCGGCTTCTTTTGATGCAGCGATGACTCTGCGATATTAAGTGGATTCCCAGGCTGACAGCAGCTTTGAAGACTCTCAGACAGCAACGGAGGTGATGGAGGACAACTTAAATGTTCGTTACAGGGAGGACGATGGGACGGTGTTGTTTGAGAGCTACATACCTCCCTCCCGGGATGCTATCCACCTGCCTACCTATGTCCTCTACCTGATCATGGCCATCTTTGTCGTGCTCGGTGTTCTTTACGCCATCATCGGTCACCTCATCAAGGACCTTGTTCATGATTTTGCAGGTGTGTTACTGTAGCCTACTGGTCCTTCCCTCCCTCTAAGATAGTCAAAGTGTCTGTTTCTGCTATAGAATCATCACTCACAGCTCTTCTCTTGCATCGACTCTGTCCCTCTTTCCCTCTCTTTCTGTTTTCTAGACTGGGTGCTCGGGGTGCAGCCTGAGGAAGTGGTGGTGAACTATTGCGAGGCCAAAGATAAGTTTGTGGCAGACTGGTGCCCAGAAACCTCCCCAGAACTAGAGGCGATGGCCCGGGCCGAGGAGAACAAGATGTTTGACAGGGACTTCGAGCAAACCCCGCCATCTGGATCATCTCTGCAGAACCCCGGGGGAGCAAGTCGGGTGTGATCTTTGAGAAGAGGACTTAGGAAAAGGAACATGACATCAGATGAGAGACTCGTTGTTAATGTAGCTGGATCTTCTGTATCTGGTGTGATCGTACTGAGATGACTGAGATGTGACGTGAATGGCTGTAATGAAGCTGTAATGGTGGAAATGTCTTGCGATAGACACAGGAGGTGTCTCTGGCTGGAGGCGCTGAATGCCTGAGTGCACAGTGGTCTCATGAGGACATCTAGTGTCTATTGGGGTCATTGCAGCGGATTTGCAGTAATACACAGGAACCACATTACAGATACAAGAAAAAGAGATTAAAAAATGACTAAATATGCCTTCATTTATGCTAAAGATTGTTTTAAAAGTTTAAGCTTGCATTGCTTTTTTGTGTGGAAATGACTGATAAGAATAAAAACCATGTCTCATGTGTAGTGCGTCTATGAAAGGTGTTAATGTAAAGTTAAGTGTATCAAGTGTAGCTATTGCAGAGAGCCTCATTTTAATAAACACAGGTGGAAACATGTTTTCAGTTCATTATTCATTTATATATTTATGTGTATACTGTACATTAAATGTACTCAGTAGTCAGATGCCCACATTGGTGTTATAAAACAAGACAACCAAAATTGTCAACACTAAAATGTTTAATATTGATTCAATAATTACATTAGAAAGGGTGGTGAAACATAATCTTTGGGGAGAAGTACGGTAGTTTTTGGATGCATAAAATAACAGCAGCCCAACTCACTGTCACACAAGTTATGAATTATAAAACAATACTGCTCTGAGGGTCTTCACATCAGCTACGAGTGTATTATTTGATCTGAATTCAGTTACATGCCCATATAAATGAAACAGCAAGGACATTTGGAGACGTACTGTGAACTGTGAAAGTATTACACAAAATACTAGAAGCAAGCAGTCTGGCAATACAATTGTGCAGTAGCAGGTCACAGTCGGGTGTATAATTGCAGCTCCAACTGCCTCGGCTGGATTCCCAATTAATGAATGAACCCTTTTAACCATGACAAGTATCTTATCCTGATTTTAACCAGTCTAAACCGAACCCTATTCTTAAAGGGTTGGTTCATCCAAATGAAGAAAAATTTAAAAAATATTAAGAATCTGAATGTACCTAGATATAGATATAATCAGAACGTCACTTTATATTAAATTATAGTACAAAGAGAAGTCATCAGGTCAAAGCTTGGGTTGTTAGAACTTGCCAGCACAAACACACATCTGAAGGAGTGTGGCACCACCCTCCAGGAGAGGGCGCCATACTAAAAATGTGCCCATAAACTACAAACCACCACGCCTGATACTGTCAACGCAGCCCCTCCAGGCTAATGTGAATGTGGTGGTTTTAGAGGTGACAACCAAATAGGCTTCCAATAAGAAGTTAGTGTGAAACAGAACTTCTTAGCTTTGATATTTCTGGACCTTTATCAGCTCAGAGGAATGATTCTGGTTCTGTTGCCTCCAACAAGAGCTGTACCCCCGCTCACATCCTCCTGCTGTGACTGACTGCTGAAGAGAACAATGACATGATCTTATTAACTTTGTCCCACCTAATCCCCTCAGCACCCCCGAGTCAATGACACTATCTACAATAAATAAACAATCAGCAGCTGCTGCAACCTGATAGAGATAACAGCTGAGTAGGATCTCACAGAACTTCACAGTGTTTGCATTTATATTTCACTGGGGAAAAGTCGGTAATTGGTCAAAATCATATCAACAGTTCTGTGCAAGAGCATGTTTTTAAGGCCTGTAAACAACTGTTTGTTATTCGGTCTCAGAAAGACTTTGATTGAAAACAAGTTTGTGGAAAAATCAAATACAGAGAATCGTTTTGAAGGATGCAGCCGATCCTCAGAGGGCACACTATTTGAAACAGTTTTCAAAGTATGTTGCAATCATTCTGTTAAAATGAGAAACTAGAGGCGAGATAATGGGAGTATATTGAAATGCAACCTTCGGCTCTCTGTTTGCAGTTAAAACATGGTTGTGGTACTTTTAATTTGGAAAATGCAGCTGTCTTCAGTCAAATCAGGAAATGTTCAGTTTATTATTTTTGAAGGATCCTTAGAAAGCGTTTTCACTTGCGAAGCAGAATATTGCTCCTCTCGGTTTATAGTGGTGGGCTGGTTGAACAGCAGGGGCTCTGCTCTGTGGGATGGGGGCTCTGTGACATCCCTGCTTTCATTTCTCAGGGCGCGCGCACCCCCCCCCGCCCCCCCAGACCCGAGCGGTGTGCCGATGCTGGACCGCGCTCATCGACATGTTCCCGTGTGTGGTTGTATGTTCTCTATTCGATAATGGACGAGTGATTTGAAGGCAGCGGCTCACCGGCATGGATGCCCGTTGACTGAAGGAACAGCCTCTATGGATTGGAGCTCATCGCCGCCGGAGCAAATCTGGGGAGAGTCTGAAAGGTGAGGAGGCATTTTTAGCCGATTGTGTGTGTGGGGGAGACACCGCAGCGGAAGTCCATATTGCTCAATGTGTATTTTAACAAAACGCGACCCGGGTTTACAACCTGCGTTGGAATTAAAATCCTCTTTCGGTTGTAATGCCGTTATTTTCTATCAAATGTTTTCAGTCTTCTGTCATAAAGCATCCGTACATCCTGCACTAAAGGCCTGGCTGTATCACACACAGCAGCATCTGCATGCTTTATGGATCGGTGGATATTGCTATTGAGGCCACTGGCGATATACATTTAAACTTTGATGCCACATTGTCTGTATTTCCCCCCAAATGCATTGGTAATATAGTTTTCTGATGAAATATAAGGACAAGGACGCGCTTCTGGAGGGTAATTATCGCATACTTTGCACAAATGATTGCCTTGCAATACAGTAGCACATATTTAAAGGGCCCAAATGTGCTTTTGGGCAATCGGCAAGGCAAGGCAAGTTTATTTGTATATAGCACATTTCAACAACAAGGTAATTCAAAGTGCTTCACATAAAACCATTAAAAGCATCAAAACATAAGGCAAAGGAAAAGGAGATTTAAAAACAATTAAGAACATTCATTAAAACATTAAAAAACAGTGCAAGAAATAAAATGCAGTAGTAAAATGCAGAAATGCAGGAAATTGATTGATATATGAATTGAATGTGGTTCAATTAAAGGCAGCAGCAAACAGAAAAGTCTTCAATCTTGATTTAAATGAGCTGAGGGTCTCAGCAGACCTGCAGCTTTAATAGGGCCTGGGATACACCAGGCCCAGAAGTAATACATAAGATTATAAAATGAATTTATATACTCAGGTGCTGAGGTAGCACGACAGAATGACTCATTGAATGACTTTCAATAATCACAACCTGCATCAAATACAGTATAAGAGTCAGCCTAGAGGTTTTTATCTTTAGAGGTTTTTATCTTTCTCATGTCGATCATGTTTTATGTGGCATTGTCTGGTGTTATTTATCCTTTGTAATATGTTTTTGTCTGCTGTGTACTGTGTTGTTGTGTACTGTGGACTGTGTCGTCTGTATGAGTTTTTGGGTGGCAAAAGAGTTTCCCCACTGGGGATTAATAAAGTTTTCTAATCTAATCGAATCTAATCTACTATTCATTCAGACTAAGTGATTGCAGTCCCTCCAGTTCAAGTTCTCCATGGGCTCTGTGGTATTGTATGTAGGTTACTGCATCACCAAATCCCTCCCACATACAGGAGACTCACAATTACTATAAATGGACCATCCCACTGATATTTGCACAGTCCAAGCAGTAGGCTTACAGTAAAAAAGTAGTGATGTTGATACAATGACGCAGCATGAAGACTATTTATCCACAGGGTGAACTCGTAAACCATCAGCATGCACCAACTGTCTGTACATTTTCTGATGGAGCAGCTGTCAGAGGAATGTACACACCGAGACTGGAAGGGGGAGCAATGGACTTAGAGATATGCAGTCCTGTTTAAACAGTGGTAATGCTACTGTGGCTGTTTTCAGTGCTTTTGGTTGTTAGACAGCAGGTAGGCTTGAGAGGCTCGATTGAACTTTAACCCTCGGTGGCTCCTCCTATCCCTCCTCTCCCCTGCTGGGACTCCCTGATGACCCCCAATTCCCTAAAGAGGTGCAAATGAGATCATGCTGTTTAGTGAGAGGATTTAGTGCCTTTTACAACGCTTATTGTGTCTGATATTCACACCTCTACAAATGTTGTGATGGATATGCTGCTGTTGTATTTTTTATTTTGCCGGTTTATTTCTCTCTCTCTCTCTCTCTCATGTGTAGTGTGTGCTACCTTTTTGTGTTTCTCTGGACAGTGCTGTGAAAGAGCAGACTTCATCCAAGATCCCAGGTCACATGACAGGTACATAGCTCTCATTTTAAAATAGCTCGTAGGCTTGTGTAAAAATCATTTCCACGATTCCAGAATTACTGGCGATTCAAGGAATTTTGTCCCTCTGCTTAGATTTGTGCAGTGATGAAACAGACAACTCTCCTCCTCTTCAGCTCCACACACTCAGGGAGTTTGAACAGGTAAGAGTCTTGATTTGTAATTGTCGATGAGCTTGATGTGCGTGAGTGTCCTTCAGCACACTGACCAATACTCTAGTAGTGAGTTAGAACAATGGAAATAGGCTCTCCAGTGCCATCTTGTGGCTTCTCGTCTTCCTATATAAGAAGCAATGAGCTGATTTGGCTTGCTTTGATGCAGTGTTCTCGCTATGGGATCAGATCACTAAATGTTGAGAATGTATGTGTTATAAATCCATGCTTATATCCAAACTCTCTGCAACATGTTATTAAACTACTGTACAGAAAAGGAGAACACCTGCAGCTGATATCTGATGGAAAACACCCTGAAGTCTCCTGGTGGTGAAAGTCCGCCTCTGGGTACAGCATGGCCCACTTAAGGATTTCTCGAATATTAATTATTAATTATATTAACACTAATCTATATTAAATATCCCTTTTGGCAGCAAGGTGTTGTACTATGGTGTACTAAGCATGCTTGATTTCAAACTCCTTTGTTTTGGAGCTTTAAAACTCCAGAGTAGGGAAGATACTAGACGTAAACGTAGAAAAAGATATGCGTTTCAAATTGGAAACGTAGTGTTGTGGATGTAGCCTATAGGTATGAGTTAGAGCCAGGAGACGGTCAGCTAGCTTAAGACTGGAAACAGGGGGAGACAGTGAGCCTGTGAATCGTACAGTTAGGCTCCAACACAGATACTGTTGTAACTTCTTGGAGAGAACAAAATACTTTATCGAGAAACAACAGAAGCCTCTCAATCAATACAGTGTTACATTGATTCCAAGTCAACACACTTTTACTTCAATACACACCAGACGCATACCAGATCAGAATAAAACGCAAGCCAGCACTAAAACGGTCACTGAAAAGTCACCACCAGTGATAGTCCTTTCATGTTATTTTGGAGGTGCGGCTGAGCCTCATAAAACGGGAGGTGTCACCAACTAGTCACGGAAGCTGAAGTTACTTTATAAAACTACTCAGAGCTGCAGATTCTTGGATGTGTCACATTCACAATGAAATAAACACATACTGCACACACATATTGACACACATTCACTCCCACGTGTTTTTCTTTGATGGAGAGCTGAAAAGTGAGTGTGTGTGAGTTGTGTCATGTGTGGAGTTTAAAAACACACAGTGTGTACATGATGTCATCCCTCATGTTGGGCGGAGACTCCGCATGGCGCCTGTCCTATCTTTGCTATCTTTGCTCAGAATTATTTATCAACAGCACGTAATGTGAAGTAAAGGTTCACTCGATGAATGAAGCAAGAACTAATAATGACGTCATTGCATGTGCTGGTAACATGTTTCAGTTACTTCATTGTTGATGCTCTTTGCACTGGGAATTTGTCTTGAAGCTTGATTTTACTTGAGCTTGTATTATGAGAGCAAAAAGAGTAAGTGGAGCGTGTCGTCCTTTCTGTTATTTTACTTCTGTTCACTCATCTCTCTGTGGGACATTCAAGGATTCACCGCTGGGTGAGATGCAGGACACCTCCCTATTAATAGCACTGTGGCTCACAGCTCCCAGGTCTCCGATTTCATCCAACTTCTTCCCGATAAGTCCCATCAGTCACACTACCTTCGCATGCTGGTTAACCTTTGTCAGGGCAGTTTCTGAATTTAACATAACTGTTCAACTATCACAGTCAAATTATAGAAAGTTGCATGTTCTCTCAAAGGTGGGATGATGTTGACTCATCCCCTTCAATAACGTTCATACTCTCAGTGTGGCCAATAGGGGGCACCAAAACACCAAACCATGCCGTCAGCCATGACATGATGTATACCACTCATGAAGTTGTTTTGGCTAACTCTAGTTTCACATCCAACAGACACAAAGAAACCTCAGCATTCACTCGTGTTTCTTGACACCAAAATGACTGTAACGTTAAGTCCAATCTTTACTGTCCTTTTAGCTCTGTTTTGGTCTCCACCAACGCCTGAGAAAAATATCTCGGCATTTAGCTCACTAGTCTGTGCAGCAGTCGGTTTATCAGATCCTTTTCTTTCTCTGAAATGGTTGCCTGCAACTGCTAGAAACTCAATTTATTGAGACTGGTGAGACTGAACCATAAAGTAAATAACTATACTGCCGAAACTATTAACTATAATTGACCAACTAAAATAGATGAAAAAAGCTCTGCAGAGCTGCTTAGTTGGGTCATCACTAAGAGCAATCGCCCTTTCACATGGACTTTGTCATTTGACTCATTGTTAATCTTTATGTAGAAAATATTGATTCATGTAACTATAGGACTGTAATACTATGAGTCTGTATCCTCTTTACATTGAGGCATTGTCAATACTCTCAGCCAGACATGCTACATATTCTTATTTTATGAAAAGATAAGATGAACTTCACTTAATAAGTACTGTACTTAAGTACAATTTGGAGATACTTCCACTTTACTTTAGTAATTATCTTTTAAATTTTTTTATGCATTTACAAAAATATTTCACATTTTTCTGTACTACATTTATTTGACAGCTGTAGAAAGGCTTCGAGTTACTTTTAAGATCAAGGTATACAAACCATATGATCAGTTTTTCAGAAAAGATGCATCGTTATATTGTACATTAAACTAAATTATATAGTTAAAATGACTTTAACCAACCACATAAAATGATTAATATTGTATCTGTAATAATCCAATCATAAAATATTACACAGGTTCTATATATTTTTGATACTTAAAGTACATGTTGCTGTACTTTTACGTTTACTGTACTTTTACTTGTTACATTAGGTTATTAAGTAAAATGTATTCAGAAAACCCATCATTTTGGATGTGAGGGCGACTAAACCTGCTCTAGGATACTAAATATGTTTGACCCAGTTGGAGTTCAGAGGGTTGAAGCAGCAAGAACATATACACCTACACACATCTATTAGTTAGACAAAAAGAGATGAAGTAGTTTGCTCAAAGTGGTGTGTAATTGTATAGTGTCTTCCAAAGAAACACTTCGTTAATCAAGTGTTTTTTGAGCCACTCTGAATGTGTTAAAGTATTAACCTTGCAAAATAGCAAAATAAAACAGATATTGAGATTGTCACTTCAGTAGAGACTAAATGAAGGCAATTGTGATTATATAACATTCTGGCTGCTGTGGACAGAGTTTCAGCTATTCTCTCAATGTGGATCAACCTCCACTCACTCAAACATATGTTATAAACAGTTCGGGAAGTGGTTAAAGTGGAAAAACCAAAAGGCGGCAGATAAAATAATAAAGGACAAAAAGGACACAAATCTGACACGCTCTCTTCTCTTCGTGTCCCTGTTTGTGTCTCCTGTTTTGCAGAGGGGTGAGATTTCCCTTCATATCACAACTGCTTGTGAGCCCCGCACCTCTTACCTCCCCTCCCCCTTCTCCCCCTCCACCCATCTCCCCTGGCAGACTGGGATTCCAGGGATGTCTCATCCTGTAAAATAAGCTCCTGTCCCGTCCCATAGCAGACCAGAACACACTATGGAGCTGACATGGCTACATCGCTGAGCGGCCGGACTGCAGAGTCGCCCTCTGCACTGCAAACACCCCGATAGACTCTAGCGTGTGTGTGTGTGTGTGTGTGAATGTGTCAGTCTTAGTGTGTGTTTGTGATGGTATCCCAATGGCCTGTTAGAGGCTAGGACACCACTTTGTAAATAATTGGATTATTTTGACATGATGCTCTTTTGGAGAAGGAGGTAGCATGTCTAACGGTTACCGGACTCTAACAGATGGACATGCCATGACAGTCGCAGTCCTCTGAAATGGACTCCCTATTCCCCCATGATACGGATAGGTCGAAGACGACTGTTCATTTCTGACCCATAACGGACGTGTCAAGCCGCGTCGGTGCTCTTTGACGGCCATGTCTAACGGTTACCGTACTTTGTCACAGCACCTGAATGACTTGAAGAGGGAGAACTTCAGCCTCAAGCTCCGGATCTACTTCCTGGAGGAGAGGATACAGCAGAAGTACGAGGAGAGCAGTGAGGATGTCTATCGTACGGTGAGTAGGGCACCTCTCGTCGAGCATGAGGAAATGACTAATGATGAATGGGACTACAAGGGGTGTGGGGAGATGTTGTGAAGGGGCCAAGGGTCACTTCACTACCAACAATATGATCAAAAATCATTCATTTTGCTTTGTGGAGGGATTTGACACTGAGAAGGTCATCAAAATAATCAATTTGTGCCTTATGTCATAGAAAATGATTGTTATCATGACTGTATACAGGTGTGTTGTCCTGAAGAGTTGCTTTACAGAGACACTTCCACTGTTTGTTGACCCAGCTGTCGCACTGATGTGGTTGAAGTGATGGGCCATGTGTTTGTTTTACCAAGTATATGTTTTTAAATATGGCTGACCTGTGAGGACATTAACGAGCTCTGGAACTAATATTTGTGTGTGTACTTCACCTATCTGTCCAGCAAGACCTCTGTTTTGAGACCCTGTGACATCTGTGAACTTGTAATGGAATGTCAGGCTTTGATGACAATTGTTTTGTTAAAGTTTATCATGGCGGCATGTGTGTGAGCCGTGAGCAGGATATTGATCCTCTTCCTTTTTTGGTCCAGACCAAAATGTGTCGTAACACCAAGTTGTTACTCAAACGGTAGTACCACAGCAGTCTCTGGTCTCATTTTACCTTATTTGGATAATTTTGTAATACATTGTACTAAATGACATGTACAGGTGTGTGTTTGGAACAAAGAGAGCACGAGTTGGATTTGGGATAAGGAGAGGAGAAGCTGGATCGAAGCATCCTTGCGTTTGTCAAATACTTCCTGATTTACATTTTAAAATGTCAACTCTAAATTGTGGCCTGCTTTTATTCCTTGCTACACTAACGATGACAGGCCAAGGCAGCGGCTGATGCACATTGTGTAAATGTTGGATTTGAATTAGAAAAGGGTCGAAAAGGACAGTGCTGTACAGATCCGAAAGCCTAGTTACTCTTTAATCAATCGGTAAGAATAAAACAGTATCAACAATCCCTTCCTTCACTACTACAAGTTTGTTTTTATGTGAGTGTGAAAGTTCATTCTTTATCCTGGTAATAATAGTCTAACAAAAGTAATGAAAGACAGCAACACCCCCTGAAAATCTGGTTGTTGCTTACCTCCAGGAACTCCTCAACCTGATGCAGTGAACGTGTGGCTCTTACCATCTTTTATTTCAATCTGCAAACTCTATGCTTTTATATCCACATATAAATCTGTGCATTGAAAGAGCTTATGGTCCAAATACAACGGTTGAACAATGTTGCCTCGAAGAAACAACAAACTGTTGGGAATTTTAATGTCTTACCTCGATATCCATGTTGAAAAATGATTTACCTTTGGAAATGTAATCAGGTACACACATTATTCCGTAGTTTACTCGGTGAAGGTCTGTGTATATCTGTTCACTTTGCCCCTGCTCTTAATAATGTGTCCTGTACTGTAGAATGTCACAATGGACCAGAATGCAACAGTTCCATCTGTGGAACTGCAGAGCATTCTATATCCATATACACACACACACACACACACGCGCATTAATATGCATTAACTCAAACATTTTGTGACCTGCAGATGCTATAAGTTTGTATTTATTGATAATTTGAATCGCTAAACTGCACCAAAATAGACATTCATTTTGAGTCTGTCAATACAAGTGTTTGCTACCATCGTCTCTTGCGTCTCTTACCATTTCGATATTTTTAAATATTAGCATTTGAAGCAAAACTTGGGTATTTTATGCACTTATACTCAAACTCCATTGCTACAGTGATTGTGTAAATCTCAGCTGTATTCACTGATACACACTCGTCAGAACAGACTGTGACACATTCTGCTTATTGTGTTATTCAAATATTAACATTGGCTACAGAATCTTAAGTTTTCATCAACTGCTGTAGCCGGGGGTTTGTTTCCTCCCCTGCAGACAGAATAGAAGCATTACAAAATTCATTTTTATTCTTGTGCTGTGTTTATACTTGCCCATGGGGGGTTTATTTGAAAAGCAGCTTCCGTGGTCAAATTTGAAGTATCGATTTACAGGAAGAAAAAACCTACAATCAAGAGGTCAAAAATGAATAATTTTTAGTCCCAAAAATGGTGACTTTTTTTTCATTCATCTTCCTGTGTGTGCGTCATATATATGCATGTGCCAATATCTGTATAGGCCTCTGCACTCTGTTTGTCTCGGGGTGTGCGTCGATCTGAGCCACTCTGTGCGTGCAAAGTGTGCGTCTACAACAAGGTGACCCGGCTCAGCTGTTGTCTGTTTACACAAGCCAGTCGGCATTTAAAACTTGCCTCTGCAATCATCAACAGCTCTTTGAGAAAAAAGCTAAATGGCGGTTTGATCCAGTCAAACAAGACCTGAGCGTCCTGCAACTTATCCTCCACAATTACTGCATACCAGCAGTGATTGAGTAAACTGATCCCACGTCATCTGAAGGGATTTTAATCCTCGCGCTTCACAATCTCTCACTCTGTGCAGCTGAAGGATGATCACTGTTTTATTGGAGACTAAATCTTTGTTCCATAGCTGTTATCTGACCTGAGCTGCCCATTGCTCTGTTGGTTGAGTGTCATGTCAGTGTCAGTGTTCCCATCCTCCAAAGCGTTTCAGTGTAATACAGTTCAGATGAGGTGTGTTGGTCCTGGGCACATACTGATCTCTCTCCGAGCTCCAGAGACTCTATTTATAGAGCAGGCTTGAGTGCAATGATTTATTTATCACATGCATCCATGAGTGTCCATGTGACAAAAATCATAACGTGTTTTTTTTAAAGGATTTAAATTCAGTCGTGCCATGCAGTTCATTTTTTGATTGATCGAGAGAAAGTTAATCATCAGCTATTTTGAGAATAACTAATCATTCATTTTTTCTAACAACAATGCCAAAGATTCCCTACTTCCAGCTTCTCCGTTGAAAAGGATTTGCTGCTTTTTCTCTGTCTTATGGGATTGTAAATTGAATATCTTTGGATTCAGATTTTTCAGTGTTTCGTAGCATATTTCACTGTTTTCATTCATGTAAATAAACTGATGCTACCAGAGCATGAATGGTTTAGTATGGTATATGCAAAATAAGCAGCAGCATCAACAGACGAACTGAGAGTAAACATCTGATCAGTCACAATGGTGCAGGTGTTTGGTTTATGAGTAACTCCTGTGAGTGTTTTGAAGTGCAGCCGTATCCCTCCTCTTGCACAGTTTGGTTATTAGGGGATCTGTTGCTGGGGGCCGGTAGGCCAGGAGGGGCCATAATAGCAGCTGGTGCACTGTGATGAGTGTCTATATATATAGAGCTGTTTCCAAGAGAGAAAATGTCTCTCTTACTGTCAGCAAAGTTGTTGACACACACACACCCGCACAAACACACACACACACACACACACACACACACACACACACACACACACACACACACACACACACACACGTGTTCCTGTGGCTTGTGAGTGACATTCATTGATTGTCGGAGCATTTAGGTGAATCATTTACCGTCATTAGCTGTGGAGAGCACATGGCCGGTCATGTGTTTCATAAGTTAGTTGCTGCTGCATTACTTGACTGCACAGTTGAGTTCTTGACAGATGAATTAGTCCAAAGAAAATGAATTATAAACATGAGCTTTGTGTCTATGTCCTTAAAGAGCCTTACATAAACCTGAGGAAATATATGTGCAAGGCTTTAAAACGTTAAACAAATGTTAAACATTGAATAGTTATTAGAGTTATTGTTATTTAATAAGTCAAATACATAGCTTTTCAAATTTTCTAAACACAACCTCATGTCCCTTAGAATTCATTTCTGCTGTCCTTTTTTCTGAGTGCACATGTATAGTTTTACGAATTTAATTAAATGTACGATAATATTAAGACACAAAATGTAACTTTAAAGTAACCTAAACGGGTATTTGTAACTTTGTGATTTGACGTGACCAGTTTATGTGTATTGTGAGTGTATGTGTAGTATGTGCGTGTTGATCACTCAATGTTTATGAGTCGGCTTCAGGCTGTGAGTGTTGGTGCACATGTAGCCCGGCTCTCTGTGAGTGTTAAGGACATGAAGCTCTCTGGCAGGGAGAGGGGAACAACAGGCTTGGACATGCTTTGACATATACCAAAACGTTTCTAAGACAAAAAGAGAAAGAGAAAGAACAAGGGAGGACAGGAGAGACAGACACAGGGGCCGAGACTCAGATAAGTCAAGATGACCGACAAGAGATAGTGGACCATCTGTTGGGATGAACACGAGCCAAGCTGGAGTGATAAAACCAGCTATCAGATGAGTCCAGCAGACAGACAGACGAATAAACTGTCCTCTTGCGGCTCTCTAAGGTCAGAACGTTAAGAATGAGCCCCACCAATCCTGCTGTTTGAATCCTCTGTCCCCCAGTGTAAGAGCCCGGATTGGCTCGAAAATGTCCCATGTGGAGCCCTGCAGGTAAACAAACTGTTTCGCCTTTGGCCCCCGAAGGTGAAAATCTGAGCTCCCCTGAATTCACCAGCTCTAAATATACCAGCCATGACAGCACGGTCACATGTTCTGTACTGAGCCTGAGTCACACAGAGACAGAGAGGCTCGTTTGTGATGAAGAGATGTAAGAAACAAGAGGAAAAGTACTCTACATGTGAGGGAGGGAAGACAACTTTACATACAGACAAACCCAGTGAATATAAAAACAATGAAAGACATCGTGTCAAACATATTAAAACCTTTTTTTAAATACAGAATCTGTAACTGAACCTCAGATATACAGAACACACCCTACACAAAGTTATGAGATCTTTTTTATTGATGATGACTCAGGTGTGCGACGTATCTCCAAAATATATTGTAACTTGGTTTTCTTTATGCAATTGTATGAAATTACAGAATGTATAAATAAATCAGTTTCATCTGTTTTGCCAGTATTGTATTAGGCTTCTTGATCACTTTAACAGGAATATTATAGTAATTGGCCACTATCATTGATACGACAGTATAATTACAAATTGTCATTTATCTGGTGCACGATTAAACGCTGATGTTGGAGGAGATGTTTGATGATGTGGAATGACTCATGACCAGTGACTGACCTTCTACTACTTTCATCTGTTGCAGAACATCGAGCTGAAGGTGGAAGTAGAGAGCTTGAAGCAGGAGCTCCAGGAGAAACAGCAGCTTTTGGATAAAGCACTGTAAGACTTCCATTTTTTTTATCATGATTATTTATCAATGTGCAACCCTAACCTTAAATAAACTCAGATTATACAGTTTGTAAGTGTGAATGTTGGTGTCAAAACAACTAATTATCTAAAGATACAGAGCACCAAAGAAAACTTAACTGATAAGTCAAAAGACTATCTTTGAAAAATGTAACACTGTCTAGCTTTATTCAGAGAGCCTTCATCAATAGTCTGTGTAGCATTATGGGATCCAAAGTTTCATGTTTTCTTCGGTCACATGTACTTTGATGAATACGGTACATAGTGCGTACTGGTGGGCAGATACACAAGTTGCTACAACGCCTACAAACTTGTTTTACTTTTAGGCTTTGATAACAAAGATGAATCCTCTATAATACTGTGTGTAAGATGTGTTGGTGTGTGTGTGTGTGTGTGTGTGTGTGTGTGTGTGTGTGTGTGTGTGTGTGTGTGTGTGTGTGTGTGTGTGTGTATGTGCACTTCCATCTATGGGTATTGGCTCCATGGTCCTGTCCTAACTGTGGCAACACCTCATATCTCCAACAGCTCATATGTCATGCAGCAGCTGAAAGAGATAACACACACACACACACACACACACACACACACACACACACATTAAGGACACACATAAGCCTTCATGGACAGACAAATGAGACCCACAATTTAAACCCCTAACATGTTACAAAAGTCTTGTTTAAGATTATCGTCGACAGGCTGTAACAACTGCTGTTGATCTAAATGTGACACGATAATGAGGAAGACTGCCCTTTAACCAGGGGACTCATCAGAATTGTCTCAGGTGATTATATGTATACCGGTAGTCCCTTTTTATCCTGTTGATTCCCTTAAAACTCACGTCCTCCTCTACCTGCTGGGCTTCTATTATAGCTCCAGGATTTGAACCTGCTGCTGGAGTTTGGTTGATTCCATGTGCAATGTAGCCCAGGGTGGTGGTCTTTCTGGGTTGGGTCGTTTCAGTCATCATTCTGTATGTCTTACTTTTCACAGCCGTCGGCCTGCGTTACTGCTGAAATTGACCGAGATCGTGGTTGTTGACCTTTAAATAGGTATAGTTCATCATTGTTGGTGCTCTTGGAAAGGACTAAGTGGTTTGTATTACTGGTCTCTGTTGTTGTTGCCGTTGTCGCTCCCTCACTTCACATTCTGTTGTGTTGTTACAGTCTGACCAACGCTTCGTGCCTGAGCTTCTCATTCTTAAGCACAGTCTTATCTGACAGTGTCTTGAGTCCCATGAACTTGAAGCTTCACATTATTTCTCGGTAGTGTTGTAAGTTGTCATCCAGTTGTTTGTATTGTTGACAGACCAAGATTACTGACATCTCGCAGAAAGGCTTAGCATGAAGGTCTTGTCCACTACACATAAAGGACACTTGTCCACGAGACAGAGATTTGCATTACTCATACTGGTTGAAAATATCCCAGCTATTTGAGCTGTTGCATGCGGTGGACAGAGCTAAAAACGTACGTAGAGAGGGTCCAGGGCAGGACTCATGGCGACATTGTGGCGTGTGCCATTCTGGGAGCAGAAATTCTGGGATGGCGTCGTTGACTGACTAAGTGATATAGACAGATGCTCGCACAGGAGGAGTGAGGAGAACACTTACGTCGTGAACCGGGAATGCAAAGAAACAGGATGAGTGTGAGAAATGTCTCATTTCAGAAAGTTTAGAATGTTCATATGTATTATGTAGCTTTCACAGTGTGTATCAATTGAGTTGGACACCACTTACAAAAGGAAAAAGGACTTGAATTGCATCATATGATGTATGTTTTTAACCACATACAGATTGTGTGAACGCCACTAACCATGACAACAAAAGCCTACACCATGTGGAAAAGGTGTTGGGTCTCCCATGAGCACCGTAGACAGGAGAGTGATGACATCCTTGTGTCTTGGCTCTGCATCACGTTCTAATGCTGACGCCACTGGCTACATTAGTGTGTGCATTCAAACTGAGCTGATTTGGGCTGTAGTCATTGCGATACCTGTGATCAACTCTGACTTGCCGTTTTCCTTGTTGAACAGCATAACAGCAGAGAGCTTGACCAATCACAATGAGGCCGAGCTGCAGAGACGGTGTCGGGAGAGACAGCAGGAAATCGACCACATGGAGCAAGTGCTTGAGACTAAGATTCAGCTCCTGCAGGAGGTTTGTCTGCTCACACTCCTCTGCTGGTTGAACTGACACACAGCGGCATCAGGTTTACAAATCCTAACTGTGTGTGTGTATGTTTTTTTAGGAGGCCCAGCTAGTACGCAGCGAGGCTGAGCGGATGGTCTCGCTGGCTGGATCGCACTCCCACGCCTCCCTCCTCTCTCTAGACACCCCCATGGAGGACACCACAGAGGACGAGAGGCCTCCCAGCAACCTGTTCCCATCCAACACCAACAAAGACAGGTGCAAACCACTAAGAAATCTCCACAACCACAACTACTATCAAACCAAATCCAAGCTCCCTGTCTCACTGGCGTTTCCTCTGTCTGCGTTCAGGTTAATAGAGGAGCTGACTAAAGATCTTTGCTCCAAGGAGGCGCTCATCACAGAGCTGAGTGGAGAGAAGACGACGCTCACGCTCAGGGTGGGAGAGCTGGAGGGACAAGTTCAGGAACTGTCTTCATCTCTGCTGCAGAAGGACAAGGATGTGGACGTATGTAGACATTGTATTCCTATTATAAATGACGCCTAACATCAAAAAAACCTCTTTGGAGTCTTAGCAAATGGATATCCAGACAAGAAAGTGTTGGATCCCTTCAGTAAATCTGTTTCTACCAGCTCGTCATCCCTAGAGTATATCATTCAAACCCTGCATGGTGTTTACAAGACTTCTAATATTACTGCATTCCTCTGGACCACCATGTCTCCTCTGGCCAAACTTCTATTCTAGAAAGCAGCATATGTGACATTCCCAAACCTTATTTTAACAGCTATTCATGAAGGTCACAAGAACTATTTGCACGCACAAACTGCTACTCAGACAAAAGTCACACTGCAGGGGAACATTGTAAGATAAGATAAACCTGCATTGACCGCAGCGGGTGAAATTCAGACTTTTTGTGTTCACGTATTCTCCCATGAAGTATGTATGTAGAAAAAAAAGATTCTGTGATGGTTCATTCGTTTCCTTTCCTGTTTCCTCATGTGTTTCCTTAATCTTAAAATGTATTGTAATGTTAATTATTTTAATTCTCAGATTAGTACATACAGTAAGTTAATAGTCTGTCTCCATTGTTACAGTTTTATCAGGAGGAACTTAGTCGAGAGAGGCTGCGCATCGAACAGGAGATGCAGGTATGTGGAGCTCTGTATCTTTATGGTTCATTAGTCTTCACATGTTATTATAGAGTTCTCCACTTGGTGTCAGAGCAGCGTCACAGTTCTCTCTTGATGTCAGACGGACTCCGCCTCCTTATGGAGGGGTGAAACATTGCATTTTCACACAGGAGCTGACGACTGCAGATAGAATGGACACATATTTGAACAATTTGTACATTTTTACAAAAGTATTTAAGATAGAGGGAGATCAGACCATTTGCAATACAACCAGTACGTTCGAGGTTGTGGTACAAAACCAACAAACTGTACCAACGTTTCAATATGTTTTCTCTCATTTTTCCCATTAAGAAAAGAGCAGTATGACTGTCTAATATGCCGAATAAAATCAATACAACTACTCTCTGTAATACAATGGCACAGCAAAAAGTATCAAGTGAAACATCCTGTGGTGAGCTGGAACTTTGCTCATCTTTGTGCAATCCAACCCTGAATGTTTCATCATCGGCAGTGGTCAACAACACAGATATGATGGTGAAATTTCCTCTAAAACGAGCAAACAGTTAGTCTTAGTATTCTCGTGCTGCAATGGAGCACTATGCGAGACTGCTCGTGAAATATCTTACAGAGGGTTTATCTCATCACACAAAGTGCCAAATCTCATTACATTTACAGGCTTTAGCTGCACTGACATCCCCAAGGACACGTTTCTGTCCTGATGTCTCATTAAACTACGAATGGAGGGGGAACATTATGTGAGCTCCCTTTAGTAGTCTTTGCCATCAATTTGCACTTCCTATAATCAATAATCATAACCACAGTCTGCTTTATTATTCACCGTTCTTGTGCTGTGCAGTGTTGCTTCGTGTTATTTTGCCCTGAATGCGTCACAGTATTTGTTGAAAACATTTTTGTTGTTGGGTGGGACGTTTTAACTTGTAAATCAGTTGTGAATGAAAGATGCAAATGTACCCACCCGGCAGGTTCTCTGCTCAGATTGTGTGAGTGTTCGTGCGCACGACAAAATTAACCAAAACGTGTAGTATGTTCAGTAATAGACGACAACACTGTATGTGCAAAACATTTAGTCACTCAGGGAACAGTGGGGTAGTGTCTTAGAGTGTGACTAGTAATGTACATATGATGTGCAACATATTGAGTGTTTATAAGAAAGGACATCGTCTTAATATGAGCACAACAAGGAGAGCTGAATCTGAACTAACATTGTGTTGTTGGTTTTGGGATCACTGCAGAGGACATTTGCAAAGGGAGGTTACAGTTATTTGTTGGTTGTGCGTATGTGCACACGAATGAGACAGCATATAGAATTCAAGAAAATGTACAACACAATGATTCCATATTATCCAATACAACCATGAGACATATTTTTCATTTTAAGAATTTAAGGGAAAACCGTTGCAGGTAAAATACAGCTAAAACAAAAATGAGTTGCCATATGTTGTAGCTTTCTACTGCAAGTCAATTATTCTATGTGGCCCACAAATATATTATTAGCAATTTGTGTTCTGCAGCAGTGACAGAAACAGCGACATTCACATCTACTCACAGAAATCATGTGAGGATCAGTAACTGGGGTCGTGTGTGTGCGTGTGTGTGTGTGTGTACACATTCTCATGAGGCGCCTTCTTTCATATGTGCGTGTGTGCATACAGGTTGTGCTGGTTAGCAGTTTAGCGGGTCTGGTTTCAGCCGGGTTGTCGATGGGTCAGGTTGACCTTTGAGTGCTCAGCGCTCCCAAGGCCGATATCAAGTTGTGTAGTTTCCTACAGACACTCGCAATAAGAGCTCCTAATTAGTTCCCCAGACACCACGGCCATTTCGATTAAATCTATGTCTGGCGAGAGAGAAAGAGCCAGGAAAGAAATATCATCTGAAACCTATTCAGACAATTATTTCCAGGGTTTCCTTTTTAAGAATAATTTGTAGTAAGTGGTACACTGTAAACAACTATAATCCTTTATAAATTTGCTTGTATTCAATTACATAGGACATCTGATCAAAAAGAAGAAATATCATATATCCAGTGTTATTATTCTGCTGCATTCTTCTCTCATGTGTTGTTGGCTGTCTGCAGCCTCAATGCAAATTCTAACACATTTTTGGGATTTTGCACTGCATATCTACCAGGAAGTCACAGCGTGACAGCATGACCATCTGTTTGTGCCCCCTAGGGAAAACAAAAATTGTGGTCATGGCTGTGACGCACAGTGAAATGCATGAGAAAAGACCTAGTTGTTTGACCATCACAGTCAAATCATTGTTGAAATATCTGCTCCATGACAACAATAAGTAAAAATAATATTAACATTGAGGCAATAGCATGTATTGACATAAGGTAGCTACGCTGTCGGATGAGGGCTCTATTAAAAGACCAAAGTCACCAAACCAGTATGATTATGATTATACCACAGGATTTAGTGAGCTCAATGATATGCTAGCTAGCAGCATTGCTTCTTGGTGATGCCTTTTAATGATGTCAAGGGCCCAAATAAGCGCAATCCACTGTTGTGTCTTAAAAATGCCTCATTCCACTACTATTGATTAATTAATAGAGGAAAGACAGCGGATGTAACAGCATACAGCTGAAACCAAAACTGATATTTTGATAATGACTCAATTATCAAAATAATCATCTGTGAAGCACATATGTACCATGTGTCGCCATGGTAACTGGTTTCATTGCTCTTGTCTTGAGAGCCTCTTGCCTGATAAAATACTAATGCATGAGTAAAGGTCAGGCAGGTGACCCTGGATACATGAATTAAAAAATGATTAATTGCATTGGTCTGTTCCATAACTTATTTGTAGTGGTCTAATGAAGTTATACACACCATTACCCCAATATAATCAGACAGGATAGGAAATCATTACAGGAATACATACTGAGGCAATGTTTTATACTAAGTGTAACACAAAAGTTGTAGCACAGCTTAACGTAAAGTACTGAAAAATGGAAACTGGTTCTAGTCAAACCTTAGGCACTGTGTGTGTGTGTGTGTGTGTGTGTGTGTGTGTGTGTGTGTGTGTGTGTGTGTGAGAGAGAGAGATAGAGAGAGAGAGAGAGAGAGAGAGATGACTCTACACCATAATTAATACTGTATATATGTGATTTTATTTAACATGCATAATTATTATTTTGAAATGTATAATATCGTATAATAATTATTTTACTTGCATTGTAAACATTGTAAAACCTGCTGTGGCAAAACTGTATCGTCATACCAATAAAAAAAATGAATTGCCAAAAATAGAATAGAATAGAGTCTGACTCTATTCTATTCTATATACTCACAGAGCGTCCCTAATGTTACCGTCCTACTGAGCATTTCACCTGTTCAGTCAGGCGAACAGGGTTTAGTAAACCGGGCAGGAGGAAGTAACAGACACCCAGGGGAACATCGTTCTATCTCTTTAACAATAAACTCCAGAATGAAGCTAATATTCGCTGGGTTTACATAATATTGTGCGTTTCTATATAAAAAATACCGTTTTGAATCGGAAAATGGATTTAATGGATGTTAAACCGTGAGCATCTCTATACGACTGCACCGTGCTCCCCCCACCCCTCTGTATTCTCTAAATGGTACGCTCCGCCGCTGCAGGTCTGATTCAGGCAGCCACATCGTTAATATCAGCCCAGAGGATCTCCGACCGCACGAAGCACCCAGCCAGACGAGCGCGTGATTGCCTCTCTAGCTGTCGGTAAACGCTCTGAAATGAATAAAGACTCACGTCTTCGGACGCAGACACCGGAAAAATACTCAGAAGACTGTCCAGGGACGCCAATTACTGCTCTGTGTCCGTGTCCTGGATTACTACCGATCATTATTAACCTGATGGCGCGCGGTGCGGTTGGTGTGTCCGTGACAGACGATTGACGACTCAAAGGCGCGTGCGGTATTGTTGGGAAATGCGAAACAGCGTTTGGGTGACAGCGCGAGGACGATATCCAGATAAATACTGCATCTGATTCATGAGACATTCACATGGCTTCGCTGTGCGTCCGTGGGAGTGACTGTGCGCCATATTCCCAATGCACCTGCACCTCCTGCAAATGAATGGTGATACTGGACTGATGGATATTTTTTAATTAACGTCACCATATCTGCTTACCTATTTTTACCTCATGGCTTTTCAGTCTTGCCAAGAACCTCATGTGCAACCATTCTCTTCATGCATATTGCTTCTCATTGTCTACCTCATTTAATTTATTTTAAGCCATTGAATTTAATGCCATTGCAAGGACTGATGTCATAGGGAGCTTTACACTATTTCGAATGAAAAAAGGCTTTTATTGTCCCCTCAAAGCACATGCGGGTTGAAACATTATGCTCTTCTGTGCTCACAAGGGATCAATTTCATCATAATAAGGGTTCAAGTGTCCTCCTGTTAGAGTGAATAAGGCATGCTCGATCTCAAGATGAAGGAAACGTGTCGCATCTGTGGACGGGAGCTCTGTGGTAACCAGCGGCGATGGATCTTCCATCCCACCCCCAAGCTCAACCTGCAGGTGCTGCTGTCTCATGCTGTTGGGCGAGAGCTGGCCCGGGATGGCAGAGGAGAGTTCGCCTGCTCAAAGTGCACCTTCATGCTGGACCGCATGTACCGCTTCGACACAGTGATCGCCCGCGTGGAGGCCCTGTCCGTCGAGAGGTTGCAGCGTCTCCTGCAGGAGAAACACAGGCTGAGGCAGTGCATCAGTGGGCTCTACCGGAAAACAAATTCAGAGGAGGGTGCAGCGACATTACCCGGAGGTAATGATGGATCAGGAGATGGGATGGTTGACATTTCTGGTCTCACTCATGCAAAGTACTGTGCCCTGCTCCAAGATGATCTGGTCTACTCTTTGTATGAGTCCTGGGCCGATGACGGCCTGGACTGTCAACACCACCACCACCACCCTCACAGTTCTGCTGGTCCAGAGTCAGAGGTCACAGTTGCAGACTCACATCGTTGCATTCCCAGCACTCCCAGGAAGTGTCTGGGTTGTTCCTACTGGCGGGTGGCGGACTCTGACTATGAAGCTGTTTGTAAGGTGCCCAGGAAGCTGGCACGGAGTATTTCCTGCGGGCCGTCATCCAGATATTCAGCCAGTGTTGTTGGAGGGAGTGTGACTAGAGGAGGAGGTGGTGGAGAAGGAGTAGGAGAAAATAATAATGTGGAGGATTTAGAAGAACCGCCCTCCTCTTTAACTCTGGTCCCTGGTTCTCAGGAACCCTCCAGGTCATCCGATAGTGAATGCACCCTGGCTGGACGAGCCAGCTCCAGCCCCTCGATGGCATCCTTAGAGACGACTGAGGAATATATTCAGTCTGGAGCTATAACAGATGACCGGCTGAGCTCCCCCAGGGAACTGATGGATGACCGGATATCTGACTCCCTCTCTGAGGAGCACATGGGAGCCCCACATGGCCACGCCTCACCCGGACCCAGCCTCTCTCTGGCCCTCTGTTTGCTGCAGAGCTATGCCGTCTACCGGCCAGTCCTGAGCTCTAAAGGGAGTAAGCTGCCAGTGCTGCTCCGACAGAGCTCCAGTAATGGAGGCTCGAGGCTAGCCTTACCTGATCCTGTTCTGGGAATGTCTTATGACACTCCAGAGGGAGAAAGAGACAACCACATGCCAACACCTGAGCGGGAGACCCCTCTGATCAGGCTGGTTGATCAGGATCTGAACCTGGCCTACATGGAGGATTTGTTGGATGATTTGTACAAAGAGTATCCGCCCCCACGTCCTCACCAGGTATAAAACATCGGCAAGGATGGTGATGACTACACCGATTTTACTACTGCAGGATGATGACACACAGTGGGGTAGTGTATTTTGCCTGACTCCTGCAAATGTTGAACAGTGCAGCCTGTCCGCAAAATGAGTATTCTCGCCACTGTTCCTTTTTTCTTTTTTTTTGTTAATTAGCCTCATAATCCCTCTCAGTCACTAAAATCCTGCCCACAGCTTATCCCACAAGCTTTTACCAAGACGGATGTGAGCTACAGTGCTGTGTATGTTTGTGTGTGTGTGTTGTGGGAATACATTACATGAGTAGTACGGTGAGGGTAAGCGGTTACACTCGACATGGCCCAATTACCTAGCGTGTGCGTGTGTGCACTCAAAAAGGTCATTCGTCACGTCAATAAGGTAGAAAGCACAGAGTGAACAGTGAAAGCGCAGTCATTTTTAACAATTTAGTGAGCGTAAATGTCTATAAATTCAATATGTAATTGCTTATGTATTTTAAATGGTTTTAAATTAAGGTGTTTATGATCTACAGTGACATCCATCGCAGCTGCCAAATACCGAATACAGCCTGCAGACTAATGACCCGTTTTTCCAGTTACAAACTACAGGATTTTCTGCTCAACGATGTGAAAATTCTTCCAGACAATAATCATCAACAATAGGTTTCTGAGGGTGTGTATTTGCCTCTGTGTGCTCTTCGAGCCGGGGCTGAAGTAGGTTCGATGTGGGGAGACATTAAGACAGAGTGACTCCACCACTGGCCTATTTTCACTAAGAGCCCTTGAGGCAAACTGATCCACGCAATGTCAGACCATCCTATCATCTCCACTCTGGTTGGATGTTACAATAGCCCTATTGTAATGACATGTCAATGTAATCATTGCTATTAGAAAACACACTTTTTACAGTAAAATTTCAAAATGTGTTTCATTTAATCTCAACTACATGAAACTACAAATTGATCTTGGTGAATGAAAGTATGAGTCTGTGTGTCTAAATGACATCCTTCCTGTAAGGGAAACGGGGTTATGGAAAGATAATGGTGCCACAGAACACTCGCGCTAACTCATGCATGCAGACACACTGGCACCGCTTCAGAGGCTCGTCTCCCCATCGAGGCTTTTTAAAAAGTACACGCGTGAATGGGCAGAGCTTTTACACATCGAACACAATCCACTGTGAAAGTTATGCCGCCCACAGCCTCTTGTATTCTTCATGAATTTGAAACAAACTAAATATCTTCCTCAGCTGCTCGATTCGGTTAGAAGATCGTGCAAGTTGACATTCACAGCGAGCAGTTTTTAAAACATGAAACGCCGACACCTTATCTCCGTCATTACAGAGCCTCGTTGAGGAGCAGCAGAATCAACTGAACCAGTACGAGTGTGCAGCCGGTCAATGTGTCAGCGAGCTGCAGAAGGCCCAGCTCCACGTCCATTCCCTGCAGGCCAAGATCCACAAGAGCGAGGCCAACAATATGGTATGCCCCATTTAAAGTTCGATATTTCTGATGAATCCATATCTGATAACGGATGACAGCCTAACCAGTGTTACCTGTTTCCCTCTTTAGAAACTGCAGGAGAAGCTGAATGAGATGGAGTGTGAGCTGCGTTCAATCCGCCAGGCTGCTCAGAGCCAGGAGAGAACCATTCAGGGTCTCACAGAGTCCATCAGCACCAAAGACAGTGAGGTGAGTGCTCATCTTTGTTGTCAACCTGTGCGACATGATACCTGTATTTGAGAGATGCTCATACATACAATGTATTCTGCTTTAAGGCCCAAGAGCTGTACCAGCTGATGGAAGGGCAGAACAGCACACTGTGTAAGCTGAGAGAAATGGTCCACCGCAACCAGCTTGCTCAATTTAAGGTGAGACTTGGCGCACATATCGTGGCAGCAAACCCTGATCCAGGATCATTCTTTATTGATAGTGAGAAACCTCATCTCCGGGCATGACGCACTGACTTTGATCTGGTCATTCTGTAGACGCCAGAGGGGGTCAGCGGGTCTGTGATGCTCGCCCAGCTGCAGGGCGAGCTGGTGGGGGTGCAAAGCTCCTTGTTCTCCCTCGGTCTGGAGCTGGAGGCCAGCCAGAGGAGCCTGAGACAGAGTCAGAGGCAAGGAGATGACCTGTCGAGGTTCAAGGACAGACTCAACTCTGATCTGCAGGAGGTGCAGCAGCACAGGGAGGTCACAGAAAAGCACAACCAGGTTAGTGGGTTTGTGAGTGTGAAACACGTCTTGAAGTACGAACGCCGCAGCATGTGCGTGACCTCCCGTCTCTGTGCCGCAGGACCTGCGCTCTGCCCTACAGAAAACTCGCTCTGAGCTTCAGGCTAAAGAAGCAGCTCTGAAGGAGGCCGAGGCGGAGAGGCACACTGTGGTGCAGGAGAAAGAGAGGAGCATCGCACAGCTCAAACACTCTCTGCAGGACAAGGAGCAACAGCTGCAGGTGATCACTCAGGTCATACAGTATGTAGTTACACACATGCACAAGCATGCACACATTTCTGATCCTGTCTAAAAATCTTTGTATCTGTAGGAGTACTCTGAGATGTTGGAGTCAACAGGAAGCTCCAAGCCAAGCGATGCCCTGCTGGAGAAACTTAAAGAGCGTATTAAGGACAGAGACAGAGCTCTGGAGGTAAATTGAATCAATTGTAGCTTGGTAGAAATAGCATGAGGACCCCAACTACTGTTCCATGTGAATCACGGTGCTATGTATGGTGTGATTAATGCGACAGTCTTGGAAATGGAGAGAAAAGACCTCGGTATGCATCTTGCAGCACTCGAGAGAGAGCCGGCAGTAGACAGTTGTGCAAACTCCCCATAAATCAGTAGGTCAGCATAAAATTTCACAACAAACAGTAAAAAAAAAAAGTCTTGATGGGAATTATTGAGGAGAAGCAGGAGGAAATGCTGGTGGCGTTCCCTAAAAAAAATAAGTTACTTTCCTACCCTGACTCATTTATGGAATACGTTTGTAAGGAACAGGAGCTTTGGATACTGCCCACCTGCTCAGAACATGATGAATATCACAGTTGAGGGTGCCCAGAATAGCAGCAGAGTGATTTTTCTCCCCCTCCGCCATCTGCAGCGCTCCATAGATGACAAGTTCCGCTGTGTGGAGGAGCGCGAGGCCCAAGTGAGGAGGCTTCAGCTGGCCCTCAGGGAGAAGGAACGGGACCTGGAGAGACTCCGCTGCATTCTGTCCAACAACGAGGAGACCATCACGGTACGCTCGTCGCACACGGGACAAACATGTCAGACCTGTCAGACCTGCCATCTTATATTAAGAGAGGCTTTAGAAAGCAACCTTTTCAAATCAAAACGGGTCGTTTACCATATAGATGAGGTATTATGTTAGTTTTTGTGTGGTCACACCTGTGATTGTGACCATCAGAGTCTGGACGCCCTGGTGCGTGGCAAAGAGCTGGAGCTAGAACAGGCGGCGGAGGCCTACAGGAACCTCCAGTGGCTGAGGCAGCAGAGTGAGGAGAAGGAGAGAAACACTCTGAGAGAGAAAGACTCCATCATCAGCCAGCTACAGGCTGCTCTACAGACACACAGCCTGGAGGCACAGGTAACTCTCTCTCTCTCTCTCACACACACACACACACACACACACACACACACACACACACACACACACACACTCTCTCATGTATTGCCTTTATGGTTGTGGCTTCTAATCATTTGCTATGTCATTTTCAAAGCTTTGGAAAACCAGTCCACCTAGACAAACCTGTGCTACTTGTTTTCCATTTGACAAATACAACAGGTGTGCTGATGTGTGTGTTTGTTTTTACAGGATCTGACAGCCACCCTTATTGCCAGAGTTCAGGCTGGTCCCACTGAGGTTGTCGAGGAGTTGAAAGCTCGGCTGGCGCTGAAAGAAAAGCTCTTCCAGGAACTGCTCTCGGACCGCAGCCGCCAGTCTAATGAACACCAAGCACAGGTCCAGGAAATGCTCAACATTCTCAGCTCCAAAGACCAGTATCTGCAGGTAAGTCGTGTTGCTGGTATGGTTATGGAAATGCAATCGTACATGACAAAAATCTTTCAACCTCTCCACTCTCACTCCCTCCCTCTCTCTCTCTCTCTCTCGCAGGACTACTCCTACAGGCTCTCCCTTGTGATTAGTGAGCGGACTGGCCAGCTGCAGGAGCTACGCAGACAGCTGTCATCTAGAGAGCAAGAGCTGTGCGAGCTGAAACAGGACATGGAGAGAGAGATGGGAGGAGAGGCGGAGCACCTGCGGAGTCTGCTCAAAGAGAAAGAAGCCTTCATCAAGGTACCATTTGTTTCCCTTGGCGTCCCCCCTTGCTTCATCACCTGTAGATCGTCACAGTGTACTTTATTCGCCAGGAGCTGATGCAGGGCCAGGAGGAGGCGATGCAGCCGTCCTCTAAAGAGAGTGAGGCAGAGATGAAGGCTCTCCAGGAGGAGTTGCAGCTGGTACTGAAGAAGGAGAGGGAGGCTCAGGTATCTGTGTGGACACTGATAAAAACGTAAAAACAATACTTCACAATAATCTCACACGTCACATCTTTGTTCGCTCTCCCTGCAGAAGGAGCTCTCTGCTCTGCGTTTGTCTTTGGCTCACCAGCAGGACACTGAGGACAGCGCTGATCACCAAGTAGGGTGTTGCTTCATTCTCGATCAATTCGACAGTATTTGGCTGTTTGTGCTGCTTAATAACATGCATTCATTCTGTCTCATCAACCCTGCCTGCCACTGTGATCTAGTGTGTGCTGGAGCAGCTTGTGTCAGAGTACAACAAGCTGAACGATGCGCTGAGGACGGAGAAGAGATTATACCAAAATCTCTCACACGTTCACACCAAGAGTGACAGGTAGGGAAGCTGCACACGGGTCTTGTGACAGGCCAGTTTCCTCTGAATACAGGTTTGATTTGTTTGTTTTTTTTGCTCTGAAACACATTTCCCTTTTCTTCAGCTCTGAGAAGATCCAGGCCCTCCACACCGAGCTAGACTCGGTTCAGGCGCTCCGCAGACAGCTGGAGGAGGTCCTGGCCAAGACCCGTAACATGGCCCTGATGCTGGAACGGGCAGCTAAAAAGCAGCCCGTCTTTGGAGGTGGGGATGGGTAGGGTCCAGCCTGCAGGGCTGCAGGGGGCACTGTCACTAACGCACTGACCACAGCACTGCTGAGTGACACACTTTATGTGACATGGAGCTGTCTGTAGTCACTGATGGTCAGATTCATAAAGAAAAAGTGAAAGCAATCGAGACAGTTCTGCTCTTAAGTGTGCATAAAAAAAAAAAGAAAATCTGACCATCAGTTTTCAGGCAGCTTCATAGCACAAGCACTACTGACATTAGCAGAAGCCTGTTCAAATGAACCTCAATGGTATGAAGTGGCAACGTGCAACCCAGAGTCTTATTTATTAATATGTTTTCTGAGTGTGGTGTGAATATGTTTTTGTATTGTTTCCGGGAACGGCCTGCGTGTCTCTTTGCAGTGCGATTGTTCTGTATTGCCATTTCTGTGTACTGTCTCTCACCGGTGTCACTCTTCCAGCCTTACTGTCACAGTGAAGTTGGGTCTTGCCTTACGGTGGAACGTCTCACCATCCGTCATTTGTTTTTGTATCATCTGTTTGTGAACAGGACGTGCACACCTAGCAAGGCCCGAGATACAAATCCCAAAATATGGTCAAGTAGTTTCCTCTAGTTCAGGTTAACCATTGGATTGCTCTCATACAGTTGTACCTGCTCTGCACGAGTTATGGTTTAGTCTGACAGATGAGGTCAGCCGGATATAAGGTGGTTGGTGCACGCTGATTACGTCATGGTAGTTTAGTACACGTGTTGTTTTTAGTTAGTCTGCTTAGTATCAAGAAAGCAGAAAAATATAATATCGAGTATAACTTTACTGTCTGCACTATGCTCTCAATAAATCACATGCAATGTGAATGCCAGAAAAATACTTGGCCATTAAATATTTCTATGAGGTAGAATACATTTTCTTGGGATTTGTGCTGACCTCTCATCTAGCCTCAGAGATGGAATCCTTGTCAACACTTCTTTTTGTATATTTAAATGCAACAAAAATAAAAATGTGCTGGCTTTTTGTCAAAAGCACTTCTGTTTGCTGTGTTTAATTGGGAATTTGTCTTAGAAGCATCCCAAATCTGAACCCCCGCACACACACTTCATCTTTGATCTACCTTCAAAGTTTGCTTTATTGTCAATTCCACAATGTACTGAACATACAGGGGAGTTGAAAAGACGTTTCTCTCTAGTCCAACATAAACATATAAAGTGAATACAGTGCAATAGATTAAAAAACATTTAGACAATAAATATGTATAATAAGAGAAAAAAACACTTCCTTCTATCCCCAGAGCTCAACCCACAGTGTGCTTTCTCTATCTGAACCATTCCTATGTCATCCTCAGCCTCCTAGTCTGTCCTGATGTGCACTTTATCACACGAGAACACGCATGTTATAAATGTGTTGTAAAGTCACAGATTTAAATGTGGTCAAAAATATCTGAACTTGTTAACAGATTTCGTTAGATAATTCAGTCTTCATATATAAATATAAACACAGAACTATGTGTCTTACCAGACCCTTCCAATCCAAGTTAGTGTTGTGTCTTGATGTCCTCCCTCATGCATGATATTGTGGCATGGTTTTCATGTTTGCTTGGCTGTTCTGCTGTCGTGCCCAGTTAGACATTCACAACACTAAAATGACAAATTCACAAACTAAGGGAAGCTCATGTGAGCCCTTTTACTCAACATCCTTGATCTTTTTAAACGTGAAATCCACATTATTTTAACTGACAAATACACGTAACATACACCGTTTCAAGGAGTGCCCCTTTCTATATTATGATCCCGTATGAGAGTGGTGACGATATGTGGTGCCACAGTGTTAAACGGCCCCACATTCAATGAGGTCATTTTAGAGAGCACATTGTTCAATCCAATGATAAACCAGCATTTTGCTTCCATGAACTTCCCGCCCTCTCACTAGCAGCACAAACACATTTCATATATTTCACTTTGATACTTGTTTTAGGGTGGAGTCAAATTATAGTGCCTTTGAACTTTATCCGGATTATGAACTAATCCCATAATAAGTTCCAAAAATGCACTGAGCAATGGTAGATACACACACCCATACACACACACACTGTATGTGAGATATGTGCGTGTCTGCTGTGTATCATCAGGGCCTATTATGTAAAGCCAAATTCCTGCCGGCCTCTTTTTTACTGAGCCTCTGCGTCCTGTGTCTATATACAATATTTCAATAACACACAACAAAGCTGCACACATATTTAGTTTTGGCACAAAGTCACCACTAAACCTTACATGTAAGATATTTTAATAAATAAAGGAAAATCAATTACATTTGTCTGTTTCTCTTGAACACTCTGGTCCTGGGTTGCGCTGTCTTGAGTGTGTTTTTGGCTGGCAGGCAGAGTATGACTTAACATTTCCCTTCAGTCCCATGACAAAGTGGTGATTCAGCGTAGAAACTGGAGGTCTGGAAAGAATGGGATAGAGAGTGGACGCTAGAGAGGAAGAGACGATCCAAAAACCAAGTATCAGACGGATTGAGAAATAAACAAAAGGGATAAGAGTAGGTGGATGTTTTATGTGGTTGCTTTGTTTCCAGAGGTCAGCACAGACGAGGAGGGGGAGGAGGAGGAAGGAGACGATGAAGATGGCAGCAGTGACGAGTTTACGGACAGCATAGAGGAGGATGATAACAAAGTGACGGCCAGAAGTTTGGCCTCCATTCAGGTGGACTATACTTCTATTTACATTTCACTGTTGAATCCCTTTAAATTCAGGCTTGTAACCATAGATTTATGGACCTCTTAATAATTTAAACCATTCACGTAATGGCTTAAATGGTAGCACAATAAAAAAAACGTCATCTTCTGTTTAGGCTCGTGGAGCTGAGGGTGTGATTGGACCGCTGGTGTCCCAGAGAGCCGATGTAAAGCAGCTCGAGGAAGCAAGGAAGACACTTGAAGGCCAGCTTGAAGAAATAAGGTTACAACTGGAGAGGGATGGATACACCACCGTGGCTCAGATGAGGTGCACATTTGTGTCAGAGCTCCTCTTGAAACTTTGTGTTTTGATTGTCTGAGCTGCAGGGGAGGGGTTTAAATCTGGCAACTTGATCTCGCAACTTTGTCCTCCTTCCTTGTGTTGGGCTAGGAGTGCACTGCAGAGGCTGCAGCAGGAGAACCAGGCTTTGAAAGAAACCAGAGGACCAGCTGGAGTTGTGCGACTGAGGACAAACCCAGAGAGGAATCACAGGAGTTTGAATCAGGAAGAGGAGACAGAAGAGGAGGAGGATATTGAGGAAGAAGATGAAGAGGAGGAAACATCTCCGGTGCCAGTGGGAAAGCGAGGTCATCCGGGCGTTAGTCTGAGTGACGAGCGAGTGAAGAGGCACTGCAAGGGGCCACGCTCTCTGACGTCCCATCATCACACACACCAGCCTGAGACGGTAACACGTTCTTCACATTCTTCATTTCATAGAAATCTAACTTTTAGTGACTTACAACTGCAGATGTAACTGCCTGTCTCAGACATTTTATGAAGCTGCTGCAAATCTATTAAAGTCATTTGAACTCTTTAGGCGTTAAAGATCAGCCAAAAAACAACAGAAGTTATTTTATTTCTGCTTCAACACATCACAAAACAGATTTCAGTAAACTGCAGGAGCAGCGTTGTCTCCATGTACGGGTGTTGTGTTCTTTTAGTCCCGAGGTTGTTTATATGAGTAATGGAGTCGTCACTGCTGTGCCTGCAGTTCCTGTAGTTTGACATCATCGCTGTGATAATAAGCATGTCAATTAAAACATTGTTCCCAACAAGTTCCCTATATGTTAAAATTATGAAAACATGTGATTTCCTTTCTTGTGTATCACATGTCAGAGTTGCTGAAGCATGTTACTGTTGCAGGAGGTGGAGCCTGCTGGAGACAGCGGCGAGGAGGGAGCGCTCTGGCAGGATATAGAGGAGGGTCTTCGTGAGCAGGCGGCCCGCCTGAGCTCCGATCTGGCTCTGAGCCACCAGGAGAACCGAGAGCTGCAGGAAAGCCTGATGGTGTCTGAAGCCACGGTCCACGCTCAGGCTGAACAACTAAAGGATTACAGAGATCTGCTCAGTGAGTCACTCTCAGGAACAGCTATGAAGCAACGCACGCGCAACGTACTCAAAGCCTGAATCAAACACTGATAACTTTACCAGATTTAAGTCATTCCTTACTTATGTCTCTGCAGCGGAGACGTCAGTCCAGCAGGCCAGTAAGCAGGTGCAGGTGGATCTCCAGGATCTGGGTTATGAGACTTGTGGTCGCAGTGAGAACGAAGCTGAGAGAGAAGACGCCAGCAGCCCAGGTAACAAGCAGAACAAATCCCAATCAAACTGACACACAGATGTTCTCCTCTCCTGTAAAATGCACTCACTGATCCGCATTAATCATGAATCACTGTGTCTGTTCATCTCGCCCTCCTTCAGAGTTTGATGACCTGGAGATGTGCACGTCGCTGTCCAATCAGCAAGACTATGAAGGTGCGGGCAGCTGGTACGCTGGCAGCAGTAACGCAGGTGAAATGGAGGACGAGCCAGCCTCTCTGCAGCATCTGGTCCGGGATCTCCGCTCACAGCTGACCCGCTGCCAGAAGGTGATCCGTGGGCTGCAGCTGCGTGTCCGCTCCCTGTCTACCACCAGTGACTACGCCTCCAGCCTGGAGCGAACCCCACGCAAGGTACTGTAGCATTAACCAGCTACTCTACATCACTGACTGGTCTTTTAGGTTCAGTAGGTTTTTATCCATAATGATGCCCTTCATTTCATTCTCACCTTCAAGGTAAACTGGGCCTTTGAGACGTCACCAGCCCCCAGTGGTGTGGAAGAGGATGAAGGCTGGATGTCTGACACCCAAGGCATTCTCTCAGGGTCCAAACCCAGCAGGGAACTGCAAGAACTGATGGCACGAGTTGCGTCACTGGAGGCGCAACTGAAGAGCTCCAGACAGGAGGACAAAAGCCAAGCAGAGGAGGGGAAATGTGCCACCTGGCCTGGGTGAGTGGACAGAGACAGATAAGACGTGGTTAAAGATAGAGGTAGCTGTTACACCTTTCTTGTTGCTAGAATCACTTCACTGAAGCACATGAGAATGATTTTCTCCCTCCCTCCCACAGGAATTACAACTCTCTGATCCAGGCACAAGCTCGTGAGCTGTCCCACCTGAGGCAGAGGGTGAGAGAGGGGCAAGGAGTCGGCCACATCCTCACCCAGCACCTGGGTGATACCACCAAGGTGCCGCAAACCCTTCTGCACTAGCTAACTAACTACATCACTAAACCACATGTTATCACATTCCTACATATTACCAACATGTGGAAGTAATATGAGAGTGTTTAGTCGGTGTTCTCATACCCACTCAAATTCTCTACAACTTGCAGACCTTTGAGGAGCTGCTGCGGGCCAATGATATTGATTACTACATGGGTCAGAGCTTCAGAGAGCAGTTGGCACAGAACTCAGCCCTGGCACAAAGAGTGGTCGCCAAGATCAGTGGACGTAAGGAACATCTTCCCATATCTTCCATCGCACAGACAGAGGGTTCATGCTTTATAGTTTCCCATTCCTGTGGTCCTTTTATGCCCAAATTAAAAATGTTTTGACATTTCCTCTCTCCTATGCTGTCTTTCCTGTTTTACTTCCATAGGCAACCGTGCAGAGAGCCACGACGACAAGACAGGCCATGAGTTGCTTGCCCTACGGTGAGTCGGCTTGCTAACGTGCTTTCAAAAGAACAACAAAACCCTGATCCATAGAACGCCCTGCAGCATTGAGATGTGTGGGCCTCCCTTGAAGGTATTCGTAGAGCACTTACTCTACTGTCCTAGTGATTAGTTGACTTTGTCATGTGACCTGCTGCGGCACACCACATGGCTCCTTATGGTAGAAGGAGACAGAAGGTTGCTGTTAATCCACACACAGGCCCCAGCATGGATCCTTTAACCTTAAGTTGCTTTCATTGAATAGTCTTACAGTGCAGGTGTCCCACCAGCTGGCTCAGTGTGACTGTGTGACAATCCTTTACTGACGTTGCCTCATTCAGTGGTACCGTGCTCAGTGGAAGACAGCAAAGAGTCTGTAGTGCATCGAGGACTTGGTCTTCCTGGACTGAACTGATGGCTGCCCTGTGGAAATCTATGATTTCTAAGAACAGTCCCATATACAGGGACTCACTGTGGTCTTTTTCAACGGCTCGAGGACAAGCAAGAGAGACAGCTTTTCTTAGGATGCTGTTGGAGAGAGACAGGGAGTTCATGCTTCAGCAACTGAAACAGTAAGGGACGTTACTTCACATGGGCAGATATACTTTAAGACGATCCTGAATCCCAAACTATTCAGTATGACGAAGAAAAGAAGAAACCATTTTTATTGTCAAATACATTTTTACACTGCATTTGACCCATCCCTGTATATAGGGAGCAGTGGGCTGCCATTGAGCGGCACCCGGGGAGCCGCAGGTTCAGTGTATTGCTCAGGTACACTTCGACACGTGACACGTCCCAGTCGGGGATCGAACCGTTGACCTTCCGGTTCCCACGACGACCTCTTAACCCAGTGCACCACGGTCGCCCCCGATTCAAAAAAGCTTCACATTTACGAAGCGGGAACCAGCATTTTATTTATTCATTTATAATGAAAATAGTTGCAGTAGATGTTGATTGACTAATTTCTGCGTCTCGACACTCTTCCTTGCGTTGTATGTTGTACTCGAGGATAATCATATGCAAATTATGCAGAGCTACATAAAAACTTACTGTCCATCATTTTCAGTGATTATGATATAGATTTAGATATAGAGTGCCTGGCAACAGTGTTAGTTGTTCATTTTTCATTATTAGCTGTCAGTCCAGACTGTAATGGTTGATTGTCTTGTGTGCACATGTAGGCTGAGTAAGGAGCTTCAGCAGAAAGATAAAATCATCGAGTCCCTCCACAGCAAGCTACAGCAGCGTCCAGAGACCCCGTCCAGCTGCCATGCCCTCTCTGAGACCACCGACCAATCAGACAGAACGTCGTTGGTGTCTGATGAGTACAGAACCAATGAAGACTTGGAGATGTGCTCCGATTTAGACGCCAGAGAATACCAGGAGGAGCACGGGCTGCAGCAGCCAGGACATCGATCAGAACAAGAAGGTAACGGTTCTTTTTGTATGTTCCAGCGCTCCATATCTGGAAAGTGCCTCTTCCTTCCTCTCACTTTTCATTCCCCTCCTTTAGTCCATCCATCTATCCTTCCTCCTCATGGCTTCCTTAAGTACTCCAGCAGCTGTCCCAACATGCATTGCTCAGCCCCTGTGGGTTTGACCAGTCAGTCCTCTAGAGGTATGATACTTACAGATGGCTTTGACATGCAAAGTACCCCAAAATCACCTTTCCTTTTTCCTCCTCCTCCTTCACATTCTGTACGTGTCATTCTCCTCCAGCCCTTTTCAGTGAGCCTGTCTCCCACTCCTACTCTGGCCCCTCTGGCCCTGACGTCTGGGGCAAAGAAGTCATTTCTGACCCCCGGCCCAGGGCCCTGTCTGTGATTGCTGTTCGCCCAGAGCTGGACACGCTGTACAAACTGATGAATGAGCAGAACAGGGGTGAGGGCCTTGGCGGGGGAGGGCGGGTGGGGGAGTGATGTGTGAAAAGTGTAAATAAAGACACGACTTCCATAATATCGCCTGTTGGCAACCATCTCATTTGCAGATTAATTACATTCCTCTGTTGTCCTCGAGTTTTTACACACACTTCACTCTTTTGTGTGTGTGTGTGTGTGTGTGTGTGTGTGTGTGTGTGTGTGTGTGGTTCCAGGCTTTGCAGTTCCCCATGACAAGCCTCTGTTCACTCTCGCACCGGGTGCCCACATCCAGCACGACCTCTCCAGCTACAGCCAGCAAACCCATCATGCCTTTCAACAGTATCCGCTGGGTGGCATCCCCGAAGGCCACTCGATGAAGCCTGACTCTGGTCTAGTGACGGGACGGACTTTGTGGGACATGGAAAACATGGGTCAGCAAGTTGGAGGCTACTCTGGATCATCGGGACACCAGCAAGGAAGCAGCCATGCCGGTGGGACTCTCTACTGTTTTGTCTGTTAGTAATCAACATACAAAGTCTTCAGAAGAGTCAAATGATTATTACCATATTGTTGTTATGTTGTCTCTAGGGGTAAATTTGATGGAGGAGCACCTGCGGGAGGTGAGGTGTCTCCGTCAGCGTCTGGAGGAGTCCATTAGGACCAATGAGAGGCTCCGACAGCAGCTGGAAGAGAGACTGGCCTCAAGCGGGCGTGATGGAGGTATCGCAGCCCTCGCTGCAACATTGTCACTTCTTTCTCTACATGTAAGACATTACAAAAAATAACTTCTCTTTTTTTTTTTTGCTCAGGGACACAAACAAACATCTACATTCAGGGACTGGACACGGTCACTCAACTGTCCAATGAGATCCGAGTCCTGAAGGAAGAAAACTTGGGTCTAAAGTCACGCCTCCAGGCCTCCACAGGTACTTCATCTGAACGTTCACAGTATTGTCCTCTGGAATAGATGCATGTTTACCCATTTTGAACTCTCCTCTTTCCTCAGACACATGTGAGGAGGTGGTGCAGTTGCGGGAGGCGGTGTTTACAGCACGCGCCCGCCTGAAACAAGCAGAGCTGGAGGCAGAGCAGTGGAAAGAGGAGCTGAGACGACTTCAGGCTCACACTCAGGAGCAAGGACAGCAGATACACATACTAAGGCAGGAACGGCAGGCCAGTCAGGAGAAAACCAACAGGTTGGTGTGTGTGTGTGTGTGTGTGCAGATTGAATCAAACAGCGACTGATTCGTTGATAGAAATTGTGATTGTCTGTGTGTGTGTATCCACATCTAATCTCTGACTGTAATGTACTGTGATGTCTCCTCAGGCTCCAGCATGAGGTGTCTCTACTGCAGCAGCAGCTATGTGAGAGCAGAGAGCTCATCCACTCCCTGCAGAGTGAACTACAAGTGTACGATCGAGTGTGTTCCAGCACAAAGGCCAACAAAGGTAAGTCTGAAAGTTTGAAAGATGCTATAGTTACAAAATTAACAAAAACATTGATTTAAACATCTAAGTACTCCAAACCCCAAGGGGCACTAAAGCAGGAGCGTGTCCTGTCCGACTCTCCGGTGAGTGTGTGTTTTGTGTTCAGCCTACCTGTGTGAGCTCCCAGGTCTACCGGTGGAGCTTGGGGAGCTGCTCGGGGAGGTGAGGAGCCTGCGAGCCCAGCTGCAGAACAGCGTCCAGGAGAACAGTGCCCTCAAACAACTGGAGCTCCACAAGCAGCTGGAGCAGAAGCTGGGCGTCGGCTCTCCCCGGACCCCCTCCCTCTCCGCCCTCACTGCCAGCCCTCAGAGAGAGAACTTCTACAGGCGACAGCTGCTGCACGGTGAGACGGCACAACGTCAACAACACAACATGTTTGTGGCGCTCAGTGTGCTGTGGTGTGGTTTGCTCTGTGTCCAAGCCGGGCTTGTTGTTTCTGTGTGCTCCACAGACCCAGCTCCGTCTCCACCAGTCAGGGACATTGGTCTGTTTAACTGTGGATCTCCCGGTCCTCCCTACTCAGACCTTGACGACAGCCATAGCATTGCCAATGGTGTGATTTTAACTGCACTGCATGTTTGCAACTTAATCGGTCTTAAATGTGTGGACTGATTGTTCTGCAACAACAATAACTTCTTGTTTTTATTGTAATGTGCCTGAACGAATATTGTTTTAATCACTTCTGAACTGGCAATACAAAAAAAATACAATAATGTTACGCAAAGTCAAATTCAAAATGACATTCAGCGCTTTAATTCCCAACAGACCCTCTTGACCCTCACTCTGAGCTGGAGGGGGAGGCCCCTGACGGATCATTTGCAAACCGCAACGGCCGCCACGCCATCGGCCATGTGGATGACTTCAGCGCTCTTCAGCAGCAAGTCCTCGAGGGCGGGAGCCTCGTCCAGCGCATGGAGACAACCCTGCAGGCCTGCCTCGGCCCACCACTGCTGGAGGGCCACCAGAAGCAGAGCAGTGAGCTGGTGAGAGCCAAAAGGGCCATAGACCGATTTTCAATGACAACAAGTCATGACTACGGAGCACAAATGTCTGACTGAGGTCTGCATGCAGGTCCTGGACTATGGATGTGGGAAGAGTCTGCTGTCCAACACCAAGATTCTGAGACAGATCCTGGAGGAGGCGATGTCCCTGCTGAAAATGTTCTGGAGAGCAGCTCTGCCCAGCACTGATCCCTCCATCCAAAACCTTAAGAAGGTTTGGGACACATTTCGATAGTTTACGACTGGTCTGGTCTTTCAAAGTATAAGCCTGGAGATATACACGATGTACCGGTATGTGTTATTGTCAACAAATCCCATGACAAGTCCAAAATCAACAATGTAATCGTCTCTCAGTGTGTTCCGACATACCCGGCATGTCTGTGGCACTCAGCCCCGAGCCCATTTGTTCCTCCAGAAGATATTTAAACAGGTCGTAGGGTTAAATGATTTCCTAAAACAGCTAGATTGTTTTTCAAAAATTACTCAAATGGTGTAAATAGTGTATTTTTCTGCTGTGAATTTGGTGTGCTAGTGTGCAGCAGGACACTGTATTGTCTTCATATTAATGAAGGAACATGATACCGGGAGCACCGGTGTGGCTCCACATTTATTTTTAACAAACAATGGAGCTCTTCGTCACAGAGGAATAAGCTGTATTAGGCCACACAGGCAGTGTACTAAAAATACACGTATAATATCACCAGTACTATCCTTTAAAGAGCTGTATCACAAACATGTTTGGTGAGAGAGCCGCGCTTTGATAAAAAATGCCACTTTGTGTGTGTGTGTGTGTGTGTGTGTGTGTGTGTGTGTAGGAGCAGTGTATGCAGGAGGAGATCTTGTCCCTGAAACTGCGCTTGTCAGAGCAGGAAGAGGTTCTTAAAGGGACGACTCACAGACTGAGGAGCACCAGCCGCACCAAGGAGAACATGGAGCACTTCATAGTCAACCAGTGTAAGTGTTTCTGTGCATTTGTGTGTGACAAAGAGAGATAATCAGAGAAAACTTACGCAAAGCAGTAGGTCTTGGAAGCACAGACGGTTCGGAAAATACCAAACGGAGAGAGTGCTGCTTGCGCTGCTCGGTGCACACAGCCACGAAAAGTGAAAGGGAAGAATGTAGGAAGGTTGAGTGTAAAACAAAACCGAATAAGGTTTGAGAAAAGAAAAAGAGAAAGAAAGCTTATCAGCAGACAACATTGTGCTTTGTCCCTTTTTTTGGAAGTTCCAGAGAAATTCCAGGTTGAGGATTTGGATAGAAACATCAGATGTATGTTGTATCCAAGATCCAAACCTGAAATCACATGTGCTCCTTTGATTTGCTTGTTAATGCATGCAGCGCATGACGTGTTGACATGAATGTATCATCTGTGGGCTCAAGTAGTAGAAACAATATAGAAACATCTTTTTTCCTTGTTATTTGCAGTGTCAAGGACTCGTGATGTGCTGAAGAAAGCCAGGACAAATTTAGAGGTAAGCAAACATCACCATTATATCCAGGACATCAGACATGATATAGGTATCTGTGTGCATACTCCATAGGTCACAGTATTATGTGTATAAGTACTGTGTTTTGTCATGTCGCTGGTGTCTTCATGATGTAATTTCATCACTTTTGGCTTTCCTGCCTCACTTGTTCCTTCGTCCTGCATTTGTCTCTCCTCTGCTCCTTTAAACTCCCCAGAAGAATGAGCTGAGACTTTCCTCTCTAAGCTCCTCCTCTTCCTCTCCTTATGCTGGTAATTGTTTGACATCTTGTGATCTTGCAAACAGGTAGATGTTGTCCCAGATGCTTTTTTAACCCGATGGTAGTAGTTTAGACCTACTAGTCAAACTGTGGGTGTAAAAGTAAATACGGGTGACTCTGTGGTCTGGGGCAGCTTTTACCTCCGTGTGGATTTGCTTTTTCTAACCATGCCGACATCACTGCTTCACCATCCCGTCACAGCAAACTGCATCCTGGTTAAACTAACTTTTGATGACATTCCTGCTTTAAAAGAGTGTTTATCAGGAAGAAATGAAGCATGGGAGGTTGTCCTATCTAGAAAACAAGCTGGCCATACACAAATAGCTCCACACAGACTTTATTGTACCACTCCTGGGCGGCTTTATAATCTATTTGTAGCCACCTTGTTTTCCACATGGGACACAGCCATGACCATCACTGAGCTCTGTATTTGGTGTGTTATCACCTGACACGGTGATCTTAAAATCCTCCAACAACTACTCAGCTAATGTAAACAACAGTTTTAAAGTTGAAGGCCATGAGTTGTTCTTGAACCCACAACTCCGAAACCAAATTGCACACACAGCCAGCTCGTAAGACGCCAGTGCACTAAAGTGTTGTTTACCTCTACATGTCCCCTGTATTAAAGTTGAGTCTATTCATAGCTTTGGACAAAGTTGGCACCAAAATAACTGCACGGTGCGCAGTTTCCATTCTGTGTGCATGCTGTCACAATATCGCTAAATGATGCACACACAAAAACATGTGTGTGACAGCTATAAATACAAGGTTTCACTGCTGCCCTTCAATGTTTGGCTTGAGTGGAGTCATAAACACATCAACATGACATTAATTCCATCCACAAGGCACGCAGTACACAGTCTGTGTGCGTGCGTGCGTGTGTGCGTGTGTGTGCGTGCGTGTGTGTGTGTGTGTGTGTGTGCGTGTGTGTGTGTGTGAGAGACAGAGAATTTGAGTAACAGCATTGGTTATTCTCTAATCACTCATTCTCAGCTTCTCACCTGCAAGTGGTTGTATTTTGGGAATGGTATGCCAACTAACATTACGCGAGTGAGGTGAGGCGATTGCCACCTCTCTCATGGTCGTACACTAAATATGAAGCTGCTGTCAGGAGACATGTTAGCTTAGCTTAGCATAACAACTAGAAACTGAGGGCAACCACTAGCCTGTCTCTGTCTGAAGATAACACCGTCTACCTACCTACACCTATAAAGCTCACGAGTTAACACTCATTAATTAGCAAAGATTTCAGAATTACTGCAGCCGGTAAAAAAAAATGATCCCGCTCATAACTAGCAGGTGGATTTTTTACTGGCTAGCTGTTTCTTTGAGATAACAGTCCATCGACCTTCTCATCAAACTCTCTGCAAGAAAGCAGATAGGCGCATTTGCCAAAATGGAGAACAGTCCCTTCAACATTTCACCTCGCCAGAAGTTTGTCCGTTTTATCCGCCTGTATGAGGATTGGTGAATAATAAAGTACATCTAGTTTTTTCTCCTTTTGCCCCGACACCCAGCTGAGGACCCAGGAGGTGCTGCCAGAGAGCGGCCTGCTGATCACAGTTTCCTGAAGACCAGCAGTGCTTCCGGAGCTGCAGCCAATCAACGTCCGGCAGCGAGGAAGCGCAGCAGCCAATGCCTGCTTTAGACTGTTAAAGAACCAGCCTCAATGCTACCGCCTCTGACCTCTAACCTCTATGCTGAAACAGCCGCCCTCCTTCCAGCCCCCCCCCCCCCAGCCTTTCTTGTCCCACCCAACCACCGTCCAGCCATGAGAGTGCTTCCACCTGTCCCTCCTCCAGGCAACACGTGTGCAGTATAATCTGCCCTTTGAGCCTGACCAAACTCCCTTCACCCGCTCTCTACCCACTCCCACCACATGCATTATTGTCTTTGAGTGATACAGTCGGCAGTATGCCTCATCGTGTGTGTAACTGAAGGTTTTTGAAATGTCCCTCTGGTGGTTTCAGTGAAGTGCGTCCTACTGACGGAGCTGGTTGAGGATGCTCCCAGACACTGATCTCAGACCAGGTGTGTGTTCTCAATCTGGTTTCAGTAAAGGCCTTTGGGCTTTTTTGGTTGTATTACAGAAACTTTCAGGATAATTAAAACAGATAAGGAGATTTTGAAAAATATTTTTACAAGGGAGGATTTTTGAGATTTTGAAAAATGAACCGTCGATTTGAGAGAACTTTACTTGCGAGTTAAAAATCGGAAAGTTTCTATAGTACACCCCCTGATCTGTATCGAAGAGCATCCTCTTTTGAGAGCCAGACAGCCTGCGGACGGAATAGATGTTCATGCATGTTTAATCGTGGCTTGAGAGAGGTCTCACTTGAACGAAAACAGCACACTCAAAGACAAGACATCCTAACTTTCACTGAAGAAGCTTATGAAAGCTTTTCTCAAACATCAGCCAAGGGATATGAAAAGCAGAAAAAAAAGCCAGAGAAAGGTTCTATTTAAGTCACACGCCTCCTCTTTTTGGGTCCTAACGGTGCTTTTCTAGGCACCTACCTACTGAATTTGAAGTACTGAATAAGTCAAAAACAAGGGAGTATGGTAAATGTAATGCTCACGGCTTTGAAACATCTGATTGGTTGTGATTTCTGAGCAGGATGTACACAAGAACATGTAAAAACAAATTTAAAAAAAAGAGGTTAAAGTGCTGAAGTGGAACCAGGCTAAACACGCGTATTCAAGCTCCTCTGTAGGAGTTCTCATACGAGCATGTGCAATAATGATGTTTCTTGAATGATAATGCTGCACCGGGTTTGGTTTTTCTTTGCTTGACACTGGATTATTAGTCACACTCATAACAACGTTAGGACACGATCAGAGTAACGATTGTACTTTTTACCGGACTGTTGATGCATGACAGAGATTGTAAAATCGAAGTCATGGAACAGCAGATTGCCAATACTTGCCAAAGTTTGAAGTCTTTGAACTCTTCACTTTGCTTTGACTTGCCTTATCCATGCGAACGACAAACCCAGGTCGGTTCAGACCGGACCGTAGGGATACGAGATGTCTTTATTCCGAGGACCTCCAGAACCACAGAGACGGTAACCGTTAGACAGCTGGTTCAGTGTATTTTGAATTGTCCGACCGAAATGAGCTACTTTTTTGGACCAAAACACAACAGAGTGGATTTTTCCCACTTGGCCATATGCTATTGTCTTCATGTTATTTTTCTTGGTTCAGGCCGTCTTAGGATTCCAATGGCAATAGCAATATAGTTTATCAAGTTCTTATAGATGATGCAAACTTTGGCAGGCTACTGGTGCAATCATTGATCTTTAATTCTCCCACTTATAACAGTTCAAATTTAGTTTTGCTGTACATTTGCCATTTTTACGCTGTAAATAACCTGCCATTTCTGTATGAACTTTTGAGTGAGTGTGTGTGCGCGCATGTGTGTGTGTGAGTGTGTTTGAACAAACATCCAACATTTGCTTTTTGCAAAGTTGATTTTCTGGGTAGCTGTGCAATAGCTTATGTTTTATTTTGATGTTAAACATCATCGTAGTACGAGTATGATTGCTGCATTCACTTCCTGCAATGTGTGATTTATATGTTAGAGGAGTTTGTCACTTTGAATCGCATAGGCTGATAAGAAATCACAAACTATGCCTTCATGATATCTAAGTCACTGATCCCAATATCATCCACCTATAACAAAGCTCTGATTAATGTTGCTTCGCTTGCCTTTACATTTATTAGCTTGAGAGCTTCTTCAGTGTTCTCTGTGGTAGAATTGGCTTTGAACTCGCGCTCTTCTACCTGAGATCTACCAAATTAGGTTTTGTTTGCACTCAAGTGTTCATAAAAAAAAAGAGACAAAAGTTGGCATGTATTTCAACAGAGATAAAAAGTTTGATATTTCCTTTTGAAATGGATAAAGTTAAAAGACAAAAGTTTTGAAGAATTGTCAATGACTGGAAAGATTATGACACGTTGGATCCACAAAGCACCTTGTTGGAGCGTGAACAAAGCCTTTTTGCCATTTGTTATAAAGAAGGGAATCAAACGGCAGTTTGAAACGATATATTGTTGGTCCTGATTTTCGTATGTATATATACTGCTATTTGATTGGTGCAGCTTTTATGTGATAGGAAAGCAGTTTTTTCTGAGTTTGTGCATAATGAACTAGAAAGCCGATGCAGGACTCATATGAATCCTGTCTCTGATGACAGTTAACAGTGTGCTGTGTTGGCAAAAGTATTATCAGTGAACGATTTGAGAAAGGATGAATAAAACACTTAAAAAGCTTGTGTGGTTTACTTTTGTAGAATTTTTACTCAAATTGATTATGTATTTATATCCCAGTTAGCTTTGTGCCTTTGTTCATTCAAAAGTATCTCAACATCAAGTTGTTTCACATCTGGCCAAACTCAAGAGGGATGATGTCACAGTGTACCGCCGCACCCTCTAAAGCACTGCAGCATGGTTGAGACCTATTCAATTTTTATTTTTTTACTTGGTAAAAGAGTAACTGAGACAGAAATGATGCATAGAGGCCATAAGTGTGTCCTTGTCCCAGAATGTAGACTATCTCCTTGTTCCAGTTTGTTAAAGACAAAAGTTAAATATTGTTTCTCCAGGAGCAGGGTATAAAAACTCACAAAATAGGCTCGTTCGAGGGGCCGATGACAAAAAGCTGCGATCAAGTCGGACAGTTTCCAGCAGCCTTCAAAGAATAGACAGGAAGTCACAGACATTTACATCCTGTTAGATCCATCTGTGGAGTACGAGACTACGTTTGGCTTTCTTTGTAAATTACGGATATATATAAACCTTCATTATTAACTACACAGATGTTTGTTAACAGATAACATCTTTATTACACAACACGAGACAAATAGCCTACAATCTATTATTGAATGTTACAAATACACAGAAAATAGATTTTTTTCTGCTACAGAACAGTGTTTGTTGTCAAAACTAAGAGCCAATCAGCTCTTTGATACGGCCACAGCCAGGCATTTCCCATCATGCCCTGCGTCTTACAGTCGGTGGAGAGCAAACGCGCCCGCCGCGACCTCGTGAGGTTACCGTTGACATGACATCAGAGCAGGTCAGGATCAAGTCAGACACAAATCTAACCGCCGTGTATTGTGTGGCGATCGACCTTGATTGGTTTTATCTAAAGTGTATGGATTTAATAGACAAATGTAAAATGAACAAATAACAACTTTTGTTTTAAGAACAACTTTCATACAGAATAAAACGGAAAAGACAAACGGACAGGAATTAGGACCAGCATGTCCGCTCTTTATTTGCAAAGAAGTGTACAGAGAATCATCACACTCAAAAACATTCAAAAGAGTTGTAAAATTCAAGTTTTGGGTTTTAGCCTTAAAACACCACGCCGCCATAGCGCTTGTCCTCCATAACTTTTTACATCAGCCTTAAAAACTCTTTGGACAAAACTTCATGTCTAGGCTCAACATTCAAAAATTACTTTCAGAGCGTCTAGTTGAACACCAACAGGAGCTATGAAAGCCCCTTTTTACAAGTCTGTGTCAACCATTGATACATACTGTATATGCAGACTATTAAACAGCACGACTTGACAAAAAGTACATACCTCAAAATACAGATCATCTTCAATGGCTATACTGTAAAGAACACAAGTGAGCAAACGTGCAATCAACTCTCCTCATAGCCCTGCAAATTCTGAATGTGGTCGATCTGCTTGTGCACCAAACTCAGTAAATGTGTCGTACCCTCACAAGTTGCGGACATTCAACGCATGCAAAGCAGCAAGTTCAAACTGTTAAGTGTACACGCCTCAGTGTACGACTACACGTGGAACAGATACAGACAGTACGTTCCTTTTTGATGAACAGAACTCGATAGGGATGCACACAAAAAGCACTGCAAGGTCATCATATCTAAAGAAGGAAAAGCACAAAGCTACAGCACAGTACGAGTTGCCTGCTGCGTAGTTAAAAGCTTCTATCAACACTCTCAGGATGGTCAAGTGCTCGAAAAATGTCAAAATAAAGGAAACGGCAGAATTAAACATGTTCTAAGTACCAATGCCAAGTCTGCTACTCTCTTCAAGCATCTCTAGACCATTCTGTTATTCTACATGCACTGGCCATAAATACCGTCGGGTCAATTATTTCAAAACGTAATTCAAATCAGTTCAACGAGAATATGACGACACAACACTTTAAAAATCAAACTGTTGCTCCACACCAAGAACACTCAAAACCCCTCACGTTAGGAGAGCATCCTTAAAATCACCTTTACAGAAATGGATCCTTCACAGATCAGCGTCTTCCTCGTTTCACACACAGACATGCATATATTCACAAGGTGCAGTAAACACTCCAATACACACAGTGATTGAATCAGTCTCATCAGTCAGTAGATGTTACAGGCAAAAGCCACAGTACGGTTCTCCTCTCTCTTCAACACCCGACACACACACACTTTGCTACTTTTGTTCAGAGCCCTATGTAGACAGAAGTGCAGCCTTTAAAAAAACCAAGCTGAAGTCGCAGCTACTGGCCTTTTGCTTGCCTGTAAACTGGTTTCAGTGAAAGATTTGGCTAAATGTGATGCTACCAACAAAAAAGAAAACCAGCATGCTGCTCTCTAAAAGCACCGGGGAGCTCCCAAGTTGTGGTTCAGATAGGCTTATAAAGCAGGGAGGTGACGTACTTCTTCTTGTATCTGTGAGTCGCACTCAGCACCATTACTCCATCCTGCACAACACAACACAACGGCAATCTGCCATTAGAGAGACCCAAACCCACGGAGCAGATAAACATGAGATGCTCGTATTTGTGAAACTGACAAACAAACGGTCCACACAGAGAATAATGTAAATATCTGATTTTTAATAATCATGAAAACCTTTATGTATTTAGTGATAAAAGGTGTCTTACTGTAATACTGGCATATTTAGTAGAACCATCCTGACCACAAATGTGGTTGCTTTAAATGTTCTCTATAGGATATTCAGAGCATTAATAAGATAGTGAGGTAATGTCTATTTTTAAAATGGGAATGAAGTCGCTCTCCCTCTGTATGTGTTGTAATCCGAGCTTCTCCTTGCTTTGTTGACATAGCAGGGTCGGCCCCAAGTGGCGTTTAGTGCATGTAAATGCGCTCCACTAGTTAGCTGACGGCCGCCGCTCAGCACTGCGCTCATGAAGCAGTTACAGCTGATAAAACCCACCCTCTAGTCGCCCCTCAGATTAACACTGAATGCTGTCAGCACTGTTGCCGTTGTTTGCACTGTTAGCACGCTTAGCTATGATCCGTCACCATGCTGAGAGCCATGTGGAGGGAATAGATGTGCTCTGAGTTTCTTTAGTGAGCACCTTCAGTAACATGAGAAGTTATGCAGGGTTATGTCCTTTTGAATGTTTGTCACAGCAACAGACTTTGACATTTAAAAGTTGGTTGTACAATTTTGCTGTGTGAATGTTTTCAGAGGCACTTGACTTCAGAGGTAATTGATTAATGTAGAGTAAGTAAAACGTATATAAAATGAGTCTAGATTTCAGAGTTTGGGAGTTAACGACTATTGTATTAAGTTAGTTTTTGCACGACCGTCTGATTCACTGGCTGAAAGGTGAGGGAGATTCAAACCCCTCCACAGAATTGGGTTGCTCGGGGATGTATAGTTAATAGAGCTGGGGGGGAAACGTGTGTATTTCATGGGGTGCCAGTAACATCTGGAAACGTGTGAGAACCTACCTTAATTGAGAGGGCGTAAAGGTGGTTTAGCATTACATGGTTGGGCTCAGGCAGCAGGGCAGGGTCACACTGTCGAGAAAGAGTACGAGGAAAACTTACAAAGAAACTGGTAAACAACAACAACAAAGCGTTAAACCTGAATGGCAGATAGATGGAGGCACTGACAGATATATTGGTGTCCTTGTTGAGTATGACTTGGAGGAGGTGAGGAGGGAGTATAGGTGGGGCTTTGAAATGCTCCTCAGGCCTGAAGCTGTACTGCTCCTGTCCATAAGGACCTGGAGGGGAGCTGGACAGATCTGCAACCGTAAAAAGGCACATTAACACCGCTGAGTGGGTTTCAAGGCTTGACTAAACTTTCCATTGCAAAACACCTCCGTTTAATTTTCATCAGTGTTTACTGTAACTGACCTGATGTGTCTGAGCACTCCAGAGAGTCAACATGCAGGGCATCAAACACCTCAAAGTCTGACTTCTTCACCTGGATCAGGTTGTTGATGGTGCCGAGTTGACTGGTCACAACCGTCTGCAAAAGAGAAATGTATATAAATATTATATACACAACACTGCACACACATTTCCCTAGAATTTAAAAAGGATTCGACTGCAATAACAGTAATGGACGTTTAGTTCTTCTGTGGTTTCCTGACCAAATTCCACGACAATGATGTCTTTGCATCGGAGGTCCTTATCCTCTCATGTAACGTCATAGGTCTTTGTAACATGGCAAAAAGCGGAACTGAACTATTTGGTATTAAGGAAAAACTTTCAATAACACAATAAAATACAAATGACACTGATGTACCTCTGAGGAATCATGGACCCACTGTCCATCTACAAAAAACTTGTACTGGTGCTCGCCTTCTGGCAGGTCCAGGATCGCTACAAAGTCATTATGGCTGTGAAGAAA